>NW_028092940.1:1089018-1541686 GCF_014824575.4 Sturnira hondurensis
GGGCGCGGGCCGGGGGGCGGGGGTCGCGCCCGGCCGGCTGCCCCTCCCCCGCGCAGGCCGCGTCAGGCCGGGCGGCGGCGGCGAAGTTTTGACAGCTGCTCCAGTTGTTGTTGTGGGCGCCGCGCTGCGCGAGCGCCGGCCCCTCAGCGCCCGCCCCCCGCCCCGGCCCGGGGAGGAGGAAGTTTTGCGGCGGAGCGGGCACCGCACACCGACACACACTCTCGACCGTGGTCGTCGCGCGAGGGCCGCGCCGGGCGTCCCCCGGGCGCCCCGCACCACAGACCTCTCAAACTCGCTGCCGTCTCGCCCACACACGGCCGCCGCGACGCCCCCGCCCCCTCCCCCACCCGCCGGCCCCACCGCCCCCCGCGCGTCGCCGCTGCCACTCACAGGGCCGGCTCCGCGCATGCGCCGCTCGCGGACGCGCCGCCGCCGCTGACCTCACCGCCCCTCCCCCGCCCCCGCTCCCTCCTCCTCTGACGCCGCGGCTCCGGCTCCGGCTCCGGCTCGGGAAAGCGCCAAGCTGCGGAGGCGGAATCCGGGATCGGATTGGGTCGGGTGTGCGCGGCGGCCGCGCGGGCGCGCGCCAGGAGCCGGACGGGATCCGCCGCCCCGTCCCGGTTCTCCGGAGGTAACGCGCGTCTGCGGAGGAGAAATGCACCACAACTTCGCGATAAATAATCCCATTCCCCGGAGAGTTACACTCTTCCTCCAACGTCATTTTCAAAAGTGATCCAGGAAGGGTTTACACAGCTGGGCACAAAAAGAACAGGGGAAGAGGTACGATGCCCGAGCAAACCCAGCAACTGGATTTTCCTGTTCACTGTGTTGTGATGAACGGACAAAATACCAAGTCCTTGTAAGCCGCCTCTTGTCATCAGGGAATATGGTAAAAAGAAAAATGGGGCTAAAATCAGAAATCTGATATATGCACTTTCTGAGAAAGGACAGCGACGAGTATGAGGTTCTGAGTTTATTTGTACAGGGAGGCAACTGGACAATGTGCTTTCCACGAGCGATTGAGCAGTACGAGGCAGCGAACATACTGCTGATTTGGAGGGAAATATTAAGACCTGTCAACCAACCATCTGCACTAAGCAAGCAGGTACTCTAGGCTGGACACACCGGGCACTTTCTACGATTTCTTTTAAACTTCACTACAGTTTTAGTGTAGGGTAAAAATATTATGCTGGGGCGGGGGGCGGGTAGGCTTTGTTGTTCATCTTCCCTTTTCCCAATGGCCAGAATATAAACTTTAAATTGTGTTTCCTCTTTGGGCAAAGTTTAGTTTGATTTCGACGTCTATTCTGATTAAAAGCATCATTTCTTGAAATGTCTGAAATAAGACTCTAATAAGAGAGTCATTTGAATTCCTTCAAGGTTTAGTCCCTACTGGCTTTTTTCAAGTTGGCTAAATTTACAGCCGTGGGAATTTTGAGCTTGGGGAGAAGCTAGCTGGCTTGGTCCATGCAAACGATAAGTTAAAAGTGCCTACTGTACATAGAAATACAACCTATCTGGGACTAATGATAAACGTATGACACGGTGTGTTTAAAATTTATTGTTACCCCTTTTCATATTCTCTGCACATGATGCTTTAAAGCACACTTTCAACAACTGGATGATTGGCACAAATGTTTACTGGGCTCAGTGCTGGAATCGGGACGGCCATTTCCAACTGCACAAAATGATGTACCTGGACAATTCGGGTCACTCCTCCCCAGGGGGCGGGGGGGACACTTGTGTCAGGGGGGCGCAGACTGCACATCGTGGGTTTGGGCAGTGACGCTGCTGGGAGGATGCAAGGCGGTGAGGGTGAGGAAGCCCGGCCTCGAAGCTCCATCCTGCTGGCCACGGTGAGCAGACAAGTAGCTGGGATCTATTTAAAAGGAAGTTACCACAGGCAGAGCAAGTAAAATAGAACTTAGGATGCAAAGGAAGTATTCAAGAAATAGTTACTCAACATAAATTTTTTCAAGGGTTATTCCATGTCCATTATGCACACCACGCAGCTCTGAGACCACAATGGCAGCAAAAATCCAGAAGGCAGGGAGCAGAGGTGCTTCCAAACTATACAATTAGACATGAGCATCTGCAAAGCCCCCCCCCCCAAAAAAATTAGAATGTCTAGTTTCTAAAGTACACATGTTAAACAGGCATTTTTTCAGTATGGTGACTATGCTCCAAAGTGCAATTATCTCTGAAGGGTGGGGTTACAGCAGCTTTCACTTTCTGTATTACATTTCTCTAAAATATAATGTTTCAGCCCTGGCTGGTGTAGCTCAGTGGATTGAGCGCAGGCCTGTGAACCAAAGGATCGAAGTTCCATTCCCAGTCAGGGCACATGCCTGGGTTGCAGGCCAGTTCCTGGCAGGGGACCCATGAGAGGCAACCACACATTGATATTTCTCTCCCTCTCTCCTTTCCCTCCCCTCTAAAGATAAATAAAATCTTTTTTTAAAAGTACTAAAAAATAAAATAAAATGTTTCAAAGCACATGTAGTATAATCATAAATATTTAAAATGTGGGACGGCTAAGGGCTTAACCTGAAACAAAGAAAAAAACCACTTCTCAATAAACTGCTAGCAAATGAGATTCTCAGAGTGTAGCCAGCGACAGTGAGTAAAAATTCATAGTACAGGACCCATCCGTACTAATTGAAGGCCTACAGATGTCATCGACGTGGGTTTTATTCAGTGTGTGTCTTTATTGCTTTGTTTTAGGGAGCATAAAAGTGTGGCTATGGATTTGCCCTAGGTTCACTGCTCATTGTCATCTCTCTCTTTCTGTTTCCCCTTGAATTCTTGAATTCCTCAGGGCTTTCTAGGAAGCAAACTTACAGCTGGAAAAGGACCACTGAAGACTTACACTCTAGATCTTACCATTTTTACATTCATAGTTTTTACTATCAAAATTACACTTCAGAGAGCTACAGCCATGACTCTTGTGCTTTGTTTTGTTTTGGTTTATTTCTCAGTGGAAAAAGTGTTTTAAAAACCATTTTGATCACTTGAAATTCATTCATATTTAGTCCATGGTGTGTCTTTTAGCTTTTAAACTTCATGTTGCTTTGCATAAATTATTTCAGTAATTCATTCTGTGTACCTGTGAGACAGAAAACTTAAACAAACAGATCCATCACGTAAAAAAACAAAAACAAAAAAACTGGGGCTCAGGGTCTGAGTCAAGAATAAGCAGGTCTTCTGAGCTTTTCTGGGATAGTGATAAGAATCTTGCGCTCCAGGGGTGTTCACTCTAAGCTTGGCACTGCTTAACTAGATAAACACAAAAGGGACAAGCAGGCAACTGAAAATCAAACCCGGAAAAACATACAAACAGGAAGATTAAATATTTATAGCCATTGTGTACACGATCATAATCATTCGTTTTAAAAGAAATGCGGCTGGGGGCTTGGGGGGAAGGGTGGGGTGGGATGAGTCAGCAGACAGCATCTGTTAATGAGAAACCACTCTGCCAGCAGGTGTGATGCACGCACCTCTAGTGATGGGCTCCCCCCCCCAAACACACACAGGCTTTCTTAGGTTCCTCTCCTTTATTGACAGACAGGGACCCAGTACGGATTCCTAAGGATGCCACACCAGTCAACCCCAAACTGGGTGGCTTTAAACCACAGAAACTCATTCTTTCCCAGCTCTGGAGGCTGGAAGTCCAAAATCAAGGTGATGCCAGGGCTGGTTCCTTAAGGAGGCTCCGAGGGAGAATCTGTTCCCGTCTCTGCCCAGCTGTCTGATGGCTGCCCACAGTCCTCAGCGTCCCTGGTCTTGTAGGTGCGTGACTCTAGTCTCTGCCACTGTGGTCACATGGCCATCTTGTCTGTGTGTCTGTGTCCTCACATGGCATTCTCTGTTGTGTATTTTCCGTTCTTATAAGGAGGCCAGTCGCACTGGGTTCAGGATCCACTGAACTCCAGGATGACCTCATCTTACTTAATTGTGTCTGCAATAATCCTCCTCCTCCCTCTTTCCTTCAGCTCTCCCTTCAGACTTCAGTCCCATCCCGGACCACCGCTCTCCCAATGGCGATGGTTACATGTCCCTCTGGGTGTTTCCATAACACCTGTGCTGTACCCCATCACAGCTCCCCCGCCTGAATTGCTGAAGCCCGCGAAGAAGACTGCAGCTGTCTGCCTTATTCACCTTTTATGCCTATGATTCAGCAGCAGCTAAATAAATAATCGTGGGGAAGAAGCCAAATAGGTGGGGAAACATGTTCATGTTCCGAGAAAGAACTAAGACAATGCTTCACAGGAGTGTTTTGCTTTTGAAAAAGAAACTCTTTATAAACAATGTATATGTGCATACTTTGTTACTTTGCTACATTTGAGGTTGGTGGTTACAATGTATTTTACAGGTCTATGAAGAAACAGGCAAGTCACCTTCACCACATGTGATCACTGGCTTTCGGAAACCTGAGCAGAGAGGATGGTGCCTGGGTCCCACAGAGTCTCTGAAATCAGCAGAGGTCAGAGGGTTGTCCAGTCTTCAGACAGCAGATCGGCATAGAAACGTCTCTCCCAGCCAAGGGAGTGCAAAGGGGAAATGACGGCAGGGCAGCGCATGCAGTATGGGTGGTCCCGTCCCAGTCTGTCACACTGCCTCAGCCCACGCCTCCCCGTGCACCCATGTGCCCTCGGGAATGCTCGTCAGCATGGAACCAGGGATCACCTCCCGGCTGGGATTCCAAATGACATTTACTTTCTTGGGTCTCTTTTTTTCTTTTTTTTTTTTATTGGTCAATTACAGTTGACATTCAATTTTTTTTTAAAGATTCTATTTATTTATTTTTAGAGAGTGAGGAAGGGAAGGAGAAAGAGAGAGAGAGAAACATCAATTGGTTACCTCTCACGCACCCCATACTGGGGACCTGGCCCACAACCCAGGCATGTGTCCCCACTGGGAATCAAACCGGTGACCCTTTGGTTCTCAGGCCAGCGCTTGATCCGCTCAGTTACACCAGCCAGGGCTCAATATTATTCTGTATCAGTTTCAGATGTACAACAGTGTGGTTAGACACAATTTACGAAGTGAACCCCCAATACCTCTAGGTATAAGCACCGATCACTTGCGTGTGGAAATACTGAAACAATACCTCCCACATTGTCATGACTCCTGACCACCAGCGTCAGGTCTGGAGTCCTATCCCTCCCACACACACACACTTAGTGGGGAAGGAAAGGGGTGTGTCTTCCAAGTGAAAATGAATGGCGTTGCCCTTTCCCCTAATCTTGATAGAGACACCCACCACCCAAAGCTGGCGAGTTACCCAACACCTGTGGAAGCTGCATTCATTCAGTGGGAGTCTCTCCCGCTCGCTAGTCTCAGTGGGCCTGTCGCCTGCTTCCCTCACTACTCTGGACCCCGTGGGGACTCCATGTGTCAAACAGAGAAAGGCACCGTCATCACTCCAATAGGCTCCATATGAGGACAGGAGGGAGCAAGGGAAGGAAGGGACGAAAGAAAAAGCTCACCTTCCGAGCGGGGACAGGGAGGCTGAGAGGGCTCCAACTCCGTTCACGCGGGTTTTCCACTTTCCTGACCATTGGGAGGCGGGTCCCTTCCCCCGCCCCGCCCCCCCCCCCCCCCCCGTCGTCGAGNCCCCCCCCCCCCCCCCCCCCCGTCGTCCATTCCTGCTTGTCTGTGGGCTGTGGGCCTCTCTCCCTCATCTTACCCTGCCTTTGCCAACTGGGTGACATTGCTGTCCTTGGGAGGAGCTGTCCCACTTTGCTTGGCATCACACACCTGCAACCTGAAAGACAGACAGACCTACAGACACCTGAAGGAACCCGGTGACTAGCACAGACAGATGGACATGGCGGCCAGAGGTGGAGGCCTTGGCCGGTCCTGCGCAGGGAGGGAAACCAACGTGACACCCCCCCCTTAAATGGGCGACATAGGGGCCACAACGCCATCAGGGAATCAAAATGGGTCCATCCTTTAATCTGCTTCGTGGCCTCACAGTCTCCAAGGTTCAAATGCAGTGCTGGGGCCTGGCACTCGGGCGTGTCCCGAGCCCTCTGGACCCCAGGCCTGACTTGCGGACACCTGAAGGCCCTCCCAGACTCTAACCAGTCCTCTATGACCTCACTCCCTGCCCAGGGTTCCAGGGGCCACTCTGTGAGGTCGTCAGGATGGGATCCCTTTGGGCCACCAAGGGTCAGAGGCTCCAGCAGCCTCCTTTCCTTACAGCCAGCTCAGAGTGGGGGGGGGGGGTGGTTTCAGACCTGCATTCACCCCAAACCCAGCCTGGAGGGCAGCTGTCCCCAGACACTGGGTGTGTCCACTGACCCCTTGAGTAGCTTCAAAAGGTTGGTATCCGCCTCCCCACCCCGCCCCCTTCCAGAGCGTTCCTGCAGCCAGGGCGGCCCTCCTCCTAGCAGGCCATGGCTCACCAAGCCCCTTCAGTACAGGAGCTGCCCCAGCGGCTGTGGCCGGGCCCCAGTGGTCGGGGAGCAGACGGGCAGCACCTTCTCAGCAGCCTGGCCGCAGCGCGGGCCTTGGCCAATGTCATCCGGCCGTGCTACGGACCCTGCGGCCTCCAGAAGCTCCTGGTGACCGCCAAAGGAGAGACCGTCTTCACAGGGTACGCCACGGCCATCCTGGGGGCCCTGCAGTTGCAGCACCCAGTCGCTCGGCTGCTGCGAGACGCTGCGCTGAGCCAGGCCGAGCACTGCGGCGACGGGGTGGCCTTCGTGGTGCTGCTGGCCGAGGCCCTGCTAACGCAGGCGGAACTCCTGTTGCGGGCCGGCCTGCCCCGCGCCCAGCTCCGAGAGGCCTACGCTGAGGCCACCGCGGAGACCCTGGCCCTGCTGCCGTCGCTGGTGGTCCGGTCTCTGGGGCCTTTGGAAGACCCGTCCGGGGCCCTGTATTCGGTCATGAATACCCACACGCTGTCCCAGGCTGGGTACTTGGCCAAGCTGGTGGCGCAGGTGTGCTGGGCGGCCAAGGAGCTGGACGGCACCTTCCGCCGGGAGCGCGTGGGGGTGTGCGCGCTGCGGGGAGGGCAGCTGGAGGACTCCTGCCTGCTGCCTGGGCTGGCCGTGCAGGGGAAGCCGTGCGGGCAAGTGACCGTGGTGCTGACAGGCGCCAGGGTGGCAGTCTTTGCTTGCCCCTTCGGGCTTCCCAGTCCAAATGCCCCCGCGAAGGCCCGTCTATCCAGTCCTGCAGAGCTCACTCAGTTTAGGAAAGGAAACGAGCAACTGTTTCAAAAGCAAGTAGCGCAGCTGGCAAGCGCCGGCGTTAACGTGGTGGTGGTGAGCGGGGAGGTCGAGGAGAACCCCCTGGCACAGGCCGATAAGTACGACATCATGGTGATTCAGGTGACGTCCCCGCGGGAGCTGGCTGGCCTGAGTGAGGTTCTGGGCACACCTGTGATGCATCACCTGGTCGCCCCCCTGGAGCCAGGGAAGTGCCAGCGGGTGTACGGGCAGGAGCTGCGGGAAGGCCTGGCCGTGGTGTTCGAATGGGAGCCTCCGGCAACCCCTGCCCTGTCCGTGGTCCTCCGGGGCCCCACCACGGCGGGGCTCCGGGAGGCGGAGCAGGCCGTCTACCATGGAATCGATGCCTATTTCCAGCTGTGCCAGGACCCCAGACTGCTCCCGGGAGCCGGGGCCACCGAGATGGCTCTGGCGAAGATGCTCTCAGATAGGGGGACAGCCTTGGAAGGGCCGCGGGGCCCCGTGCTCCTGGCCTTTGCCCAGGCCCTGCGGTCTCTCCCGGCCACCTTGGCAGAGAACGCGGGCTTGGCCGCTGCCTGCGTGATGGCGGACTTGAGCACTGCTCACCAGGCTGGGTACTTCCTAGCCGGGGTGGGGTTTGACGGCATGATCGACGTGGCCCAGGAAGAGGTGTGGGACACCCTGGGCGCCAAGGCCCAAGGCCTCCAAGCCGTGGCGGATGTGGTCCTGGAGCTCGTGACTGTGGATGAGATCGTGATGGCCAAGGACAGTGCCCCGAGCCAGCAGGACCTGAATCCTAAGGATAAGGAGGCAAAGGGATGGACACCCGTCACCTGTGGAAACACCTAAGTAGCAACACCCTCCAAAAAACCAGGGACGGTCAAGGCCTGCACAGTCACCCCCGAAATGACTATTTGCCTTCCTTATTCCCTTCATGTTTGGGGCAGGGTCCGTTTCTTTAGTTAAAACAACCTAAAAGCCCTTTTCCTTGACTTCTTTCAAATTCTTGGCTGTAAAAAAAAAAACAACTGTTTCCATCCAGCTCTACTCTTTTCCTCCAATAAGAGCAGGATTTGATTCTATTAAAGGTTTTTAATTAAATGGGGTTGCAAAAAAAAAAAAATACGTGCATGAACCTCTCCCCAGCCACTTTATTCATGTGTGATATTCTAGCACAGGGTCGTCAAACTCACTGTCACCGGGGGCCACATCAGCCTCATGGTTGCCTTCAAAGAGCCGGATGTAACTTAGGACTGTGTGAATGTAACTGCTCCTTAACAGTTACGCGAGAGCTCCGCCCTGCAGCTGGGTAGAAACGAGGTGGTGGGCCGGATGGAACAAGGTGGAGGGCCGGACTGGGGCTGTAGGCCTGGTGTTTCCCGCCTGCCCTCTAGCATACAGGGATGTCTGTCTAGATGTCACCTTAGCCGTCTGAGGACATCAGTCCCAGCTTACAGAAGAGGCAGCTCATTCCTACTGAGGGTGTTTGGGAAAAGAAGGGGGTATTATTTAAGGCAAGAAGGAGGAGGAGAATGGAGGGAAATCGGCTGGCAGGCAGGCAGAAATATAACTTTTAAAAGGAAAGCAACCTTGGCATAGGTGATGAGAGATGAGTACACACAGGTTGGACCTGCACTGAGGTGGTCCCGCAGGGAAGGGGAGCAGGGAACACCTGGGTATCCAGGCGGGGGGCTCTGATCCCAGCTGGACACCCCGGGCGTGGGAGCAGAGTGGGAAAAGCTGCCCAAGCCTCTTTCTCTGACCATTCAAGCCCCTTGGCTCTGGGGAAAGGTCAAGGTCTAGCGGCAGAGTCCTTGGTCAAGGTCTAGCGGCAGGAGAGGGGAGGCTGCAATCTCTTAGAATTGTAGAAACAAAAAAGCTACAACCGACCGATACAAATTTGCAAAGATCCTTTAGAAACTCAGAAGAGGTGAGGTTTGGCCTAAGAAGCCGCTAGAGAACCAAGGATGGCCGATGGAGATGCAGAGAACCACACTCACTATTACTAATCTGAGGTCTGTCGAACCCTCCACATGTCCTTGTTTTCTCTCCATTGTCGTGTTTCAGTGAAAACAGCTAAGAGCTTTCATACTTCCCTCCTTCCCTCACACCCTGTATTCCAGTCCCCATCCCTTAGTGACAGTGGTAATGACAGAAACAGGGAACCCTCTGAAGCAGGTCAAAAGGACTTTATATAAATTCTATGCAATCATCCAAATGTGAGAAAAATCTGATGGTCTCTCAGTTGCAGGAGGCACATCTGAGCTTCCCCAAAATTAAGTCATTGGCCAATGTTACATAATCAGTAGAAAACGGAAATCCATAGTCATTCCCTGTTTTGCCGCCTCTATTATACATTTCCCTACTGTGATGTTTTCACAGATATGACCCCTGTGGTTACAAAGCAAATATGCCTCAAAATGGCCCTTGTGATATTTCCAATTAGTGTTTTTAAAATTAGTGCAAAAGCCATGTTTATTCTTTAATAAATAAATAAATAATAAAGATGGTCCTGCTCACACAGAACATTTTAGTTCCAGGTCCAGGATATAACAGATCCGACGATGCAATAACACAGGGTATTTTAAACGTTCCAAGTTTGACACAAGGGGGGATTTTTTTTTGATAGTTTGGTGGAAAATCATATTGTAACATTTCATTGGCATCTCCTCCTCCCCTCCCCCCAGATACACAGATACACACACACTGACACACAGAAGTCCGTATGTGTAAATGCCAGTTAAAGTGACCAAGGTCAGCTCCAGCTGGGTAGCTCAGTTGCAGGGCATCGTCCCCAAACACCCAGGTTGGGAGTTCAGTCTCCAGTCAGGGCACACACAAGAATCAACCAATGAATGCAACCATAAGTGAAACAACTCATGGATATCTCTCTCTCTCCCTTTCTCTAAAAAAAAAAAATTAATAAAGTTATCAAGGTCAGTCTTACAAGGGACAAGGAAAGTATGGCGGCCACAAATGTAACCAGCTATGCTTAAAGGCAAAAACACGTGACCCACACCTGAAATCTGAAGACAGAGAATGCAGGCATCTTGTGGGGTGTGATGGGGGGCGGGGCGAGGTCCTGGAGCCTGTGTTATAGGCCCTGCTTCCCCCCCACCCCGAGACTGGTTGGTCAGCTCTTCAGCTGTGCGGCCTTCAGATAAGCCTCCCTGCGTGAGCCAGAGGTGCTTTCCACTTCCTGTCATCTAAAGAGCACCAGCCACTCCAAAAGGGCAGCAAATGTCACACAGTGGGCACGAGAGCACCCGGGCAGCTGGCAGGCAGGGCTCGGGGGAAGGGCCAGGACGGGGAGTTCTACGGAAGCGGAAAGAGTCTGGGTCTCGAGGTCCTTTTAGCATCAGATGAGTGTCACCTTCCCCATGACCTCCTGCCTTCTCAGCTCTTGCTACCTGAAGTGGTTCATGAACCCACAGCATCAGGAACAAATGAGAAATACAGGGCCCGGCCCCTCCCCCACCTACCCACACCTGCTATGTCAGAATGTGCACTTTAGCAAGACCCTCAGGTGACTGGGGTGCACATTCAAGTTTAAGAAGCACTGGTCTGAGCAATAATCCCAATTAGCTATACCTTGATTATGCTTTGAAATCAAGTATCCTCCTTAATATCACCTTAGGCATTCTGTTTCAGTGTCAAAATGCGGGACTCCAGTATCAAGTTGTTTCTCTTCTCCTGCTGACTATGGAGAAGTTGACCCGAACGTGGCCTTGATTTTACTGGATCCTGACCCGGCTTCCGAGGCTACAGGGTCGAGGTCCAAGGTCTCCTGCGGGCAGGGTCTCAAGTCCTCCCAAGGCCCACGGAGCTGGCTACCCAGGCCCCTTCCAAGACGTGCTGCTCTTCTGTAGAAGCAACCGCATTTCAGAAAGGACAAGTCCTAGTGGGTGGTCTGTACCACACTTGCAGCTGGTGGACTCAGCTGTTCTTCCACCCCAAATCCCTTCCGGTTTAGCAACATTGTTTCCTGGGGCTCCCAGGAGATCCCGCAGGCAGAGAGCAAAGCAGCAAGATCTGGAGGAAACTGAAGGACATGGGCAGCGTCTGAGTGCGGGCGGAGGAAGGAGCTGGGCGCCTGCCTCGGGTGGCGGGCTGCAGGGAGTCTCGAGAGCCGTTGCTTCCTGTGGGGGCACAGGACAGGCTGGACCTGCACAGGTGCTTGAGTTCCGAAGGGAAAAAGTCACCGGTCCCAGGTGAAAACTCGATTGAAGACTTGTCAGCAGCTTGTGCGGGTCCTGGGTCCAGGGCACCTCTTCTCAAGAAGAACTTGCTGAGGGGAGCCCTGGAGGACCGGCGTTCGCCTTGCTAGGCTGGGGTCCCTTAGGCTGGGGGAAGGAGAAAGCTACGATCCCAGAGGGAAAACAGAGAACTCCAAAACAGGGACATCTATCTGAGTGGGAGGAAGAGAGACCATCAAGGCTCGGGGGACTCACCAATTTCATTGGTGAACGAGCAAAACTCTTGTGAAGGCATCTTGCCGGAAACCTGTCTTTGACTGGATTGATGGACGGGCCCGTCCCAGACGGCTCCTGTTCGGGGCCTTCTGGGGTCCTAACCAACTGCGGGTGATGACCCTGACAGTTGGGGGCTACTTCCCACTGTGGTTTTCTGAAAATGTCCCCTGTGCTCAGTTCCCCTGTTAAGGTCACCGACCCAGGCAGAGCTGGCCCTCTGGCTCGAAAACTCAAAACCTGCAGTACAAGAGATCTTGGATGCTGATGAATTTCTCAGAGGGGCTCTGCTCACCCCTGGAGGGCTCCAAGGAGCGAGATGGGGAAGAGCCCTGAGACTCTGGGAAAGCTGGGGGAGGGGCGGCGTGGCGTCTGAGCACAGAGGACGCTCCCTGCTTCCAGGCTCCAGCCCCAGGGCCCCGGGAGGTCCGAGTGCCAGTGGGAGGGGGCTGAACGGGCTGCGGGGGAGCCAGGGAAAGAAGAGCCTGCTGAACGCTCTGCTCTCTGCGGTGTGCCAGATCCGGGCCTGGGAGGCGGGCTTCTCTGGGCCTGGAGGAGGAGGAGGAGGAGGAGAAGAATTGACTGGGTTGAGGCCTGAGCTGATCAAGAAAAACCAGGAAGAAGTTAACGTACTTGGAATTAACCAGATTAAGTGTTCCACCGCCCGACAAAGAGGGAGCTAGAACAGGATGTGCTGAGATCATTGAGTTGCAGAAAGACATCGCAACACGCTTCGTGCTCGCTGCGTCCAGGGCTTGAAAATTCAAACCCTGTACCAGCGGACAGACGATGTGGGGAGTCCAGACACCGTCCTGCATGTTCCCCAGCAGAGCCTGACACTGGTTACCGCAGAGCTGAGCGCGACTAGATACTGGTTAGCAAAGAAGGCAGCACATCTTTAGATGCACTTTTATTCACTACAGAGGTTAAAAAACACAATAAGCGTTCTCTAGAAGTTTTCTTCCAACTCGCTGATGCGTCAGAAAGGCAAGATGGAGCCAAGCAAGACTTTCTAGACTTCACGGAACTCACAATGAGAAACGCTTTCAGACCCAGATTGTCTGAACCTCTCTAACCGTGGGAACACTGCAGTGTTCCACCTCCTGTACCCACTGGCTCCGAACCCCAGCCCCGCGGAGACCTCCACCTGGCTGCTCACCTGGGCTTACCTCCTGGGAGCCACCCCTCCCCCACCCCTGCACCAGCACTGCCCCTCCATTAAAGACCAGAGAGCCTGTCAGCCAACCTCCATCTTCCCTGCAGAGATGCAAAATATTGCATATTTCACATTCATTTCTACCTTCATTATGATCGAAAATGTCCTATTTCAATTTTGTTGGTGCGACTTGTTTGCAAAAGACATGAAAAAAACCCGTTGCAATACTGTGTGAAAAAGTTTCCAAAAGTGCTTGCAATGTTTTTTTTTAAAAATATTTTATTTATTTATCTTTTTAGAGGGGAAGGGAAGGAGAGAGGAAAGAAATGTCAATGTATGGTTGCTTCTCGTGCATCCCCTGCAGGGAACTGGCCCCTGCTGGAAACTGGCCTGCAACCCAAGCATGTGCCCTGACTGGGAATCGAACCGAGATCGTCTGGTTTGCAGGCCCGCGCTCAATCCACTGAGCTACACCAGCCAGGGCGCAATGTTTTTTACATTAGCTTTTAATCTGAGAAGCATCTACACATGCCTTCATTCCTGAAACGAATCGAAAACATTTCAAAATCTACCCAGATGTTACTGAAATTTAAACATTTTAAAAATGAACTAAGACACTATTGGCACGTAACATTGTATCTACGTCAGATGTGCCACGTAATCACGTGATATATGGATGTATGTTCGGCGTCCTGATCACCGCCCGAAGTGCGGTTGACGCCCATCACCACAGCTACGACGTTTTTCTTACGATGAGAACTTTTCAGACCTACACTCTTAGCAAACTTAAAATATACAGTATCGTACAGTTGAATGTTTTTATGTACTGGTTTTAGAGAGAGAGGGCACGGGAGAAGAGAGCGAGCAAGGAGTGTGTCGTTCCCCTCACTGATGCATGCATTGGTTGCTTCTTGGATGTGCCCTGAGAGGGGACCTGCAATCCTGGCGTATTGGGACGATGCTCTCACTAGCTGGGCTCCCCAGCCAGGGCCTCTGATCTAGTACTGTTAATGACAGTCACCGCGGGACACGGTACCTATGCAGGACGCATTCAAGTCATAACTGGCAGTTTGACCTCTTGCCTATTTTCACCCACTTCAACCAATCTCCTGACCCAGCCCCCCCATCCCTACCTCTGGTACCGTGAATCTGTTCTCTGTATCTATGAGTTTGGGTTTCTTCCCTTTTTTAGATTCCACATATAAGCAGATCACACAGTATTTGTCTTTCTTTGGTGTAGGTCACTTAGCCTAATGCTTTCAAGGTTCAGTCATGTTGTTGCAAATGACAAGATTCACTTCCTTTCTTGGCTGAGTAATATTCCATTGTATACGTACCCCACATCTTCTTTATCCACCCACAGACAATCCGGTTGCTTCCACGTCTCGGCGACTGTAAATAACACTCGCTGCTAGGAGCATGGGGTCCAGATGTCTTTCTGAGTTAGTCATGTAATTATCGTCACGTAAATAAATGCCTAGAAGTGGAATTGCTGGGTCATCAGGCAGTTCTCTTGTGACGTTTTCGAAGACCCTCCACACTGCTTCCCACCACAGCTGCCCCACGGCGCGCTCCGGCCAGCAGGGCACCAAGGTCCGCTCTGTTCCGCGTGCTCACCAGCCCTGTCTGTTTCCAATCCATCACGTATAACGGCTCTGCTTCTCCCTCTCACATTAGATGTTGTGTTGTCTTTTCAACGGCCTTATTTCAGATCCCTAATCGTGTATTTCTCACCCATTTCTTTTTTTCTTTCTTTCTTTTCTTTTTTCTTTTTTGGCCTATGGTACCTCTCTTTCCAACAGTCTCTATGGCTTCTCATTACAATGAGTAATTAAACTGCTTTGCCTTCTATTCTACACCTTCTTGAAATGCCTCCTCAACCTTATGCAAAAGAATAAGGTCGAGCAGGATGATAATTTCATTTTCTCCCCAAGATCTGTATTTCCTCTTCAAAAAATAAATCTCTTCTTTCATGTCTTTCCCTCTCTACTGATCTCTTCAGCTTTTTACTTCCATAAAAATGTTTCCCTCTTCGGTCTAGCGAACCCTCATGTACGTCAGACTTAACCAACTAGCAGAGGCTGCTAGAAGTGTAACGGTTAACACCTTCCTCTCATTCTGTGAGCAGTGGCGAGTGCTGGAATCACTTGTAACTGTACCTCAAACCACAGAGGGGCACAGAGACTGACTGGTCCCCGCAGTCGGAACATTTACTGTCACCCAAGTGTTAGGAACTGCCCAGATGCCAGAAATCAGCCTGGTCAACAAGCAAGGACCCTTGACCCTTGCCTTAATCAGGCAAACTTGCCATTTAAAAATGAATGGATTCCATGGAAGGTGGCTGGGAGAGACACGGGTCCCCTTTGCTACGGTGATTGACACGGGACCCATGGTAGTTATCGGCCAACTGAATGCACGAAGGCATGAAGCCATTTGAAACCTCGTGAAATGGTGTGAGGCTGTGCAAACACCCCACTCGGACCCTCTGCTCCACAGAGTGCACCTAACCGAGCACCCGCCTTCTGAATCCAGCACCCCACTCCTCCGAAGGGCGTTAGGGGCGCAGCACACCCATCAGCCCGGCCAAAGCTGGCTCCGAGCTGCAGACCTTTCTGTCCACCCTGCCTGCTCCACTTCCCCTTCCCAGGGGTTGGCCCTCCCTGCTGCTGCTGCCAACTGTCTCCTCTTTCTTCCCTCACAGGTATTTCCTCCTACACATCTGCCGCATGACAACCCTGCCTGGCCATCCGTCCTGCAGAGGACCCACCCGGACCCAGGAGGGCGAGCCATGAACAGAAGACTGCTCTGAGGCAGGCTGTTGCTCCCGCACACTAGACCACTAGACCTGTCCCCCACCGCCCCCCCCCGCCCCCCCCCCCCCCGTTGAGGGACTCGAGGTGAGATGACCTGGTTTAGAACCCCACCTCCCACCCCGAAGCCACTCCCTAAAGGCAGGAGCGCCACACCTGCCCTGCAGCCTCGCGCCTGCCCCACCTGGCCTGTGGGAAGACAGCCCCTGAGCAAACACGAGCCCACACACTCTTGGCTGGTTCTGGAGTGTTATTCATTTCTAGAAGTCAAGTAAGCTTATCCTTTGAACAACCTCTCCCATTTCCCACTTACTGAGGCAGTATTACTACATCCATAAGAACAACAACAAAAAAGTCTTGCCCAAAAATAGCATTTTATTTACTTTCCCAAGCCCTTCCTAGAACCATTGCCTCACTTGACCCGCGGGATAAAGATGAGTGCAGACAGGGCCCGTGCCATCAGCCCCACACCCCAGAGGAGGAAGGTGAGACCCAGACTCATCTCTGCGCCTGTGGTTTTTGAAGCCCAACCAGTGAAGCCTTCCCCCCTTTCACCGCCAAGTCCGCTTCCACCCCTGAAACGGTGCAACCTCCGTAAACTGCCTGAACTCACAAAGCTGGACAAGGGGCCTGCACTGAAAGTCTTTGGGTGGCAGGCTAATTCTCCCACACTGTGTTGTCTGTGCCCCCATGAACCAGCTGTCCTGGCATGCCACCCACTATGCTAAGTACTTGCAGGGGCACTGTTGAATACCAACTCAGCATCGCCTGTCCCTACCCCCACCCCCACATACACCTCTCCTGAAAGTATTTAGATTCCAGTTCCACACACTTACCTGGAGTCGCCCCAGGGTCTGGTCTAAGGACATGCCCTGATTGGTTTAACCTGATCAACACTTTGGATTCTCCTGGCCAATCCCTGGTCCGGGGGGTTTCAAACACTTACAAAGCCCAGAGGGCCCAACCAGGGTGAACTGGAAGGTTCTGGCCCGGACCTCAGGACTAGAAGTTAACTCCGTCCGACTGGACGAAGATTAGGGTGGTCTGGCTTTCCTGCTCCTGGCCGCCTCGCTGTGGCCCCGAGGGACAAGCCACAGGACTCGGGTGTGGGCTGACAGCTGTCCATACCCCTGAAACTATGAGCAAACAACCCAGGCCAGGGCAGATGATGTAACTGAGACCCAGAGGGGTACCAGACCCAGCCAGGCACGGTGCCTGTTTGGGGCGGTTAAGACTAGATTTCCACTTTCCAGCAACTGGCTCAGGCCTCCTGGTCTCGGCAGGCAGAGCGTGCTTCCCTGTGCAAGGGCTCCTGAGAAAGATGAGACGGACCCAGCTGCTGGACAGGACCCGGGAGGGAGGAAGGGGAACCGAGAAGGGCCTGCCTGCTCTTCTGCTTTCCTGCCTCAGGTACCGCCCAGTGACAGGGACCCAGCGGAGCGTGATGGTGACAAGGAGCCAGCAATCCCTCCCTTCCCCCACCCTAGCTCTCAGAGGGCCACGCCCTCTAAGACTGCCCTGGAGGAAGAAGGCACTCCCAGCCAGGTATCTGCCCACCTGGGGTCAGGGCCAGGGCGAGGCAAGCTGGGAGCATCTGGCAAAGAGGCGGACAAAAGGGCAGCCCTGGGGCCGCGTGCTGCTTCCCGCACTCTGCTGGTCACACAACAGTAAGAAAGAAAGCACACGAATCAAAGAAGCACAAAGCACTGACAAAGGGAACAGTCCTTTTCCACCTCTCTAATTCTGGGTGTATCTACCTCACATCGGCTGGATCAGACCTGAAGGTCAGTGGTGGGCCCTCCTGGGCCCCTTGGGCCAGCCGGCCGGCTGGCATGTGGACACACAGCTAAGGTGCCCTCACCAGCTAACGGTGGAAGGGGCATGAAGGGGAACAACACCCCAAATAAATAAACGTGACGACTTCAGACTGCGCGCTGTGCTCTGAAGGAAATAACAGGGCGACCGGACAGAAAGTCTGGCGGGAGGGGTCCTCCTTCCGATATGGCGTCAGCAATGCCTCCCTGCGGGGACAGAGGAACTCAGCCACAGGAAAGGGCTGAAGGAAAGCTGATGCAGACAGGCCAGGCAACAGCAGAGATGCAAAGGCCCCGTGCAATCGTGCTTGGCAGGAAGACTACCAGTGTACCTGGAGGGCAGTGAGCAGAGTCTGCAGGGGCCTCAGGGACCCTAGAAGGCAGGGCCCTGGAGGCCCAGGTGGGGGGTGTGTAAGGACCCTGTGGTGGGCGGGGACACTCCTACTACCAGCTACCCATCAGCTATTCTTCTTCTGCATGTACGCATAAGCCATGATGGGTCCTCCTGGCAGACCCCTGTGGAGTCTGACCTGGGTTTCTATTTGAGATCTCTCACTCTAATGACCTTGAGGAATCTACTTGAGTCTCCTCATTTGAATAATCAAGGGGTTTTGGGGGGGGATCAACACTTGTGAGGGGATAAGCTCTCGAACCTCACCTCATCAGTCAGTTTATCCTTACAGTCAAAAGCAGCCACTTACAAGACTAGCGCGACTTAAACATACACCTATTTCCACGCTTAAACTAATTGTTCTAAGAACAATACAGCATTCACACGAGTAGACGCCCCAGGAAAAAGTGATCACTGTTGCAAGGATAATCAACTTTGTCACTAACGTTCTCACTCGGTCCTTTAAAACCTCAATCTTGATCCTAGGTCTGGGTTGATCCGGGCGTTCCAGTTAATTTCCATTTCAAAACCCCCAAAGCAGTAGCCACCTTCATATTGATAGTTTTCATATCCCTTGTCTCCCGCGCTAGCTGGGAAGTCTGTTCCCCTCGGCTGGGCTCAGGGAAGGAGGAACTGCGGGCTGGGCGGGGGAAGCGGGACGAGCGAAGGCCCCAGAAGATGGGGCACCGGGAGGAAACCCAGAGGTCTTCGCTGCCTCTTACTCTAGGGAATAAAGGAAAATGCGAAGTGATGCAAAATAGAGGAAAGGGACTGGAAGCGAGAGTGGGCAGCGTTGGACACGGGGCCCGAAGGGCAGGCGGCGCAGAGCAGCGCGGGGTGCAGCCAGGCTCGGGGCTCAGGCTCCCCGAGCGCAGAGCAAGGAGAGAGACGTGGGGGAGGCGGTAAATACTGGGAGTGGAGCAGAGCAAGGGACAGGAGCTGGATGAGGAGGACGAGGGAAGCTGGCGGCTGAGGACACCCGCAGGAACCCGGAGCGTAGCGACCAGCAGGGCTGGGCTCCCCTAGAGGGCCTATGGGGGCGGGGTGGGGCGCCGGGCCAATGGGAGGACGAAGCGGGCGCCAGGCACCTCTGGACCAATGGAAGGGTGAGTAGGCAGCAAGAACGACCAATTGGAGGCCGAGATGGAGGCGGGACGGACCGCCTGGCAGAGAGCAGGCCAATGGGAGGCCGAAACCGGAAGAGCTGGCGACCGTCGGGCCCCAGACCCGGGAGGGGAACCCGGAAAACAGTGGGGGCAGGGAGCCGGGCTGTCAACCTGTCAAATCCACTTTGGAACGAAGTAGGTCACGCGCCTCCCCGGGCCAGGGCTCCCCCACCCCGCGAGGCCCGGCCGGGCTGCTTCCTGTTCCTGCCCGCACTGGGGGCGGGGCTGGGTGGTGTCCGGGACACCTGCCTCCCCCGCCCTGTGGCCTGCACGCCTCCGCGCCGCGGTCGCCCGCTCGTGCTCTCCCTGCTCCCGGGGGGTCGGCCCCACGTTCTCCCCCCAGGCCGCCAGGCCCACTGCGGCTGCGCAGATGAAAACACGCCTTCCCTAGCGGCCCCTCACAGCAGGGGACTCCCCACGCTGGGGCTGCCCCTTGCCGCTCGATCGTCAGGGCCGGTCCCCGCGGCCCGCGTTTGCGGAAGCCTGCCGGCGGCGCACTACTTGGCGCGGAAGGACCCGCGGGGGGCGGAGGAATCCGTTTTGACCGAGGGATAGAGCCTGCCAGCCTCCCCGTCACCTGTTCTCGTCGCGGCGGCGACCTAGCCTCTCTCCCGGCGGCGGGCCGGCTCGGGCGGGGGTGGGGGGGGGACCACGTTCTGGGTCTCGGTGTAGCGGATGGCAGAGCGTCCTTCTTGTAGTCCTTCTACGTGTCCCTGCTTAGCTCGCACGCGGAGTTCTCTCGCTGTTTCCCGGAGAGTAAAATGAAATAAAAGCCGCCGGGAGAAGGCGGGGCGAGCCCAGGTCCCGGGTCTCGCTCGGGCTGGCCCCGACGTCGTCCTGGCCGTCGATGCCGGGGAAATTCTACCGCTGGGGCCACACGTGCATTGCTCTTTGGTGGCTGTCCGTCCTCAAACTGGATATTGACGCACTGTCTCTGTTAAGCGACGGTTATGCTCTTATGTCCATTCTGTGCGTTTCCTGATGCAAATTTGCATAGGACTTTTGCAATGAATGGGCAGTAAATACCAGGTTTTAATGTTTACTACTTGGCCATTCAAATTATATTAATTCCCCTCCAACAAGGTGATACATTGTAACAACGACTAACTATTCTCCCAAATTGTATAAAATCTAAGGATAAGATCTAAATTGAAAACTAAAATTTGAACGCTAAATTTACATTTTTCACGGTAATTATTTGGAGTGTTTCATGGCAATAGTACAGTGAAATGAAACATTTCATTTTCAGTCCAATAACAAATATTTGTTTAACATGCAAGCATTGCATCTTGCTCAATCATTTGCATGTGTTTATATGCAAAGCATGGTGTTCACATATTTTTATTACTTTACCAAATGCATATTTCCTCAAAAAATAATGTGATTTGAGTTTTAAAATCCAGTCTTTGTATGCATTTAAGCTACTGGATTGGGAAGAAAATAATATACTGTACCATCCATGTACAGAATGTACAGATGTAAATTTTTTACATTTCTAAGAGACATGATTATCAAGAAAGAAAACTCTGGATAAAACTTATAAAAAGTAAAAATGTCCTTTAAATTCATGAGCTTAACAGTCATGAGCTTACCCATCAATTACCGGTAGCATTGTAATATTTACCCACTGTAAATAATATTTACTCTATTATAACATAGCATTATCAGTAAAAGGTTGGACTAGATGCCAAAGCTTTTCAATAAAGATTAAAATCTAACAAAACAACAAAAGACCTCTTACACATTTTATTGTAGCTCATTTCTAATTGCCAGCTAATTTTCCAAAGGGAATGGTGGTTCTCTGTTTTCACCAATTAGTAACATAACAGTGTCAGAAGCTCTTTGCCAGCACTAGGGTATTAGAGAAGCAGTATCTTCTCTTATTCCGAAAGTGTCATCCTTTACACGTCCATCAATACTGCAAATAAAATAAAAACACAAGTATTCTTTCCACAAATGAACCGCAGGATTGTCAATAGCAGAAAGTCAAAATGAGAATGAATTCTATATTCTTATACGAAAGTTGCATGCTGGAATTTGGCCGCTAGCTCTATTACAGGAATAAGAAAAAAGAGAGATTTTCAAACTTAAAGTACAACCCTAAAACAATCGTCTGGCTACGTTGGGGTATATTTTCACTCCTTTAACAAGGGGTAGAAAATAGTGGGGGTTTTTTAAAAGATTTTATTTACTTATCTTTTAGAGGGGAAGGGAAGGAGAGAGGGAGAGCAATATCAATGTATGGTTGCCTCTCATGCATCCCCTGCGAGGAACTGGCCTGCAACCCAGACATATGTCCTGACTGGGAATCAAACCGTGATTCTCTGGTTCACAGGCCCGCGCTCAATCCACAGAGCTACACCAGCCAGGGCACGAAAATAGTGCTTCTTAAAATGAGTGTTTGTTTTGATGTGATGCGTCACATCATTTTTTTTCGCTTGTAATTTCATGAGAAAGCTAACTCCATTTCTTCTCCTCCAATATAAAAATCAGAAACATTCTGTCTTAATTATTTCTTCCGTTGTATCCCTTGCTAGCAAATTCTCCTGGAATAGATTTGGGAAATTGATTCCTTTTATCAATGGAGTTACTGTTTGACCTAAACACTACATGTATAATACCCTCCTGTAGGGAGGATTTTTATAATTCCCTACCAAATCGCCTTGGCACAACTTCATTTCTCAGCTGGCACTGCGTTTCCTGAACTGGGAGGAAAGGGCAGGCAACCTCTACTTCCTCTGGGGAGGAGGGTGGGAGGCTTTGCCCCGGGGAAAGGCGTCTTCCGGGCAGCTCTGCAGGGCTGGGTGATTGGAACATCAACTTGGACAAAAAGGGGGAAAGGATTCTGTGAGTGAGAAATAAACACGACTTGAGTGAGAGGTTGCCAGCCAGTGGTCTGCAGATATGTTTGTTTACCTCGCACAATGTTTAGAAATTGTTTAATGAGTTTCCAAGATTTCAAAAATGGGAGACTGCAGAGAAAAGTTCAGAATTGCTTCTGTGGAAAATCACACAGATCCGGCTCGTTTCTCACCCGGCCTCATGCCGTGGTAGCTGACGGGCTGCTGCCTGCTTCCGACCGGGTGAACACTCTGCTGGGGCCGATGCGACCAGTTGTTCAAGCCACCCGGCCACTGGGTGAACCTGTGTCCGGAAAACCTGCTCTAGGTTCTACAAAATTGGACAGGGCTTCAACGCAGAGAGAAGTAGGACTTAGAGAGAATAGAGGGCCTTAGGTTTTTGTTCTAAATCAATAAAACGAGCTCAGAAATGGAAAGTGATTGGAATGATATACAGCGAGCAGATGCACCCCGTTAGTTCTCGTCAGCCCCCGGCACAGAGGCAAGGTCAGGTTGTATCAAAGTGGACACTCGAATACAGAATGGAAATGATGCCTTCGTGTTAAATGCACATCACCGGGAGTCGGGGCCAGCAGAACCTCGGCGGAGTTACAGCTGTGAACGGTTATGTAAGAAGGAGGGATTCTCCAAAGGGCTGCAGAGTGATGAGGACGATGATAGTGCAATAATTTGCTGTCACGATGATCATTAGGATGCCACTAACCTTTGGCCATTGTTGGTCCTGAAAGTGCCCAGGTCATCTGTCGTTCCTGCCTTCCCTGGACGGCATCCCTAGCTTGTCCTCTCTTAGGCCACTTCCTGTCATGGCGTCTGCCTTTTCCTGTTGGCACCAGACTTCTCTCCTTAGCAAGAAATACTCCCTTCCTAAGGCAGAGAGGAAAGAGCATAAGCTACGAATTGAGGCGACAAATGGGGTAGGAAGGCAAAGAGACACAAAGGGGAAAGAGCACCAGGCACGGAGAAACAGATTAGCCCCGGAAGCAGCCACCGCCACCTTCTCACGACCAGTCAACCTCAAGATCAACACCAAACCTGACAGGGGCGGCAGCACACTGAGAAGTTCCCGAGTCCGTGTCCAAGTGGACTGTGGGTAATGGTGGCTGGGGTGTGAGGTGGACCGGCTGGGCAGAGTTACATGTGGGTCCAGTCCAGAGTCATCGGCGAGGGAAAGTTTAAATAAAATGTGTACTTTCAAATAGTAGAATGTTTACAAAAGTTTTTTTATACAGTTTTTAATCTTCACCTGAGGATGTATTTGTATTGATTTTAGAGAGAGAGGAAGAAACAGAGAGACACATGGATGTGAGAAAGAAACACTGATTGGTCGCCTTCACAGGCACCCTGACTGGGGATCAAACCCACATCCAGGCATGTGCCCTGACCGGGAATCGAACCTGCAACCTTTTGGTGGATGGGATGACACGCCAACCAACTGAGCCACCAGCCAGGGCTACGAAAGTTTCAATAAGACGGCCAGCACCATATTAGATGAAGAGAAAGCAAAAAGTAAAATTATTAATAAAAACATAGGCAGGAGTTACAATATTGTCTTGGATTTTAATTGATTGAAGTGTTATGTGAATGTACTATTTAAAAGGCTAGAAGAAAATGTGGCAAAACAGTAGTGAGCCTGGATTTCCAAAAATGTTCTAGTGATTGCAAGGTATTGATATAATCAAAAGAAGATAATTGAGAAGCGAGGGGTGGGGCTAAAAATCAAACTGAGCGTGTGCTTACCGAGTTTTAGTTCCATGAGAGAAACTAACACCCACAGGTGTTACCATCTGCAGATTTACAAAATATTTCCCACGGATCTCACGGGGCCCAGAGCTGAGCAGGACCTGCCCCGCGGTGCTGGGAAAGGACTCAAGTCCATGCCAGGCTGACCCCCCACCTAGGATCAGAGAAGGGTGTGGCGTAATACTGTCCCTCACTGCAGCTCTCAAAGCCTGCCTGTCCCCCACCTCCTTTGAGGAAGGAGACGTGCGTGATCTAGGGCATCTAAACAGGCCGCTGTGACAAAGTAGCACACACTGGGCGGCTTAAACACCACATGCCTTTTCTCACAATTCTCAATGCTGGAAGGGTGAGTTCAAGGTGTCAGCGGGGTTTGTTTGTTCTGAGATCTTTCTCCTTGACCATGGATAGCTGCCTTCTTTTTTGTTAAAGTTTTTAAAATTTATTTTTAGAGAGAGGGGAAGGGAGAAAGAAAAAGGGGGAGGGAAACACTGATGTGTGAGAGATACATCCATCGGTTTGCTTCGTGCATGCTCCAGATGGGGACCTGGCCCGCAACCCAGGCATGTGCCCTGACTGGGAATCGAACCACGGATTCCTCGATTCGCAGGCCGGCACTCAATCCACTGAGCTGCACCAGCCAAGGCAGACGGCTGGCTACCTTCTTGGTGTGTCCTCACGTGGTGGTCTTTCCTCTGCGTGCCTGTGTCCTACCGTCTTCATAAGGACTCCAGTTTCATTGAATTAGGACCCACCAACATGTCCTCATTTTAACTTAATTCCTTTTTAAAGACCCTACTTCGAGCCCTGCCTGGCGTGGCTCAGTGGCCTGAATGCTGTCCTGTGAACCGGAAGGTTGCTGGTTCAGTTCCCAGACAGGGCACAGGCTATGGGCCAGGTCCCTGGTTGGAGGCGTAGGAGAGGCCACAGACCCGCGACTTTCTCACACATCGATGTTTCCCTCCTTCTCTTTCTCCCTCCCTTCCCCCTAAAAATAAATAAATAAAGATCTTTTAAAAAAGAAAAGGACCCTACCTCCAAATACAGTCACATTCTAAAGTACAGGAGGTTAAGAATTCCACGTGAATGTTGGGGTGACACAGTGCAGCCAGTGGCAGAAGGTGCACTTTCACTCAAGACACGTGGGTGGCTGTCCTTGAATCAGAAGGACAGCTGTCGGCGTTGGGGTGGTGGTGGGGTGACTAGGAAGGTGGACAGTTTTCAACAAGAAGACAGCAAAGGTCCGTTTAGAGTAGAAATAACACAACTATGGTCAGTTGTGTTTTTTAGAAACTTTTGGCTAGCTTTCTCTCTTTAAATTTCATAATGTTAAAGAAAACCATTTTAAGGTCTGTCTCTGGGTAAGACTTTCCAATGGTATCATGAAAACGCACCAAAGAGGTTTTGAGAGCTGAAGAAAGTAAAACAACAATCCTCTTTGAGGTTTTTAATAGTTTATTTTATTTAAGACACGTGAATCGTAGCAGGCCTACCTGGGGGATCTACTGAAAAGTAAATCCCACCAGCCAGTAACTGCTTCTAGAGAACCTACGTCCGTACGCTCAGTGCAAACCAACGGGATGCATTCTGCAGCGTTTCTTGCATTGCCTGTCTTAAAGGGGAGGCAGCGTCCCGGGAAGGCAAGAGTGAAAATCAGGACAAGTACACCAGGAACAAACAACAACAATGAAACACAGTCCGGCCGGCCTTGGCTTTCTCTGCAGTCAGAGAGTTTTGAATCCCGGCCACAGAATTCTCCATTTCATTGTGCAGCAGGCTCCAGGCCCTTCTGGAAAAGGTGAGGGTGCATATAATGAATAAATAATATCACCTTATTTTGCCTCAGTAGAAAAAAAAAACCCTGCCTGTGCAAGCAACAATCTCTTCCTTGTTTCAATATTAAATTGCTTAGCTGGGCTAAAACAAACCTTTAAAAAAGAAACAAAACAAAAACAAAGCCCTGCTTGGTATCCCTTTCTGTTGGTATAAACTCAAAGGAAATCAATTGCCCTGAGCAAAGGACATTGAGTCCACTTTGACGTCCTCTTCTACTGTCCTCCTATCTGTAGCCTTCCCAGGAAGTATCTTTCGGGGAAGCCCCGAGGCATAGACAGCTTACAGGATGCCAAGGACCTGATTACTTCCCTCCCAGATTCTCTAGTCCAAGCTCCCACCTCCTCTGTGACTGTGTCTGGAGAGGAAGGGCCTTTGGGAGGGAACCAGGATTAAATGAGCTCATGGGGTGGGGCCCTGATCCCATCGGATTAGTGTCCTTTGGAGAAGAGGCCCCAAGAGCTCACTCTGTCCCCTCCCGGTGAGGACTCAGAAAGAAGGCAGGCTTCTTGAAAGCCAGGAACTGGGCTGTCACCAGAAACTGAATCAGCAGGCTCCCTGACCTTGGCCTTGCCAGACTGCCCCACTGTGAGAAAACAGATGTTTGCTCTCGATGCCGCCCGGTCTATGGTGTGGTAGCCGCTGACCGACCCCAGTGCCCGGTCTGAACACCCCACACCCTCCTTTTCACTCTCCGGGTCCCCATTCGCACCGCCTCTTCCTCACCCTCCCATTGAAAGGGGTTACACCCGACCCGTGTCTGAGGGGTTCATGAGTCCCAGTGGAGTGCTGGCCTGTGCTGGCCAGTTGGTTCACCCAGAAGAGTCTTGAGCTAAGGAGAAGAAGAGGGGGGTGGTTTGGGGCTTCACAGAGGGGGAGGAAGGCAGCTCCCTCGGAGATGGAAAAGCCCCTGTTTGGTGAGGGATGCTTGCTGGGCGACTCTAACACGGGGACCCAAGGAGGACTTGGACCGAACAGGCCTTGTTGGTTCCTCGCTGTCCGTCCCACCCGGTTCCCACTGAACTAGGGTCACCGATGGTGCCACTTGTCTTCCTGGAGCAAGTCCTCTCTCTGGCCTCTTTTAGGCAGTTGAGAGAAAGACCGAAGCAAAGATCTTTGTTTGAGACTTCTTGTTTTTTAAGAATAACCAACTCCAAATAGTCAACGTCCCCAAGAGGCATATTTGGGGGTGGCAGACCCTGCTCCCCTTCAGGGCCATCTCGGACACTGCCCTTTGTAGCCAAGTGGTGACAAGTCCGGTCCGTGACATCCCCTGGCAGTATCTCAGAACGTCCTCTCCCCCTTTCAAGCCGCAGAATTCTCCTTTTTGCTTAAGCGTTATTCAAGTCCTCTTGGGTCCATTTTCTCCACCTCTGCTCAAGCCAGACAGACTCTCCCCAGACACGGTTATGAGCATTTTAGCCCTCATTTCAGAGCCCTTCCAGCCGCTGTGTGTCTCAGCTGGCCCGTCCTGGGTGCCCCTGGTCCGGCTCCAGCTCCTGGCCAAGCTTATGCCCCCTCCTGGGCCCTTCAAGGAACCCCATGGCGACCAAAACAAACTGCCCTTTTGTACATGTGCCCCCAAGTTGCCAACTTGTTCACGTGAGCCTTTGTTCACGCAGTTTCCACACCCCGAAACACCCTTCCTTCCGCCCTGCACCCCTCTACACCCGACATGTTTATCAGGAGCCTTTCTGGACCTTCCCGACTAGGAACAATTTCTCCTCCGAGTTCTGTTCAAACTTCTATGCTCTGTGGGAGGCCCAGTGCAGGGAAACCAACTGGTAAGTTCATGACACTTTCCTTCCTGCTTGTACTTTACCCGGCAAAGCGGATGACTTGCTTTACTAGGACAGCGGTGCTGAAAACTGGGGCTATGGAAGCATGGCCCGTGGAACCGTTAGAATGCAGATTCCTCGGCCGGCTTCCAGCGACTCGCCACCTCTGAGACCTGGTGCTCTGGCATAAAGGTGCACTGACCTGCAAGTGCTTCTCAGAGGAGGTGCTGCGGACCGTCCTCTGAGAGCGATGGAAGGAGCTTCTTTCTAACTCCACAGCCGTCGGATCCCTGAATTCGTTGCCTTGTCGGGATTTCATGATAGAACTCCAAGTGCAGCCTTTACAGGAGCACACCGTTCACAGTCCTGAAGGCCGGATGAAGTTCTCTTACACCAGGGGCTGCAGACCCACACGGCTACAGTAAGACAGGCAGGTTCTGCAAGTGAGACAAGCCGGCCGGCAGGTGCGGGGCCCCCGGTGCGGCAGGAACTAGGACAGACGCAAGGGGTGCCCGCCCCTCACCTCCGGTCAACTGTTTCCATTAGGGAATGTACGAGTAATGCCCGATCTTTCCATTTTCCCGTAAAGCTAGGAGTCCAGACTTTTAGGTAATATTTCCACATGATGTTTTCAAAATGCTGAGAAGTGGATATGGTCCATGAGCCTTTGGAACTCGGACTTAAACCAGCAATTTAAGGAGGGAAGTGTAAACAGAAGCAAGTTCTCGTTCTTCCTGGTGGTTGCGGCGGACATGACAGACGGACTTTTCCTGCCTATAAACTGAGAAATGAGACCCACCAAATGGAGAGAAAGGCTCATTTTAGGATTTCATAAACCGTTAATTATTTAGAGATGGCGCTACCCTCTCACTTTGCAAAAGGAAACGCTGAGATCCAGAAAAATGAAGTTAGTTATAGGACTTTAACAAGATGAAATTAAGACTCAAAAAATAAAAACTTTTAATCCTCACCTGAGGATAGGTTTATTGATTTTAGAGAGGAAGGAAGAGAGAGAGAGAGAGAAACATCTATCGGTTACCTCCCATACTCGCCCCAACTGAGGGTGGAACTCACAACCTAGGTACGTGCCCTGACCTGGGATCGAACCTGCCTCCGTTTGGTGCACTTGACGATGCTCCAACCAACGGAGACACCCAGCTGGGACTAAACTACACTTGGTGGAGAGGCAGTGCCTTGTGTCCAGAACAAGGATCTGGCAATCAGGGGGTCATGGCTTACTCCTTTTCAGGCTGTGTGACGGTGAGTTAATTGCTTAAAGTTATTTAAACCGACCTTCCTAATCTGTAAATTAGGCTAAATATATCTATATTGTTATGGACTGAATGTGAGTGTCCTCTCCCCAAAATTCCCCTGTTGGGACCCTCACCACCAAAGTGACAGGAGGCGGGCCCTCAGGAGGTCATGAGGTCAGGAGGTCCTGAGGGTGGAGCCCTCCTGAATGGGACCCACAGGACTCCCTGGCTCTTTCCCACATGTGAGGGTGCTCCTGGAAGGCTGCCGTGGGCCTCTGGGGAGAACCCCCCTTGCTGGCACCCTGCCCTGGACTTGCAGCTTCCAGACCTGTGGAAGCCCCCCATGGGCTACGGCGCTTTGTTACGGCAGCAGGAACTGATGAGGACACGCGGATTGGGCCCTTGTGGAGACCGACGCACATGCTCCCAGTAAGATTTCTGGCACCACTGCATATGAGCTGTCACTGTTGAGTTCAAAATTAACCTCGGGAAACTCTCTCCTGCCCTGGCTGGTGTGGCTCAGTGGATTGAGTGTGGGCCCGCAAGCCAAAGGGTTGCTGGTTCGATTCCCAGTCAGGGGACATGCCTGGGTTGAGGGCCTGTCCGCAGTAGGAGGTGCACGAGAGGCAAGCACACATTGATGTTTCCCTCCCCTTCTTTCTCCCTCCCTTTCCCTCTCTCTATAAATAATAAATAAAAATCTTTAAAAAAAGAAATGCAGTATTTGGAAAGGCCTCAGGAGGTTGAGTACTATTACCTTTAGCTGAGTGGCACGTGAGGTATCCTGGCCTGCAAACGCGTTTGTATTCAAACTTCTCTCCTGACTCCTGCCACACCTCCGCGATGTGGTCAACAGTTCTCACCCCAGTGTCAATGCGGAGGCCGTGGAGGCAGTGGAGGCTCAGAGACCACCCTCTGACCTGAGGTTGCCCGGCTGGTTTGTGAGTGAGTCAGGGGCAACGACTAGTCCTGTGGACCCTGCAGCGCAGTTTGGAAGCTTTTTAAATGTGGCCCCGTCTCGTTGGCTTTCTTTCCAAGTATTTTTCTCTCTTCTTTTAAAATTAATTAATTAAGCCCCGGCTGGTGTAGCTCAGTGGATTGAGCATGGGCCTGTGAACCAAAGGATCGCGGTTCGATACTCAGTCAGGGCACATGCCTGGGTTGCGGGCTGGCTCCCAGAGGGGGACGCATGAGAGGCAACCACACATTGATATTTCTCTCCCTCTCTCCTTCCCTTCCCCTCTAAAGATAAATAAATAAATAATTATCTTTAAAAATTGATAGCTTACCATTTCTTTAAAAAAAAAAAAATTGCCCTGGCTGGTGTAGTTCAGTGGACTGAGCGCGGGCCTGTGAAGCAAAGGATTACGGTTCGATTCCCAGTCAGGGCACATGCCTGGGTTGCGGGCTGGTTCCCGGCAGGGGACACATGAGAGGCAACCATACATTGATATTTCTCTCCCTCTCTCCTTCCCTTCCCCTCCAAGGATAAATAAAATCTTTTAAAAAAATAATTAGTTAATTTTACTGACTGTACTAAAAATGTATAACGTGCATCCCTACTTTTCTCCTCAAAAATTTGGGCAAAACAGCACTCATTGTACATGGCAAAATACGGTGCACAAGGATTTGGGAACACTGTTACTCCGAAAAAAATGAAGACTTCATCCTGTGGAGGGCTCCCTTGGGAGGCCAGGGAGTGTGGCGGGTTGTCCCCCAAAGCTCCCCCCCCCAGCGTCTCCCNTAAATAATAAATAAAAATCTTTAAAAAAAGAAATGCAGTATTTGGAAAGGCCTCAGGAGATTGAGTACTATTACCTTTAGCTGAGTGGCACGTGAGGTATCCTGGCCTGCAAACGCGTTTGTATTCAAACTTCTCTTCTGACTCCTGCCACACCTCCACGATGTGGTCAACAGTTCTCACCCCAGTGTCAATGCTGAAGACGTGGAGACAGTGGAGGCTCAGAGAGACCACCCTCCGACCTGAGGTTGCCCGGCTGGTTTGTGGGTGAGTCAGGGGCAACGACTAGTCCTGTGGACCCTGCAGCGCAGTTTGGAAGCTTTTTAAATGTGGTCCCGTCTCGTTGGCTTTCTTTCCAAGTATTTTTCTCTCTTCTTTTAAAATTAATTAATTAAGCCCTGGCTGGTGTAGCTCAGTGGATTGAGCATGGGCCTGTGAACCAAAGGATCGGGGTTCGATTCTCAGTCAGGGCACATGCCTGGGTTGCGGGCTGGTTCCCAGAGGGGGACACATGAGAGGCAACCACACACTGATATTTCTCTCCCTCTCTCCTTCCCTTCCCCTCTAAAGATAAATAAATAAATAATTATCTTTAAAAATTGATAGCTTACCATTTCTTTAAAAAAAAAAATTGCCCTGGCTGGTGTAGTTCAGTGGACTGAGCGCGGGCCTGTGAAGCAAAGGATTACGGTTCAATTCCCAGTCAGGGCACATGCCTGGGTTGCGGGCTGGTTCCCGGCAGGGGATACATGAGAGGCAACCATACATTGATATTTCTCTCCCTCTCTCCTTCCCTTCCCCTCCAAGGATAAATAAAATCTTTTAAAAAAATAATTAGTTAATTTTACTGATTGTACTAAAAATGTATAACGTGCATCCCTACTTTTCTCCTCAAAAATTTGGGCAAAACAGCACTCATTGTACATGGCAAAATACGGTGCACAAGGATTTGGGAACACTGTTACTCCGAAAAAAATGAAGACTTCATCCTGTGGAGGGCTCCCTTGGGAGGCCAGGGAGTGTGGCGGGTTGTCCCCCAAAACCTCCCCCCCCAGCGTCTCCCACTCCCGTCCTCGCTGGGAGACCCGGCACCTCTCCCCACACCCAGGCACCACCCATCCCGTCCTGTCACACAGAGACCCCTCCTTCCAGGGGACCCTGGGGCCGAGACGGTTCTACCATCACGGACTTTCTCAGGAGGGAACGACCCCAAACCCCTCTCCCCTCTTCTTCTTCAATGCACACGATGCTCTGTGGTGCTTTCCTTACTCCTTTCAAATAGAGGCTATTTGCTGTGGTATCCACCTGGTTTCCTGAAAACTGATGGGTGATACTTCCAAACTGGGATCGTAGAAAAGGTGTCCCCGAGTTCTAAGTCACAGGGTGCCCCTCCGCGACAGGGTGGGGGCGGGAGGAGGCGAGAGGCTCACCCTGGCTACTCTGCAGCTTGACAAGTGCCCTGATTTTGATGCAATAAGTGTGTAGTTAAGACTTTTTAATTTAAAAAGAAAAAGTTTCTCCTTTGTCCAGTATTGGCAAAAAACAATCTTCATCTCAAAGTGGTAGGTATATATAACTCTGTTGTTAGAGAAGACACTTTCTTGAAGTCAAGACTATTGCAAGCTGATATTTTAAAGTCAAGAATTGGATCTTAAAGCAGGCGCAGGTCCTAAAAAAAGCAGAACCTCTTTCTTCTTGGAACAAGTTCACACTTTCCCGGATTCTACACTTATGAATTACAAGACAATATTTTAACGTGTTACGGAATCTCCTCCACAGCCAATTGTACGCCTTATCCATCCTTCAGTTGGAAGAATATCTGTTAATAAGTACGCAGTGGTCTAAAGGAGAAAAACTTTTCAGGGTTACCTAGAAAACTTCAGAAAAAGCAGGTGAAAGAAACTTCAGAAAAAGCATGCGAAACTCCCATCTGTGATTAAAAAATAGTCATTAGACACTTAGGAATAGAAAGCAACTTCCTTGAGTTGGCACCGAAAGTCTAGAGCAGATGGCCCGGGCGATAAAGGCATCTGAGATGCACTCCGTTAAGCAAAGGTGGGAAGCGGGGCCCAAGGTTCCATCTCTGGCACCGGCACAGCATCGGAGGCCTGGCCGACGCAGCAGGAGAGACTACGAGGGACCTACGAACAGGGAGCGGAGGGTGGACACTGTCACTATTTGAGAGGACAGAACATCTCTCTTCAAAAGCCCACAAAATCGACAAGCTCCTGGAACTCATGAGAGATTTGGCATCCATGCCAGGTTCAAGATCCACTTAGGAAAAGAACTACTGTCTGTATCAGTCAAGGTCCGACCAGGAGACAGAAAGCACACAGTCACTGAAGTAGCCCAAGTTCAATGTTAAGAATTATTAAGAAACGACAGGAGAGCAAATGGCAAAGGTGAGCAGTCACTCAAAAGGGCGCCCCAAAGGGCCTCCTTGAAGGCTGTGGTTGTGGCCCCCTCGATGGCAAGAAGTTCTGGGTGCAGTCCCCAGGCACGCAGAAGAAACCCTTGGGGGGCACAGGTGAGCCAGCGCAGGTGGGTGAGCACGGGGGTGGGGAGGCACCGCGGGGCAGGCTCCCATGGGGAGCCAGGGTGCTGTGCGAAGCCTGTGGTGTTGGCTGGCACTTTGGCAGCGCTCAGGGAAGTGCCCCTGAGGGTGCAGCCGGCAGAGGCTGGTGGGCAGAGGTCCCTGCAGAGGGACGGATGTCCGTGCTATGACAGTGTGGTGGAAGAGCTGTGCTTGGGGCCCAGGACTTGCTGGGCGCTGCTCGAGCTGGGAGCTGGAGAACTCAAGGTTGCCCTCCACCCGAGACACTGCAGCTGGAGGCTCAGGGAAAGTGAGGCGGGGCTTTGACACGGAGCGCGGAGGGGAGGCTGCGGCACGGGGCAGAGTCCCCTAGGCTGTCTCCCACACGTGGGGGACAGGACTCGCCAAGGCCAGAATGGAGCTGCAGGGATGAGGCGGGTCTCGAGAGAAGTCTCATTGCCATGGACTGGGAGTCGGGACCCCAACCACAGAACCTGCTAAAGCAACGTTGACCTTTCGCGGGCATCCCCACCGATTTGCCAGCCACTGCCCCACGATGCGCTGCCCCCAGCCAGGCCCCCTCATCCCGTTGTGGCCCACAAGGTCTCTCCTCCCTTGTTGTGTGAAAAGGCGCCTACACTTTGGGGTTTTCCAGGACTCGCTCCCCCTCCCTCCAGACTCCGTGCACGTGTAACAATGCGAAGTGAACGGACAAGCTTTCCTCCTGCTCGCCTGTCTCAGGTCAGGTTGGCCTTCGAGAGCAGAAGGAAGTTTTCCCTCTCCTGCACCCTGAGACTGTCACATGCCAGTGGGACGCTGCCGGTACCTGTGTGGGGACCCCACCCTTTCAGAGCTGTGTTTCTGTGGGACCGTGATAATGAAGGGTGGGCACACCCGCGGGTGCACCGCTGGAGGCTGACCCTGGGCGGCCCAGGCCCCGGCCCACTCTGAGACACAGCCTCCCCGAGGGTCCATTATGGCCTTTCAGGACACACGCGCTTTGTAAACGGTGCAGTTAGTGAACCGACCGGCTACCACGGAGTCTCTGTTCCCATCAGTCCTGTCGGCAGTCACTCTAGTCCCACCAACGTGTCTCCCCCTCCTCCTTCCTAAAGCCCTCCGTGCCTTGTCATTCTCCGACGGGGACAGCACAGCACCCGGGGACCCAGCCCCAGAGGGACCAAGCCGGCAATACGGGGTGTTCCCAGCGAGAGCGTTTGGAGGTGTCCAGGGAATCCTGACGCACACCAGGCCGGCGAGTCTGGGCTCCAGGGCAGCACTGCCCGCTCCCTCCCCCGGCTCCCGCCTGCTGGGGGTTCACAGAACATCCCAGGGACAGTGTCTTTGTACAGACTGATGGACAGCCTGCTGTCTCCTCACCCCGCCCCGGTCCCCGACATTCAGTAAAGATTCAGTGCTTGGCTGCGCAGCCCAGAGAGGGGTGGGTTTAACCCGTTAGAATCCACGATGAATGCAGTCCTCCCAGGGAGGGAGGCGTCCTCACTCGCGGAGACCGCTGCAGAAGTCCAGGGGGGACCCTGACAGACAGGACCCTTAACCTTTCCTGCCAAGACCTGCCGGACACGGGACTCCGTGTGGAGCAGAGGCACAATGATGATGTTACGCAGCAAACTTCTGCGGCGCTCTTGTGTGCCAGACGCTGCTCTCGGCAGGGCTGGCTACGGCACGTGCAAGGCCCGGTGTAGAATGAAAATACCAGGCCCCTAGTTCAAAATGCAGGGGCACATGGCTGTTACAGGCACTCAAACATTCACTGTTCTCCTTCCTTCCGCGGTCTGTCTGTCTCCGGCCTGTCCCGGCAGATTTTATCTTCTATTTAATGTCTCTCTCCCTGGGGCCTAGGGGCACCCCTGGGTGCCTGGGGGCTCCATCCTGCCTGGTCAGTGTTCACACGCCGACCAGCTGCTGAGTCCCCCTGCCCCACCACACACAGCCCCAGAGTCAGTGCACCCTGGCTGGGCCCAGGGAAGCCCACCACGCCGTCCCTGGTGGACAAGGGCCCCCGCCCTGGGTATTGCAACCTCTGCACTGGAATACCTGGGTACCTGGATCGGGTGGTCACTGACAGCCCTGGGCAGGATGCCACCAGGCCCTGCTCCTGGGAGCCAGAGGACACAGGGCCAACCCTCACCTGCTAGAAGCAAAGGGCAGCCAAGGTCACGGGGAAGGAGAGGAGTAGCCAGGTGGGGCTACTGGGAGGCCAAGGAACCTAGCTCTGAGGAAGGTGGGGCTTCGTTTACAAAACAAAAACTTGAAAGAGAACATTCTTCTGGCTTGCAACACTTGCCCGCAGACCATTCCACCTTCAAGCAGGGTCCCCTTGAGGCCCAGCCTTTTGCAGGGCCCCCTTCCTCGACCTTCACTTCTGTCAGGCGGGGAGTCAGTACGGCCTCCCCTGCACAGGCGAGGGGGTACGCAGTCAGCCCGAGCAGGCGGAGCCGGGTCCTGACCTGGACACAGCCCCAGCTCCCAACGTCACACACGTTGTGGCTCTTACAAGCATCTGCTCAGCAGGTTCAAGTGCAGAACAGACAGCCAGACAGGTCTGGCTTCTTCAAGGCCAGCTGGCACTCAGGTCCTCACTGCAGCTCCTTTCCTTTCCTTGCCTGGGTCGCTGGCTAATCCCCTCCCAGGGCGGTGGTGAGGCGGGGCCACGGTCCTGCCTACCTAGGGAACAGAGGTGGGGAAGGCCCTGGGAAGAGGTGCCCGCAGGGTGGCCCGGCGTGGTCAGCCCAAGCCGCACACCAGGTTCCCCTGGGGTCTCAGGGCCTGGCCCCAGACGAAGGTCCTAGTTCCCTGTGTTCAGGAAGGACTCTGTGAGCAGATGCAATGTCAGCCAGGACCCAGGAAACTTCTTGAGCTTTATTCGCAGCAGTTCCTCTCAGAGTCCCCACTTCTCGGGTTGCTTCCAGTTTCACTGAAGGGGGTGGGTCTTTGCAAACACAGTTTCAAAGACAGATGGGCGCCCTCAGGAAGGGACCCCGGCATTTAGACACAGCCGCTGGTGTGCTGGCCGCCAATGAGCCTGTGGCTCTCTGGGATACATTTTCTGAAAGGCCCTGGTTGTAGCCTTGGGTGAGCTCCGTGATATGAACGCCACACCGTGACTCACTCCAGGCCACCAATGCGACATCCGCCTGCTTGCCCCCACAAGCTGCTCCAGGAGGTTGGGGGAGCCAGCTCGGTTGCAGGGGCGGGCCGAGGGCCACCCAAAGACACGGCCTTTCTTCCAGGTCCCCTGGGGTGGAGTCTGGGAGTGGCCCCGCTGTCACGGTGGCCGTGGGACTGGAAAAGAGCGCTGTTTCTCAGTGGTCAATGCAGAGTCCGGCTTGGGGCCCTCGCTGCAAGTCCCCGGCAGAGACCCAGACTTCAGGCAAGAGCAGCGGTGACCAGCCTGGGTGGCTCGCTGGGAGGGGGCTGAGGCCTCCACTGCGAGGAGGACAGGCCGGGGGAGGGGGGGTGTCCACGCTGTGACCGGAGAGCTGCTGGGAAGGAGTCGGAGCAGGGGCAGCGCCTGGGACCTCCGCGTAACTGGGCAGAGGGTGGTGGAAAGCACCAGGTGTCTTCAGGATGTAATTTGGTGGCAGAAAAAAGTGTAACAAGGGAAGGATGCGTTTGTCCCCCCACTTTGTGTTAAAATCCTGTTGGACCGTTAGCTGACTTTTCTCTCAAATGTTCCTCCCATCGCCCCTCCCCCAGCCCATTTCCACCTTCATCACCCTCACTCATATTGCTTGTGAAACTCGAGTAAAGAGTTTAGTTTAATTAAACTTGGCCTCACTCTCTTTTTTAAGGCTTTATTTATTTACTTTCAGAGAGAGGGAAGGGAGGGAGAAAGAGAGGGAGAGAAAGATCGCCCCAACCAGGGACCAGGCCTGCAACCCCAGCTTCTGTCTTGACTGAGCATCGAACCAGCGACCTTTCCCTTTGCAGGACGCGGCTCAACCAGCTGCGCCACAGGCGTCAGGGAGGCCTCACTGACTCTCGGAAGGGGTCCCCACGAGGGCGCCACAGCGAAGAAGCAGGGCTTTGGAGTTTGGGAGTGGGTGGAAGGGGCGAATGTGCCTTTGGAGAGAGTTTGTACGGTGGGACCGTACTGGTGCGGGACCAGTGCGGGGGACAGGGCAAAGCTCCCACAAAATTTCTAACACGGAGGGGAGAATTGACATGAGAAATGAAGAGATAGAAAGAGAGTGAACATATATATATAAAAGGAAAACATACATAAGGAAGACCTTCGTTAATGACATTCCCTGATCTCAAAGGCCCACGACACTCCTGCGGCTCCTCAAACACAATGAGGGGGGATGACTGGGTGGGAGTGGTTGTTTGGGGGGAAGAATCAGTTTAACATCCTTGCGCTTCCAATCCGAGCTGCCGGGAACGCCCGGGCGGCATGTTCGGCTGCAGACACAGCGTCTCCGGAACCCTCTGGCTCCCAGGTCGCCAAGGCCCATCTGCTCCGCCCTCTGCAAGTTGCCCCGGGAGCTCCATTTGCTCATGAATTCTCTGACATTTGCTTGTTCCCTCCACTCTCGTTTTTTCAAAATCACACAACTGGCATCCCTCAGATTTGGATTCGGCTTAGAAAATAATTTTTAGCTTTTCAAAGTCTTTTTTAGTAGGAGGCAGGGTATAAATAAATTTAAAACAGAACGATGGAAATATATGTGTGAAGGATGTTTATTCCAGAATTGTCTGTAAAAGCAACATTGGAAACAAATGTCTACGGGGGGGGGGGGTTGTTTAAAGCAGCGATCGCTGAGAGTAAAATACCCACTGCTTAGTCAGTTGACATCTCCTAACAGGGAAGCCTGTATATGATGTGTGAAGGGGGGAAAAGCAAGTTGGAAAATCAGTATACAGATAGCTTTAGGTATAGAAAAAAGCAAGGCTATATCCAGGTCAGGGCACAGACAGTAGACTGCAGGTCACTCCACGTGAGGACAGTCATCTTTGCTGGAGGCTTGTGTTATTGTTGAATCTTCTACCATAAGAAGGTGTGGATTAGCCCTGGCCTGGTGGCTCAGAGGGTCAGAGCGTGGGTTCAATCCCCGGTCAGGGCACATACAAGAATCAACCAATGGATGCAACAACAAATGGAACAACAAATCAATGTTTCTCTCTCTCTCTCTCAAATTAATAAATTTAAAAAAGAAGAATGCATGTCATCTTGTCATTTAAAAATCCAAAGCAGAGCAAAAATGGTTAAATTACCAAATATGTCATAAAATAACAAATGGCACAAAATAAGATTCATCAGGAACTTTTGTAGATTTCCTTTCTATTCCTGTTTGGAATAATTTCGTATTTATACTCAAGGAAAAAAATAAAAAGTAAAGAAATCTAGAACTTAAATGAGAGGACAGTGTTAAGAGTGTACAACTACCCGTTTAAAAATCACAGAGATTATAACTTCCGGGAGGGCACAGGGCAGGCAAGCACATACTTGTGTGTGTGAAAGTTCGTTTTGTTTTCGAGGAGGACATTTTCCTAATGACGATGATGATGATAAAACTGCCACTCCTGTATGGCAGGCAGCGTCTGAAGTAATTTGGTTTGCTTCTCGTAATTGGTAATTTACTCGAGAAGCAACCATTGGTTGCTTCTCGCAAGGGGCCCTGACCAGGGATCGAACCCACAACCAGCGCATATGGAGATGGCCCTCTGACGCCCTGAGCCACCCGGCCAGGCTTGAGTCAGATAATCTGAGCGGTAAGGCAGTGAGGAAGGTCCTCTGGACACTGCAATTTTACAGGTGAGAAGCAGAAGCAGAGAGAACGAACTTGGCCGAAGTCACAGGGCTCCCATGTCCCCGTGAAGCTGGGATTCCAGCCGGGCGGGACACAGCCAGCGTCCCCGCCTCTCTCCTCCCTCACGCCGTGAAGTGGGGTGAGTCCCTGGGGTCCTGCCCACACCCAGGCTGCTCTCTGCAGTCTCCCCACGCACGCGGCAGCCGCGCTTTCTTTGCATGCTCCCCTTCTGAGGGTCTGACGGCACTGCACTGAGTTCGAGGAGGCTGGCGTGCCTTGGGCTGTGATCACAGGAAGAGGGGCCACCAGAGAAGCTGGGCCCTCTGACAGGAAGCTGGGGCTGCAGCCGGGACAGAGGACTGCCCGGGCTCCCTCCTGCATGGCCACACCGGTCGGTCGATCTGCACGACTCCCTTCTGTGGCTGAAAAAGGACCGAAGTCAGAGCCCCAGGCCAGGCGAGCACACCCTGAGGCCACACAGGACATCACAGATGCCCACGAGAGACAGAAACAAGCGTTTAGCTGAGGACCTGGGCTTCAGGTCACTGGCTGGACTCTATGGCCGGCGGGGCTCGCTGGGGGCTGGGATGCAGGGACGAGTCGGGGTGGCGGGGGGGAGTTGTGCTGCCTGGCGGTGCTGCCCTGCCCACCCCAGAGCAGGGCGCAGCCTGGCCCCTCCACCGAGGCAGGCTGGGTGGGTCTGAAGAGCAAAGCCCGCTCCCACCCTCCACTGTGGGGTGCCCCTCTGCTCTCCGTGTCATCCCCATGTTCGGTCCCTCCTTGTGCTGCGGCGGTTTGCGGACAGTCATTCTGTCCATTAGTCCTGGTTGGCTGTTCCCACACGAGCTCCCCAAGGGAAGACTGTGGCCGTCCTGAATGTCCTTGCCCTGGTCCAGTTCTGAGTGGCTGCTTGTCCGAGCGCTCGGCAAGGGGAAGGGTGTGTGACAGGGTCAGAGTGGATGCCCGGTCGGGGGGACCGTGGCAGAGACCAGAGGGGGCGAGAGCTTCTCACACCTCGCTCCCGACAGTTACTGAGGACCCCGCTGCTCTTGTTTATGGGACCGACAGCTCCCGAGACTTACACCGTATTGGAAAGCAAAACAGAACATCGGGAAGGCTTTGATGGGCTGAAAATGGAGAGTGATAAACCCGTAGTACAGTGTGTTAATGTTTGTGAAAAACAGCTGCTTTCCCACACAAAGCAAAGCCCAGTGAGGCGGTGATGCTGTGCCCTGAGAGCAGAACCCTCTGTAGCCCTCCGGCCGGTCAGCAGGCAGCCGGGCACTTCCACGGGCCCCTGCGTGCAGCCTGTCGCCGTGTCTCTCGTCTCGGGGTCTTCGGAGCCTCTGCTGCACACTTGTGGGAGGCCGAGAGTGAAAAACGCAGACGGCAGCTGAGAATCAGCGTGACGACCCATGGACGTCCTCAGCGATCTCGGGGACGGCCCCCTCCCACCGAGGGCCCCACCCAGCCCCACGAGAGAACTGCAAGACCCAGAAGGTTGAGGAGGCGAGGCTGACAGGCCCTGGCTAACAGTGGCATCTGTGTTGCTATGGTTACTGCATGGTCACAGCCGCTAGGCTTGCATTCACCCTCACAGGAACGCCAGTCGGCCCGTCTCACCCAGGAGGGACTGCGCAATGCTGGCCAGTGCAAATTTTCCATTTACATCCACATGCATGTCTGTGTGCACCTTTCCCACAGGGAAACTGGACGTGTTTTTTTTTTTTAAGTGAGTGACCCCCAACAGCTAATGTCATTGCTTTTGGAAATAGAGGCGAGCCCAACCCCAGTGCGCCCCGGATATAAAAGCGCCCTCTGCTACCTTCTAAATTCCATCACGTGTGGAAAATGACTTTGACTTTAATGCATTCTGGAGCCATTTCATGGGGATCTTAAAAATTAATTGAATCTTTTGTCTTTGAAGTTTAATTCTTCCACCTCGGGCACATTATCTGTGGCTGTGAGAAAAGTCGCGTTATCATTTGGGTAATTTGCACCTACAATAAAGGTGCAGGGACAGTGAAATCAGAAGCAGACAGAAGAGCAAGCAGTTCTTTGATTTTCCTGCTAAGGTCTCGGACCATAATTCACAAACCCTCTCTCTGTGTTCACGGTTTCCTTCCTGGGCGCTGGGTTCAAGTTCAGTGCTGGCTTCTCTCCACCAAGCTGCTCCCCAGGTCCCTCCTGTCCCTCTCTCTTCCTCTCTGCCTGTGCTCCTTCCTTCCCCTCCTGCTCGTCCTGCTTCTCACCCACCTTCTCTGCACCCCCACCCCCGGTTCCAACCCAGAGTGACAGCCTCTTCCCTGGGGTCTGACCCGGCACAGACCCTGTGTCAGACGGGTGCCTTCTCTCGTTCACGCTCACCAACCCCAGGGGGCCGCTATCACCTGCCCTACAGGCGGGAAGAACCTGAGGGCGCGAGACTCACAGGCAACATCCCAGAGAGCACCGAGGCACCCTGGGAACCCAGGCAGCCTCTACAGCTTTGTTCTACATCATCGATCTTTCCTTTCCTCTGTGCATTTCCATGCAGCGTTCCCTGCCTGCTCTTCTTAGGCTTCAATTCTCAATTCAAGTGTCTTCTGCAGGAAAAGGCCCCTGGCCTCCTGGCCGCAGCGCCCCCTCTCTGCTGGGGCACCTGCTACCTGTGATGTCTGCCCGTTTCCTACCCCAGAGACTGGGGCTTTCCATCTCTGAGTCTCCACCATCCAGCACTAGTCCCTGGCAATCAACAGTGTTTCCTTTAATAAATGACACGCTCTTTTTAATTTTGCTAAATGAATAAAAAATGAGCAAGGTCCATTTGTCAGTCTGTTGTTTGGAGCCTGGACTAGAAGCAGTGAGTGTGTGTCATTGCATCCTGGCTAATAGGACCCCTGGGTGGGCTGCTGTGCGTTCACTGCTGTCTTGCATTGCGTCCGTGGGCAAACACAGTTCCGATTTCAGGGGCAGCCACAGACCTGAACTTCAGAGGACCGCAGACGGCTCTTAGAGCTCTTAGTGGTTAGTCCAAGGGGAACTGGCTCTCTACCTGTCTACTTTGGTCATTCATCCATCCATCACCCATCATCCATCCGTCCTCCATCCATCCATCCATCCATCCTCCATCCATCCATCCTTCCATCCATCCATCATCCATCATCCATCCATCCTTCCATCCATCCATCCATCCATCATCCATCCATCATCCATCCATCCTCCATCCATCCATCCATCCATCCATCCTTCATCATCCATCATCCATCCTTCATCCATCCATCCATCCATCATCCATCCATCCTTCCATCCATCCATTATCCATCCATCCATCCATCCATCATCCATCCATCCTTCCATCCATCCATTATCCATCCATCCATCCATCCTTCCATCCATCCTTCCTTCATCATCCATCCTTCCATCCTTCCATCCATCCATCCATCATCCATCCATCCTTCCATCCATCCATCCTCCATCCATCCATCCATCCTCCATCCATCCATCCATCCTTCATCCATCCATCCATCATCCATCCGTCCATCATCCATCCATCCATCATCCATCCATCATCCATCCATCCATCGTCCATCCATCCATCCATCCATCATCCATCCATCGTCCATCCATCCATCCATCCATCCTTCCATCCATCCATCCATCCTTCCATCCATCCATCATCCATCCATCCATCCATCCATCCATCCATCCATCATCCATCCATCATCCATCCATCCTCCATCCATCCATCCATCCATCCATCCTTCATCATCCATCATCCATCCTTCATCCATCCATCCATCCATCATCCATCCATCATCCATCCATCCATCCATCCATCATCCATCCATCCATCCATCCATCATCCATCCTTCATCCATCCATCTATCCATCCATCATCCATCCATCCTTCCTTCATCATTCATCCTTCCATCCTTCCATCCATCCATCCATCCATCCTCCATCCATCCATCCATCCATCCTTCCATCCATCCATCATCCATCCATCCTTCCATCCATCCATCCTCCATCCATCCATCCATCCTTCATCCATCCATCCATCATTCATCCATCCATCATCCATCCATCATCCATCCATCCATCATCCATCCATCATCCATCCATCCATTGATCCTTCCATCTATCCATCCATCCATCATCCATCCATCATCCATCCATCCATCATCCATCATCCATCCTTCCATCCATCCATCCATCCATCCATCCTTCCATCCATCCATCATCCATCCATCATCCATCCATCCATCCATCCATCATCCATCCATCATCCATCCATCCATCCTTCCATCTATCCATCATCCATCCATCCTCCAACCATCCATCCATCCATCATCCATCCATCCATCATCCATCCATCCTCCAACCATCCATCCATCCATCCATTCATCCTCCATCCATCCATCCATCCATCCATCATCCATTCATCCATCCTTCATCCATCCATCATCCATCCATCATCCATCCATCCTTCCATCCATCCATCATCCATCCATCCATCATCCATCCATCCATCCATCCATCCATCATCCATCCATCTATCATCCATCCATCCTTCCATCATCCATCCATCCATCCATCCATCATCCATCCATCCATCATCCATCCATCCTTCCATCATCCATCCATCCTCCATCCATCCTCCATCCATCCATCCTTCCACCCTACACTCACTGATAAAGACTTACTACTTGCCAGATGCCATTCTAGGTACCAGGGCCACAGGCAGACATCAGGGGAGTTGAATGGAGATGAGGAGTTATAGCCGCATGGTGACAGCAGACACAACTGAATTCTACTCAGGAGGTTGGAGGGGCCTTCCGAGAGGAAGCGGTACTTGAAGGCACTGAGTTCTCAAGCTGCCAGACAACCCCCGCCGCCACTCTACCTTGGACGTGAATGTTGGGGTTTTTTATAAAGTGCATCGTAACAGCTATATTCCCAGAGGGGCCTGGGCCTGCATTCGAGGAAAACTGGCCACCTGGGTGCAGACTGTTGTCCTGACGATACTGATCAGTTGTCCAGCTGGTCCTGAAGGGCAAGCACACACCTGTCCACCACCTTTTTTTAATCCTCACCTGAGAATATGTTTATTGATTTTAGAGAGAGAGGAAGGGAGGGAGAATCAGCGATGCGTGAGAGAAACATCAGTTGCCTCCGGTATGTGCCCTGAGCGGGAACTGAATCTGCAGCCTTTTCAGGACAATGCTCCAACCCACGGGGCACCTGGCCGGGCCACCCGCCACACGGTGAGAGAAAGAGGAAGTGCATTGGGGCGGCCGTGCTGTGAATGTCTGACTGGCAATCAGTTCGCTCTTGCAGCCGGGACATGGGGGGAGGCAACAGGTAAAGGGATTCACGTCGCCTTTACTGACCCTAACTCCTGTTCCGACCCCAACCGAAGGAACAAGTGTGCCCTGGGCCCCCGCCCTCAGTTCCTGGAGGGCAGAGACGGGCACGCCACCATGTGGGAAGTTGGCTGTGTGGCAGACCTGGTGCCGGGCATTGGCCTTCACCGGGTCACACACCTAGTGGGAGGGACATCGCCTGGGCGGCAAGTGTTTGTGGTAGGGGAGGACCCTGCCCCATTCGGTCAGTCTAGAAGGACATTTGATCATCTGCTGGGCCCTGAGTCATCATGGGAATTAACACACAGGCAGGTGATTCAAGAAAGATCCCACCGTCTCGCGTGTTTTGGCTGAAGTTCTGTAATGACCACAGCACGTGAGGTGTCTACGATCGAGACAGGAGCTGCCCACTCTCGGCCGGACTGCTGAGAGAGGGCCAGTGGGGCGGTGGGACACGCCTAAGGCATGGACTCTGGGAACCCGGGTTTTCGTCTTCACTGGGTGAAGCAACCCACTGCAGCAGAACAAACTGTCTTCAAACTCCAGTGGCCTGGAACTGCCCCTGAAGACACTGCATGGCCAGGCTTGACTCAGGCTGCCCTGAGTCCTCTCCGTGATGAGGTCTCAATGGTAGCCAGCGAGAAGTGCGAGACCTTGGCACGCTCCCGCCCACCCCACACCCCCAGAGACTGAAACACACACTGGCCTGGTTTCCAACAGCCCGAGGCCTGGTCCCGGGCATGGCCCGGCCCGGACTTCTCACCTGGGACACTCATCTGGGACACTCTGAGATTCACCCCGACCCAAGGCCTGCCCCGCCGAACACTCCCCTGAGAACAGCCCCCCCACCCATTTCTTGTGAGCGGCCACGTCTAAGAGTCTGCTCCAGGGCTCCTCCCCTTCTCTCTGCTCCTTCCCTCCAAACGGCTGGCTCTGCACCAAGAGGCGCTGAGCTCCGAGCACGCTGAGAGAGCACGCTGAGGTCTCTCCCCACTATCGCAGCCGTGGGAATACAATCTATGTTGCCACAGGCGTCCAGCCGGGCTCCCCTTTGACACCACAAGAAACACGTATGCCTTGGCTATCACCGTGTGACCCTCGACACAGGGCTGCTTGTCACAGGACATGTCAGCTGGCTTGTCCCACAGCAAAGAGAGAAGGTGGAGATGAGGCGTCCTTTACGACCTAGCCCTGAAGGTCACACACAGTCACTTTGGCAATATTCTGTTCCTTTCCCAGGCCAGCCCAGGTCCTTGGGAGGGGGACTCCAAGGCTGCAGACCCTGGGGGTAGGAGTCACCAGGGCCACCCTGGAGGCTGGCTGCCACGACTCTGCTGCTGGAATCAGACCGCTGGGGCAGGGACAGGGGTCTAGGCTGCATCTAGGCGGTCCTTCCAGCCCGGACTTCATCTTCTAATAAACAAGAGAGCCAGGCAGTCAATGAAAGAGTTAATGTGCTTCCAGAAGCATTTCTCACAGAGAGTAACGCATCTGCCAGGGTCTGGCCCGAGTCCTGGAACTGGGTGGCTCTTTCCGTGGGGGTGGGGGTGGGGCACCGCAGCAGCTGCCTGGGTTTCCCATCCCAGCTCCTCTCACTTCCGAGGTCAGGGAGGTGGGAGGGGACACGAACAGGTGGTCCTGGCACTGCTGGCTGGGACCGCCGCACAAAGACACTAAGGATTTGGAAGGAAGACCGGGAGCCAGGGGCCTGGCAGGCTGCCCCGGGGGGAGGGGCCGCTTCCTCCGCTCAGGAGCTCCCACCTGATGAATGGGTCTGTCCCGGATGGACGGGTGGCCGGGGCCTTTCTCCAGGGGGCGGGGCCAGCTCCTCCCTCCCCACACTGGTCCTCGGGGCCAACCGCTGGTCCGCTGGTCCAGTGTGGATCGGTTGTCCCCTGGCGAGCAGGAGAGGCTGACTGGCAGCCCCAGAGACCCCGGAGGGAAGGGACTGAGGGGCCCTCCATCCAGGCCCCCTGGACCCCTCACCCCGATTCTCTCGACTCCTCGGTGCATTTCTTTCCCAACAAATGCTGTCACTTTCACAGGGCCGGTTCCGGAAGTGAGCAAGAGGACCAGGAAGACGGGGCAGGCGCCCACCCCGGAGGCTGGAAGGAGCTGCTGCAGGTGTTGGAAGGTGTGCAAAGAAACCTCTCACCTGACATCCCTCGGGAGGCCGACTCCCTCCTTCTACCGTCCCTACCCCCTCACACAGAGGTGCGGAGCCCCACCACAGACCACAGCGGCTGAAGGGCAGCCCAGCTCCTCTTAGCGCCCCCCTGCCCCAAGGACACGCGTGTCACACTTGCTCACTAGCCCCTTGGAGAACCGCTGGCTCTTCCCGGAGTCGGTTGGCAAGATGATGGACGGAGGTGAATCCCCGGGCGAGGGAGCGAGAAGGCTGGAGCCTGGTTCCGGCCTTTGCTCCAGCCCCTTCCTCCCTTGGCTCACCCCTCTGCTCTGCTGCGCCCCGACTCTGCCCGCCCCTCCCACGCTGCTCTTCATTCAGCAGCGATCCAAGCCCCCCCCCCCCCAGAGCGGATCGCGGCGGGCGGGGGGTGCCAAGTTCAGGCGGCCCAGGGCCCGGCACAATGCCCCTTTGTGCTCGCTGCTGCCCTCCTTCCTGGCCCGGTGGCTGGCTGCCCTTCCTCAGACTCCCTTCAGCACTTCTTTTCCAGTTGACTTAGCTACTACAGTACCGGGACGGGGGAGGGGAGGCTCTGGAGGGCAGGCCTGGCACGGAGTCTAAGCGTGGTCACATTCCCACTGCGGGGCCCTGGGACCGCCTTCCCGGGCGCGCTTCCACGCAGGGGGTGGAGGCAGCGCCTGTCTCCCCGTAGGGGCTTCGCTGGTGGGGGACATTATTCTAAAGAGAGGGCTGGGGGTGGTATGGAGCTGGGGTGGCCAGGGCCCTGCTGGCTCAGCAGCAGCCTGGGCACCAAGGGTAACGAATAAGACAGACACGGAGGAAAGGAGAGCGCTCGGGTTAAAGGCGAGGGGTGGAGGTTGGAGTGGATGGAAGTAGGGCTGCCAAGAGCAGGAGGCGGGGCAGGGGCACTTGGCCTCTGTGGGCAGACTCCCCCAGGGGCAGCCAGGGGTGCCCCCTGCAGGCTTAGAAGCCCGTGGACGCCCCCTTCCTACTCTGGGATGTGCCGCCCTCCTTCGGTCATGTTTTCAAGGGGCTGCCTGGAGCCTCCAAGAGCCACAGACATGACATTGACGCTGAACATCTGCTTCACGTTTTAAAAAATTTTTAAATGAAACCCTTCAAATCCGTAATCAGACAACTGGAGTTTCGCTTTGGTGGCCCTGTGTTCCACGGGGAAATACAAAGGTCAGCCTGCGGGGCAGAGGTCAGCCCGAGCAGGGACACACGACCTGGGCCAACCCTCCGCCGGCTCCCTTGGCTTTCCCGCGTGGAGTGAGCCGCGGACACGCGAAGATTTGCGGCATGCACTGAGGGAGGGCTGGGGGTGGACGACCAGTTCCCACTTGGAGGTGGAGGGGCAGGACGGGGAAAGCTCACCCGGACAGTACAATTGGACGTCACCGAACAATGTGACTGGGATCCGGTTTGGGCCCTGGCCACGCGGAGTCCACGGCGCAGGCTAGCACCTGCGCCACACTGCCCACAAAAATATTTACATCCGCCTGCGACAGCCTTTACATAGGTGCTGCTCCCACCCCGACGAGTCTGTCTGCTCGAGCCCTCCTCCCAGCACCTCCCGGAGCTTCTCGAAAGCCCGGCAGCCCAAGGGTTTTAAGTCCGCCGTTGCAGCCGTCCAGGACCGGGTCTCAGAGCTCCAGCGAGGACCGAGGACCCTCAGCATCGGTCCTGGCTACACCGACAACTGTGCTGTGCGCCTGGGCAGGGGAGTCTGGAAGGGGCTTTGCGGAGCCGGCACTGGAAGGTCTGGTCCGTCGAGTCAGAGACGGAGTTCTGGTCCGCGGGGCAGGCCGGGGAGGCGGCGCCCGTGGCTTTACACCCGTCCCTAGACGTCAAAACTTGATTTATGGACACTGGCACCCGCCACGGGCCATCTTGCCAACAAAGGTCCTGAAATTGAAATCACATGGAACTTTCCCTGGTTCCCGCTAGGACCACAGACGCCCTTCCCTTTCGCAAGCAGCAAATTCACTTAAAAATAATTAAGAAAAGATTGATGGGATCTTGGAATTGTAATGAAAAATATGATCTCATTAGTCAGCCACGAGCCGGGGCCAGGCGCTCAGTCAGATGTGCGCGCTTCTGCATAATTAGAAGCTGATGCTGGGGAGCTAATGACGGCACGAATTAAAAAATTAAAATGGTTTCCCTTTATACTTTCTGGGCTGTGCTGAAATCCTTCCTTCGGCAAAGATTCAGAAAGAGGTCTCCTCTGAAAGGGCCCTGCCCACGGTGGCTGGGCTGGAGGGAAGAAAATGGCGGCAAAGGACCGAAAAGACTGAATCGAGGGCATCTGCCCGCTGGGTGCATGGTTGGGTTTTACCGAGGTTTCCGTCCGGCGAGAGAAAGGCCCCGGTTCGCCCATCTGCACGAGGATCCGCACGCCCGAGGTGAGCGTGCCGTGCACAGAGCCGCCAGGTGCAACACTTACCCCTCAGAGGAGACACAGCTCCAGAAAGGCCCCACCGAGTCTGGTGCGTGAGACAGCGGGATGCAAGCTCACGTTGGTCCCTTCCAGCCGGGGAGCCGGGAGGAGCGAATCGGTCAGAGCCTCAATTCCCTCCCTTGTGAAACCGGAATCAGAGCCCTGGCCGAGAGGCTCCGTGGGTGGTCCCGCACGCTGGGAAAGCCGTGGGTTCGATCGTGACCAGGACGCGTATGGAACGCAACCAATCCATGGCTCTCTCACACTCCTGTTTCTCTCCCTCACCCTGCCCCCTCTCTAAAACCAATAATAGCTTAAAAAAAAACCCACAAAAACCCTCAGGCGAGGATTTAAAAAAATAAAACAAAATTGGAATAAGAAAAGCAACCTCCTGGGTTTATGGTGAGGAGAAAGCAATGGCATTTATGAAGCAGGCACTCATTTGAGATTTTTTATCCCCCCCCTTTCCTCACTGTGTGGACATCGACATTCACAATGTCCCCTCCTTCAGGTCACAGGAAGCAGCGCTTGCGTCAGGGACGTCCCAGGTGCAGTGGAGGCTGCGGTGGGTTTATAGCCTCATTTCGAGCAGGACCAAGAAGGCGGACGAGCGTGTACCAGTTCTCCACAAAGTGCGCTGGGCCAGAGGCTGCAGGAGGGCAGAGGAAGTTCCAAAAGGGGACATCGCAGGGGGTGGTGGATGAGGGGCTGGGGCCCAGCTGTCAAAGTGTTAAAATCCTGAGCCCCTCCAGGTGCTCCCCTCCGCCCCTACCTTAGTCCAGCAATAGGGCCAGCGCCCCCCATGCAGGGCCCTGGAGGCCCTCCTCCGCCTACAGCCAGGCTCTGCTCCGGCAGCACGGAGTCTGCGGTGGGGCGGGGCTACACGTTTTCGGTGCCACCCCGGGTGCGTGTGAGGGACCAGGGGCTTCTGAGCTTGCTGCTGTGAGGTGACCCCACGAGAAGAATGGGGCTGTGATGGGTAAAATGAGGAAGGGGACTGTTTTGTTTTGTTTTGTTTTTCCTTTAGAGAGGGAGAGGAACATCATTGTGTGGTTGTCTCTTGTGCACCCCCTACTGGGGACCTGGCCCGCAACCCAGGCATATGCCCCGACTGGGAATCGAACCAGCAACCCTTTGGTTTGCAGATCGGCCCTCAATCCACTGAGCCACACCAGTTGGGGGGAGGAGCAGCCTGCAGGGCAGCAGGGGAGAAATACAGCGAGACACCACATGGAGGACGGCACGTGGGGGTTGGCGATGCCGTCGCAGGCAGGGCGAGACTAGTCCCAGCGTGCTGTACCGGGCCCTGCCCTGTGAGTGAGGACACTGAACTTCACTTAGCGGGGAGGCACGGAAGGTCTCCGCGAGGAACAACGGAAAATTCTCTCTGAAGCAGGAGGTAAGAAACCCCAGGAGGCAGGAGAGAGAGTCCAGGGAAGAGTCCAGAGAGTCTTGTTCTCAGTCCCGGGCCTGAATCAAGAGGCCCATCACGAGAACAAGAGGATTATGGGAACACAGGACAGACACTGGACACAGACCCCACGGTAGCCGTCGGTCACTAGCACACAGCCCCTCCCAAGCCCCTCAGAGGCAGCGTCCCACCAAAATTGCTCCGGGGACACCACCCCCCAAGAGTCTGAACGTGTTAGGGCCTGGGGCCTGGCCAGGTAGCCCACTGGGCTGGTCGCCGGGCACACTCACCCCCTCAGGTGGGGGCCTCCTCTCCCCAGACTCACGTTCACATCCTGGTGCCCGTTAGCTAACAGTTGCGGGCATCCCTGTGCCGGGCACGGAGTGGGCACCTTGTGGATGGCCTCTGACCCCCGGCCCACCACGTCCGGGTCCCAGGCCAGGCTCCCTCCAGAGCTGCGGTGGGCGGAGGTGGCTGGTTCACGCCAACCCCCTGGGGAGAGGGCGGGCGACCAGGCATACCCGGCTCTTGGTCCCCCGATGGCCTTTCCAAATCGCTCCTCTTCCATCCCGAGCACAACTCCTCCTGCCCCCGGAGGGTTTACCAGCTGGTCAGACTGCAGGCAGTTTGTTTCATTGCACTTGGTTTTGTTGCACTCCATAGATATTGCGTGTTTTTTGTTTATTTAACAAATCGAAGGCAAGACCCTCCACCTACAAAAAGATGACGACTCCCTTTATTGTGGCCCTCGCCTTGTTGGGGTGGTCTGGACCCGAACCCACAGTGTCCCTGAGGTCTGCCCGGACTTCCGGCCCTCCTGCCCCTCTGTGCCGTGGACTCAAGGCCTGGCCAGGCTTCCGTATGCGCTGAAGGTTCGGCCCAGGCTGACCCAGCCACCCCGTCACCCTGAGCGGTTTCAGTGCCCATTGGCGCAGCCCACGCAAAACTCAAGCCCACAGTCCTCTCACCTCCGGACCCCATCGGCTCCGCCTCCCTTCTCATCCAGCCGCCTGTACCAGTGGTACGGAAAAACCGTGCCATTCCTGCGTCCGTGGGTCCTTGTCAGAAACACATGCTTGGGCTCTGACTTCTGCTCCTCCCGTGTCCCTGTCACCGTCCCACCTCCACACAACGTTGGGTTGCAGGTGCTAATGGGGGACACCTTTCCTTATTCCCAGTTGCTAAGGGAAGCTTTCGCCATTTTCCTGTTAGTTTCATCACACATTTGCATTCATCAATTAAAATGCTTTTCCTCCTTTATTTTGTTAGCGTGCTAAATTTTGCTGCATTTTAGTAAACCAAATTCCGCATTTGTGGTATGCATTCAAACTGGTCCTTCTTGTGTCTGCTCAGAATCATTGGGCAGTATTTTCCTTGGTACCTTTGCATATCCGCTTATGAATGACACTGGTCTGTAATGTTTTGTTTTAGTTGTTCACGTCAAATCTTTGGTTCAGTGCAAAGTTACGAGAGCCTCACGTAATGAGCTGAGGCACCGTCTCTCCTTTCCGCTTATCTGGGGGAGTTTGTGGGGGGTGATTTCATTCCCTTCGGACGTGTAATCTGCATTCACAGGAACAGCCAGCCGGGCTCGGAGTTTGCTCTGGAGGAAGGTTTTAAAGTACAGAGCTACCTTCGTGTGTAGGGATAGGACTATTCAGGTTTTCTGTTTCTTTTTTGTCAGTTTTTTCATCAAAATGTTCAAACTTTCCCATAAAGCTGTATATAGCACGCTCTTACCCTCCCCCCCCCCCACCTGCCTGTCTGCAGGACCCACAGGGATGTTCTACTTTCCACCCCGGACACGGCCGAGCCTTGAACAGCACCCACTCGAGCCGCACAGGCCCAGGTACCTGTGACTGTTTTCAGTGCCTACTGTGCTGTTTCTCAGCAGCTAGTGGGTGAGGAGGCTGACTGTGTGCGTCGATCTGCATCGTTTCATACAGAACACTGCAGCACCCACAGATTCTGGTAGCCTGGGGAGGCCCTGGGACCAATCTCCCCCATGGATACTAAGAGACAATTGAGATTTGGGGGAGTCAAAAGTTATACGGAAATTTTTGATTGTGTGTGTGTGGGGGGTGGGGTTGGCACCTGTAAGCCCTGCACACTTTTGGTTCCTCCTTCCTTTTTTCCTTGAACAGTCTCACCAGATCCTCCCCTAGGACCCCCTCAAACCCCCATCCTTTAAAACCCCCCAAAATGAAGGTCCCCCTGGCATTCCCCCTCCCTGAGCACACCCTCACCTTCCCCGGGCCCCATTTCTTCCCCACAGGCGTGCGTCTGCTAAACCCTAACAGACCCCACGGGACATGCAACCAGAGAGCAGTGGGCAGCGGCAGGTCACTCCAGGCTCACCCCTGCAGCTGTCTCCAAGGGCCCCTCTTCTCTGACTTCTCAGCGAGCCGTGGCAGCCCCGTCTAGGCTCCTTTCCCCACCTGGTCCCTCTCTTGCTGCTGCTTCTATCCTAGGCCCTCCCTTGTCTCACTGTCCCCAGCTTTGATAAACAGCCTCTGAAAACCACCGGGACTCGTATTGTGAAATATTTCCTGCACAAAGCTGAGAACCCACACACTGTGGGCCGGCCCTGGGCAGACCGGCTCGGGGCCAGGTCCCCGTTCTGATAACCTCGGGAACATTACCACACTTTTCTCCCAATCCTCTGTCCACCTGCTCCAGATCCCCCACCGGTCTTGTTGTCTGACCAACTCTGGCCTCCTTCAGAGCTCCACCGAGTGCTGCTTCTTCCAGGAAGACTTCTCTGATTCCCCAGACTTGGGTTAGGCGGTCCTCTCTGTACCACCAGGTGTGTGAACCTGAATTAGAACCTATCAGGGTATTACAATCATTTTCGGTCTGCATCTCCCAAAGCTGGAAGGAATCCTCTAGTCTCCGAAGTGACGGCGCAACATGACGGGATTAATCAGGCTCTGTCCTCAGAAGATGCCCAGCACACGTTCACTGCACACACGCCCCAGTGAACACGCCTGGTTTGGGCCCGGCACCTTCGACTCTGTCGCTGCCTCGCGCCTCCTTCGCACCTGCATCCCCGAGGCCCACTCCCCACTGCACCTAAGTGGCGACCTCTAGACCACAGGTGGCACGCACAAGTCCCGCATCCGGCCCTCCGCCTTGCTGTATCTGGCCTGGCTCCTGTTCCCGCCCAGCGGCAGCGATGAGCTCCTCGCCCCTAGTGAAGGAGCAGTTACATTGATCCAGTCCTGACATTACACTCAGCCCTTTGAAGGCAACTGTGAGGCGGACGTGGCCCCCGGTGACAATGAGGTTGGCACCCCTGCTCTAGTCCCCACCCCTGCTTTCCTGCCACCTGCCAGTGGCCTGTTGGCCCGCACATGGCATTCACCCTCCTGTATCTGCCGCACGTCCCCGGCGCTTCGTGCATTCTGAGCCATCGCTGCGTCAACCCTGACACCATCCCTGCCTCTCGTTGGCCACAGCCTGGGGGGCCACCTGGGTTTGACCGCCTCCTGCCATTTCCTTCCCGGAGGCGCACCTGGGTTTCCTGCTGCTGGTCTGGGTTCCCCGCCGGAGGTCACAGTCCTGAGCTGCACCTGGGACTCACGTCTCCAACGCGCCCTCACTCCAACGCCACGTCCAACGCGCCGAAAGCCCATGGGATGAAGAAGGCCCCCGTCAACTGCTGGGCAGTTAGTTACCGGTGATCCGTGCAGCGCCCTGGAGATCAAGTCGCCGACCATTCCAGATTTGTCTGTTCTGTCCTTTGTCCCTCTGTCTATTCTCTGGGGGCTCACATGTAATTTCTCTAATCCACACATTGGGAGCGTGCCGTGTATCCGGTCACACGAGAAGCAGAGGAAGTCGGCGCTGAAAAGCACCCAGGAGAAAGGAGCACAATGTCCTCCTCTCGTGGGGGAAGAAACCGAGTCCTAGAGCAACGGGGTCCGGGGGCAGCTCTGTGGCGCCAGGCGCCCGCCCCTTTCGGAGCACAAGCGTGCAGGGCGTGGGTGTCACCGAGTGCTGGCTGCCACCCCACGACGCGCACGCACACCGCTCAGAGACGTCATGAGGTTCCTGTCTTCTCACTTAACTCGTTACTGGTTACTCAGACCACACTGCCCCGCATTCGGATCGGCCAGCAAGCGCATTCGCCAGCAATAATGGCCCGCCTCTGTGAGTGTGTCCCTGTCGGGGCACCGCCCCGAGTGCCACACGGCTCACACAGACACTCTGCTGTTCCCGCGTGGTAGAGGAAGGAACTGGGGCACGAGGGCATTGAGTGCTGTGCCCACGGTTGCGCGACTGGTCAGCGTCACAGCTGGCCGTCGGGTGCCAGAGCCCGGGCCTCCCCCGTGTCCACACGGACAGCCTATTCGGGCAGTTCTTTCCTCCCTTCCGAGAACGACCCTGCTCCGTCTCCACGGGAAGAGCCCCAGAGCCAGGGGTCCTCTGTCTGCTGGGCAGACTCCGGAAACGGTAGGACTTCTCTCTCTCTCATTCTCTGAGCACTTCTCGGTTCACCACTGCCCCTACTCCAGGACCCGGCTCGCTGCAGCGATTCACTCTCGTCCCTGGGTGTGGCTGTGGCATGTGCCAGGGCGGCGCTCGCCGCACGGCCACCTCGGTGTTCCCGGGCACGGAGTGGCTGCCGTGACTGCTCCAGCCCTGTCTAATCGCTAGTGCCTGAAAGAACCTGAATGCCGAGTGGTCCCCACGGGCACAGACTCAACGCCGCCTGCCTATTGATTGTTTTCTTTGCTTCAATCATGGGTAACGGATTGGTTTAACCGGTGTTGGTTGGCTCAGACGATTAGAAAATAGTCACATACAGTGGGGAGCACTGGGGCGGGGCAGGGCTGGGAATACAAGAAAGAAAACTGTACTTGAACAGGAGTTAAAGAAAAAATAAAAATTAAAAAAAAAGAAAATAGTCACATACATACATACATGCAGCCTGAGGTGGCCCTCAGCCAAACTGCCAAGGTGGGGCCGATCTTCTGCACTTCAAAGCTCCCCACCTCTGCGTGCGGTGGGCCGCTCACCAACCCAGGCCCCCGCACAGCCTGCCACCTTCCAGTCGCTTCTCAAACGGTCTTGTTCGCAGCCTGTCCCCACGGTGGGAAAACATAGGACAAACGGGTTCAACCTCAAGGCCGAAAGAGCTGATTCAAGCCTCTGGTCCGGGCTGTGCCCTAGATTTCTGTGGGAACCTTGGTTCTTTTCTCAGTTTGGCGAAAGGAGGAATGGAAAGAGATAGTGAGCGAGGTTCCCATAGCCACTGTTATGGAGCCAGACACTGTGTTCGCCAGTGTAGTTGTACTTGTAGACTTCGCGACGGTTGCAGGAGGCAGATATGATACTGCACCCGTTGTGCAGGGTAGGGCATACAGGCTGGCACGGTACGCCGATGGTTTCACGTCTAAGAAACAGGCAAGTTGAGCCCTGGCTGGTGTAGCTCAGTGGATTGAGCTCGGGCCTGCGAACTAAGGGATCATGGTTTGAATCCCAGTCAGGGCACATGTCTGGGTTGCAGGCCAGTTCCCAGCAGGGGACCCACGAGAGGCAACCATACATTGATATTTCTCTCCCTCTCTCTTTCCCTTCCCCTCTAAAGATAAATAAATAAAGTCTTTAAAAAAATAAATAGGCAAGTTGAAATACAAACTCTCAACCGTCCAGCTAAAAGCTTGTTCTCTTACCCGCCACTCCAAACTTCCAATTTTCACACACCAAGGTGTTTTCCGAACTGGCAGCCACAGCCCAAAGTTTAATCCAAATTATTGACATTTTATCACAGCATTTAATAAACGGAGGAAAATAAGTGAGGAAGTATTTGGGGGCATAAGGGCCAATTTGTTGCCCCTAAAATTGCATCACCTGATCTCTTATGTATTCGGATTTGGCAACTGCGAAGGTAACAAAATTGGAATGGATCGGTTAGAGAGGGCCCCTCGGGCCTTCCGTGGACCAGTTCAATACTCCGGTGAGCAAACCAATTATCCCTGTGCAGTTTGCACGGGGAAAAGGCCACGGGTTAGGCAGGGAGCTTTCATCCTTCCTAGGAAAACAAATCTCCAGCCGTCCCCTGAAGAGTAAGGCGATTCAGAAGGGAATACATGAGAGTCCTTCTGAGTTTCCAAGAAACTTAATGGGGAAGCCAAAAAAAAAAAAGAAAAAGAAAAAGAAAAAAAGGAAGGAAGGAAGAAAGGAAGAAAAAAGTGTCCCTAAATTCCAGCAAGGACTGAACTGAAGGGGAAAAAAAATCGGGGACGATCTATTTGCTGAGGTGATCATTGTAGCAAAGTTACAATGCTACAGTTACTTTGCTACAAAATTTGTAACTTTCCTCCAGCCTCCTGCTCTGGAAACGAAGGATGGTAAACACGCAGGCACACAGTCTTTGGTAAGGGGAGCAGCCGCCTTGCAACGTGTCGGGAGCACGCTGCCAGCTCAGCGTTTAACGCGGCCCCAGCCGGCCGGACCGGTGTCCCTGCATCAGCTATTGCTTTTGGGAGAGCAGGCCTAAGGAGCCCGTGACCTATTGACTCAGTGCATGACCTTGGGCCCTGTGGTCTCTGTCCCGTTACCTGGAGGGGACAGCTTCTAAGTTTCTTAGGAGAAACTCTCTCTTAGCTCGAAGAGTCTCCAGTATTGAGGGTGATGTATTTGTTCATTTGTTCACCCCTAGGCATTCATTACCTGAATTCTTAATTCCAGGGTGTTCCAACTGGACCCCTGCGCTCTGCTCTGTGCCGAGGAGAGAGGTGTGAGGGTGGACTCAGTCCCTGCCCTCAGAGTCTGCAGGCCAGCAGGGAGCCCTGGCCACGGCGGGGCTGACTTGGGGGCACAGGAACCTTTGAGTGTGACCTGAAGGGGCGGTACATGTCCACCTGTCCAAAACTATAGCTCCTGAGTTTTTGATTTAATGCTCTTGTGCCCCTTGACCCTTTGGTTTAAGGGGTCAAGGGGCATGACTCTCCTTTAAACCTCTTTGGGAGGTTCATTCATTCAATGGACAGATGCTGACTGAGTACCTGGGTGCCTGGCTAAGTCCCACCACCAGGTAAGTTCGAGAAACAAAGGTGAGCTCCTGGGCTGAATGTGACATGTGACTCATGCTCCGCAGAACTTCCAGCTCTGGGACCTCATTTTGGGAGAGCGAGCTCTCTCACCCCAGGTTAGAGGACTGAACGACCCTCGTCATAAGTAAGCTCAGTGCAGGGGGCATGTGTCATTCACCACGCATGTGTCATTCACATCTTAGGTAGAATCAGAACACGACAGTTCCATCAAAATGCCCTTCCCAGAAACTGGATTTCAGGTCATCTTTCTTGAGGGGGCATGTGGTCAAGATGGAAGTAGAATATTTGATTAGCTGATGGTTGTTTTTGTGGCCTCGAGAAGACGGGGCTGCGGCGCCCCCTGAGTAGCGGTTATGCCTTATTAGGAGCAGGGCTGTTATGAGGGGAGGGAAGGGGCCAACACAGACCTGTGGGAGGAAGTGGGGATCACAGGGAGTTGGAAAGGGAGCTGCTGAAAACGCAACCAGTGTAAAGGCAAAGTGACCTTGAGGGGCCAGAAGGCCGCCTGGGCGGTGCGGGCGCAGGTGGGCCAGCGGGGGTGGGGGGGGGGGCGCCCAGGCTCAGGTGGGTTTTTCCAGGAGGTGGTTTTCCCCACAGTCTTTCTGTTCAGTGCAGAAATGTTTGTATCCATTTGTTTCCCAGGTGAAAGGCTGCCTTGGGGGACTGCAGAGCTGGGGACCATGGCGCTAATTGTGCTGAGGGGATGACAATCGTTTGTGCACCCTCCCTGGAGGCCTGGAGCGCAGGGGGGCCTTGTTTGCCTCCTCCTTCCCTAACCGCATGTTCCTGTTCGGTGATCAGATTAAAATGCAGGAAAAGAAACTTGGAGAGAGGCCTCCAGGATGTGTGGGAGGGACGTGGGTGTCACCTTCCCAACTCTGGGCCCACCTGCCTCACCAGCTGCCTGCCAGTGGGCGGCAATCCAGCCCTTCCTTTCCTGAAGAGCAGGCAGGGGCCACTCCGTCCAAAGTTCCCCCCAGGACCTGATTCAAGGGCTTGGTTCCTGGAGCTGGGGTCCATCTTCAGGAGTTTAAATCGCCCTGCAGGCCTGGGGCCAGGGGGGGTCTCAGTGTGAGGGCGTGCCTGGAAGGCACTCAGTGCCTCCTGTTACCCCGACTGCAGAGGCACAGCCTGCCACCCGGGCCGGATCTCCACGCACATTTACACACATCAGGGCTGGGACTCGGCAGAGACGAGTCCTCCGGGCCAAGCGCTCCTGCACATAAGTTACTTGACGGCTTCTCAGTGGCCACTTCTCCACATGCAGATGGCTAAGAGCAAAACCAGTGCCCCCTCTTCTGTCCTGGGAACCCCACCACCTCGGGAGCCCCCTGGGCGTCTGGCAGAAAGAAGAGGGAGGGACTAGGCAAGGGAGTACAGCTCCGGATCAGGCCACCGAAGGGAATGGGAGAGCCTGCCGTGAATTTAGGGGGAAGTCGGTCTGAAGTTGAGAGGAGACACCAGGCACATTAATACAAGTGGTCCCACCCCCCTCCAACTTGGATGTGGCCACTCAGGAGCAACCTCCTGGCCAGGACGCTGGCCCTGGGGGCTTCACCGTGTCTTCTTAGAGCAGGCTGAACCAACTTCCCAGGAGCGCTTTCCTCTGGGGAGACGAAGGCAACGACCTTCCCCCTCCTGCCCCAGGTGAAGACAGTCCCGGGTCCTCCGTCGCCAGTCCCCATGCACAGTTGTGCCTCCATGGCAGGGGAAGTCACAGGAGAAAAGGGGTCTCCCTACGTCGTCTCCCCCAATGGGAAAAACTCCAGCCTGTGAGGATCCAGGCGACTTTCCTGACCAAAACCTTCAGGGGACACAAATGTCACACCCACGGTGACCACGTTTGGGGAAAACCCTGCCATTTTACAGCCCTTATTCCTGATTCCTGTCAAACCTTCAAGGGCAGATTTCATGATGAAAAATTCTCAGAGAGCAACAAGGTGAAAATACTTGCCGAGTACATGGCACAGGTGAGCCATTCTGCACCATGTGCTCTTACCCATCTATTTTTTTAACGGGCGAATGGCAGCGAACATGTGGAGTGCTTATCACGAGCGGGGTGCTCTGCGTGTATCCACGCCCCGAACTCTCACCGCAATGCTGCGAGGTACACACACCCCATTTCACAGCAGCAGAAGCCAGGCTGCAGGTTCCTGCTAGAGAGCAGACGGCTTGTGAGGGAGACATGTGTGGAACCCTGGTGGCCCCCCTGACCACTTACTTCCTGGTCCTGCCTCCTGTGAACAGGGACACGGCTAAAGGAAACAAGCTGCCCTGAGCAGCGAGGCTCGGTGCAATCAGCATCATCTGGCAAAGCTGAAGGTCACCAGTTCGATTCCCGGTCAGGGCACGTGCTGGGTTACAGGTTCGGTCCTGGGTTGGGAGACAACCGATCGATGTTTCTCTCTCTTTCTCCCTCCCTTCCCCTCTCTCTAGAAATAAATAAATAAATAAAATCTTTAAAAAGGAAGGAAAAGCCCTGGCTGGTGTAGCTCAGTGGATTGAGCGAGGACCTGCGAACCAGAGGATCACAGTTCGATTCCCAGTCAGGGCACATGCCTGAGTTGCAGGCCAGTTCCCAGCAGAGGACTCATGAGAGGCAACCATACATTGATATTTCTCTCCCTCTCTCCTTCCCTTCCCCTCTCAAGATAAATAAATAAAATCTTTTAAAAAATAAAAATAAAAAGGAAGGAAAAGATGCTGAGAGTAGAAAAAGAGAAATGTCGCCCGCAGTTGGAGGCATGCAGGGTACGGCTCTGGGATTCTATGTATTTTGAGCCTTAACTCTAAAAAAAAAAAAGAAATCCGGTGTTTGTGAAACGGTAGAGGGAGGAGCCCCTGTCTGGGCCGCTGGTGGTTCCTGGCGTTTCTGGAAGACAGGTTTAGCCCCAGGCGCCAGGCGTGTCCCACTCAGAAGCGCCCTTGCCAAGGGCTCGTCCTGAGGGCACACGTAGGCGTGCCCACAAAGGCCTGGCTACAGAGGCACTCGGAGTTGTCACCGAGGAGCCACAGAAAAGTTGGAAAAAGGGAGCAGGGCACATTCACAGAGTCGGGGACCATTCGGAGGACCAAAAAATATGCAAAATAGTCCTTTTTAAGTTTTTTAAAATATATATTTTATTGACTGTGTCATTACAGTTGTTCTAATTCCCCCCTTCATTCCCCTCCCCCCTGCACATCCCCTCCCCCACCATTCCCCCCTTTCGTTTATGTCCACGTGTCTCAAGTTCTTTAGATTCTGTATTTCCCCTACTATTCTTGCCCTCCCCCTATCTATTTTCTACCTACTGTCTATGCTATTTTCTGTACCTTCTCCCCCCTTCTCTCCTCCTCCCACTCCCCTGTTGCTAACTCTCCGTGTGTTCTTCATTTCTGTGGTTCCACTCCTGATCTAGCTGTCCTCTTGGTTTGCTTTTGTTTTAGGTGTGGTTGTTAATAACTGTGAGTTGGCTGTCCTTTCACTGTTCATATTTTTCATCTTCTTTTTCTTAGATAAGTTCCTTTAACATTTCATATAATAAGGGCTTGGTGATGATGAACTCCTTGAACTTGACCTTATCTGAGAAGCACTTTATCTGTCCTTCCATTCTAAATGAAAGCTTTGCTGGATAGAGCAGTCCTGGCTGTAGGTTTTCGGATTTCATGACTTGGAATACTTCTTTCCAGCCCCTTCTTGCCTGTAAGGTCTCTTTTGAGAAATGCGCTGACAGTCTGATGGGTACTCCTTTGTAGGTGACTGTCCCCTTATCCCTTGATGCTTCTAGGATTCTCTCCTTCATTTTAATCTTGGTTAATGTAATTATGATGTGCCTTGGTGTGTTCCTTCTTGGGTCCAACTTCTTTGGGACTCTCTGAGCTTCCTGGGTTTCCTGGAAGTCTATTTCCTTTGCCAGGTTGGGGAAGTTCTTTATTATTTGTTCAAATAAGTTTTCCACTCGTGGCTGTTCCTCTTCTCCTTCTGGTACCCCTATAATCTGGATGTTGGAACGTTTAAAGATGTCCTGGAGGTTCCTAATCCTCTCCTCATTTTTTTGAATTCTTGTTACTTCACTTTTTCCTGTTTGGTCATTTCTTTCTTCCTTCTGGTCCACCCCCCTGATTTGAGTCCCAGTTTCCTTTCCATCACTATTGGTTTCCTGTGCATTTCCCTTCATTTCAATTAGTTTAGCCTTCATATGTTCCTCTAATTTGTGACTAAAATCAACCAACTCTGTGAGCATCCTGATCACCAGTATTTTGAACTGTGCATCTGATAGGTTGGCTATTTCTTGGTTGCTTAGAGTTATTGACTCTGGGGCTTTGAGTTCTTGAGTCATAATGTTTTAGTCTATTCCCGCCAGTTACAGATGAGGGGCGGAGCCCTAGGTATTCACCAGGGCAGGTCAACTCAGTCGCTGGGTTGTGACGCTGTATGTGGGGATGGGGTCCAAGAGGGGCAATGGCGGTCCCCTCTGCTGCTTCCCGCTGCTGGGGCCTGTGCGGTTTGTCTCACTGCTCACTCTTTCACTGGTTTATCTGCGCGCGAATGTGTGACCACAGTCAGCCTGCCGCCTTGCACCCTCACTGGGTCTGCCCTTTGCCACCCCACACCTGGGATCTGCCAACCGCTGCCCACATGCCTGGGTCGGTCTGGCCGAGTTTTCCTGCCCCGCCCCGCTCTGCCAGCCACTGACTCCGCCCCTCTTACCGGTCTGGCTGAATGGTCTATTGTTGCTGGACTTCCAGACAGTTCAATTTTCTGTGTTTTGGCTACGTTTTTGTTACTAAAACTTTGTTGTCTTTAAATTTGGTTGTGCGAGGAGGCACAGTGTTTCCACCTACGACTCCATCTTGGCCGGAAGTCGCAAAATAGTTTTTTTTAATCAAGGTTTTTTTCTTAAAAAGTACTTTATTTAGTCTTTAGTGATTTTTGGGAGGCTTGGGGGAGAGGAAGGAGAAGGGGGAGAGAAAGAGAAACATGGATTTGTGGTCCACGCACCAATGCATTCACTGGTTGGTTCTCGTGCGCACCCTGACCGGGGGCTGGACCAGCAACCCCGGGTAGCTCAGTTGGGTGCAGTGTCCTGGTGGGGTTGGTCCCCCGTCAGGGCACACATGAGAATCAACCAGGGAACGCATGGATGAGGAGAATAACAAATTGGTATTTCTCCCTCTCTCTTTTATTTCCTCTCTCTCTAACATCAATTTAAAATGGTTTTAGTCTAAAAAATCAATAAATAAAAAATTAAAATAAAACCCAACAGCTCAGCCCTCCTTGGAAGCCCGACACAGACTCTCTGCTCCCCTGGGAAGTCATTCCTGGTGTTCTCCCCTCACGCGAGGTGAGCTCGCCTTCATTTGCGCCCCCGAAGCCCCTCACACGCACCATGCGTCCCAGTCACTGGCACACATCTCTCTCTCTCCTACTTGCCCCTGCTGCTGGAGAGCAGAATGTGTATGTCATTTGTCCGTGCTCCCTACGCCCTGGCCGCCCTGCCTTACATCACAGAGCTGTCTCATAGATATTTCAACAGGGAAGGTAAGAGGGTGTATTGTGCACACGCACACACACAGGTGCACAATCAGTGCAAACAGAAGCGTTCCGCTTCATCTCCTGACACACACCCACCCAGAGGTCTGCACGCCGAGGCAGGCACGTGGCTGGGGTGGCTCTCCAGCAGTCCCATCAAGGGCCACCTCTGGTGGCCAGGCCGTGGCTCGAGAACAGAGGCAGTCCCAGGCCTCTGGCCCTTCACCGCTTCCACTAATGGAGTCTGACACTGTCCACCTCTTCTTCCCGAGGACTGGTCATCAGAGCGGCATTGTTCTTCCCATCCCCCCCCCCCCCCCCCCGCCGAAAGTTGGATGGGAACCATTCAAACACAGAATATGCCCTTCAGGAAGGAGTCTGCATCGTAGAGGACAAAATAAGAAGCATCCCGTCCAATCAAGATGATGATATATCGACTTAAGTAAACTCAACCACTCTTAGAACTACATGTGGAAACATTGAACAAGTGCATCGGTGTGCAACCAGGTGCGTGGAGTCTGCAGTGCTGTGAACGTCAACTTCGCCAAGGGGGTAGATATTGAGTGTTATCACCTCAGAAGCAAAAGAAAGGAAGGAAAAGTGTGCTAGTGAGCTCCACTGTGGTATTTCACAGTGCATACTGTCAGATCATCAGGTCGTACATCTGAAATGCACACAGTTTTAGTCGATCGATTATGCCTCAGTGCAGCTGGGAGAAGTCCCACAGTATAAAGGGAACTCTGTCCCAGAAACTGAATGTGTAAAGCCCTGAACTTCAAGACAAGAGGACGACACCACTGATTGTTCCTTTAACAGAGGTGTTCTGAAGACCTGCTTTTGGGGTGCATTTGAATGATCGCAGGTGTTCAAAGCTGCAGGGACCCCAACGGATATCTGCTTTCACACTTGCATCTTACAAATGCATTGCAGGGGCCGTTTTTCAGGCCTAATCCGGGACTCTCGGGCCCTTTGGGAGAAAAACACAGCGCAAAGCAGATGGACGGCACTGCCGTATCCAGGGCTGACTCCAGGCGGACCCTCGGCCAGACGGGGTGACTCGGCAACCTCCCACTTCCCTGGGCTCACCACCCGCCTTGGCCCCTGCCCAGCGCCCCGCAATCCCTTCTCTTGCTCCTCCCCTCCGCTGCCCCGCCCGCCCCCAACTCATTCTTCAGGGCCGACCTTGTCTTTGACCTTGTCTTCACTCGACAAACATTCCTGGAGCCCGGACTCTGTCCCAGGCCCAGTGCCAGACCCGGCCCTCAGAGCAGGGCATCAGGCGAAGGTCCCAGACTGGAAGAGGCTCCTGGTCTGTTGCTGGCCCCGCAGACAGCCCTTCGAAAGACAGGCAGGCAGAGGTGTTTTAAAAAGCTGGTGGTAAAAGGTAATTAGGGAGAGTGATGTGACGGGGTTGGGGGGCTATTTTGCCTTAGGTGGTCCTTTTAAGTTTTTCTTTTTAATTGATTTGAGAAAGAGAGAGCAAGGTGGCAGGGAGAGACATCAATTTGTTGTTCCACTGACTGACGCATTCATTGGCTGTTTCTGGTATGTGCCTTGACCAGGGATAGAACCCACCACCTTGAATATGAGGATGACTCTCCAAGCCACTGGGTGACCCAGCCACAGCCTGCAACAGGTGGTCTGAATCGGCCTCTGGGAAGATGTGACGGCTCATCGAGTTCTGATGAACGAAGGGTCTGCTCGCTCCAAGTTCGAGGGAGGAACGTCGGGGCCTGGCAAGTGAGAGGAAAGCCATGCGTGCCCGCAGCACTAAGCACTGTAACCCCGGGTCTGAGGTTCGGACTTGACCCTAAGTGGGGCTGGGAGCTACGGGATGTCTTGGTGGGACTGTGACAAACCTTGATTTTTTTAAAAAAAATATTTTATTTATTTATTTTCAGAGAGGGGAAGGGAAGGAGAGAGGGAGAGAAATATCAATGTGTGGTTGCCTCTCATGTGTCCCCCATCAGGAACTGGCCTGCAACCCAGGCATGTGCCCTGACTGGGAATCGAACCGTGATCCTCTGCTTCACAGGCCCGCGCTCAATCCACTGAGCTACACCAGCCAGGGCTAAACCTTGATTTATACTTTGAAAAGGCGACTTGCTGTTGTGCGGCCCGAGGACTGCAGAAAGGTGGCCGAGGAAGCAGGGAGGGCGGTCAGGGCCAAGGCGATCACCTGTCCAGCAAGAGGTGGGGCTCTCACCTGCCTTTTCTCGTCACTTCGGGGACTCTGGGAAGGGGTCCCTTCCCTCCCTTGCTTTCTCCATCCTCACCTCCCATTTCCTACTTAAGCTCCTGAAGTGTGGGTTTACTCCCCAGAATGCACTGCAACTGCTCCTGTTAAGGATGTCACCACCACCCTGCCTGGGTGGCTCAGTGGGTTGGAGCATCGTCCCCTGCACCCAAAGGTCTTGGGTTCGATTCCCGGTTAGGGCACATATGGGAGGCAACCCACGGATGGTTCTCTCTGACATCCATGTTTCTCGCTCTCTCCCCTGCTCTCTCATATCAGTCAATGAGTCCTGTCCTCAGTGAGAATGAACAAAACAGAATGACATCACCGTGTCGTTGCCAAAGGTTACCTGTTTCCCCCACCGGACAGGCACTGCTGGTCCCTCCCGCTGACCACCCTGCCCCCGGGACCCTGCCCGTCCCGCCCAGTCCTCCGGCCGGGCCTCCGGGCCTCCTCTCCCTGGAACTGCCCCCTGCACGTCGGCCTTGCCCACATGTCTCGTGCCTCCTCTTCTCCCTGCGCGACGGACTCCGTCCTGAGGCCGTTGACTATTTATTATCTGTGTGCTAGCAGCGCTACAAAAAACAACCACCCAAACTAAAAGACCACCAGTTAGAAATCCTTGCAATAGAAAATAAATACGGCCCTGGCTGGTGTAGCTCAGTGGATTGAGCGCGGGCCTGCGAACCATAGGATCGCGGTTCGATTCCCAGTCAGGGCACATGCCTGGGTTGCAGGCTGGTTCCTTGCAGGCCAACTACCAGCAGGGGACGCACGAAAGGCAACCATACATTGATGTTTCTCTCCCTCTCTCCTTCCCCTCTAAAGATAAATAAATAAATAAATAAATAATAAAAGAAAGAAAATAAATACGAATTTAGCATTTAAGAAGGGAGTGGACAGGGCTGAAGAGTGAATCGGTGCCCTGGGTCACTAACTGCATGGACACATTCTCTCAGATGCCAGCGTGAAATAAACACAAGTGGGCACCTTACCCGGGAGGTAAGAACCACGGGAGACAGGGAAGTTCTGACAGCCCTGTAGTGGGAATTCCAGAAGGAGACAATGAAGAGGTGAGAATGAAAGAAATAAAGACCAGCGGTGTCAAACTCATGTTCACCGGGGACCGCGTCAGCCTCTCGGTTGCCCTCAAAGGACCGAATGTAACATTAGGACTGTGTGAATGTAACTGCTGCTTCACTAGGGGCAAGGAGCCTGGTGCTGCTGCCAGGCAGAAACAAGGTGCCAGGCTGGATTGGGGTCTTGTGTTTGTCACCTGTGCCATAGACGGCTCAGAACATACATTCTCATTTCAAAGAGCCCACTGAGTCTTAAGAAGAATAAAAACAAACAGAAACCTTTACACCCAGACACCTGGTAGTTGGGAACAAAGAAAAACCCGGAAGCTCCTGGAAGGCAGGGGCGAGGGTCAGCCTGGCCAATTCTCATTGGCCGCTGGGCCTGCAACAGAAAGGACATTGCCCCTGACCTTCCGATTCTATCTCAGCCCGTCTCCCAGGAAAATAAAGACATTTTGGGACCTGCCCCAGATGAGACGCTTTACGACCTACAGACCCTTGCAGAAGGAGTGAATGGAGACAGCACATTCTCCAAGAAGGAGATGCGAATCTTGGAAGGGACGAGGGTTGTAGGAAACTGATGTGTGCAGAGAAATTAGCACGGGGCGTTTTACGGAACAAGCCTGGGTGGGTCATTGTTCCGAAGTTCCAGAGTTAAGATCTGGGATCAGAAGGAAACAGGGGTGGGCAGAGGTCGGGCAGCATCCCCAGAGTCCAAGCTTCAAGCCACCTCCTCAAAGACCCCTGCCCCCAAGTGTCTGGCACTGGGCCGGACACAAAGCCAGGGCTTAGCAATTGCCGGCTGCAAGAACGAGTGAATGGGCCAATGCATGGTTCTGTCGTGGGTCTCCCCTGAACACCAGTGTCTCCACGCTGTGAGATTTTCCACCTCCACGAATCCTCCTGGGTCTCTCCGGCCACGAGCTGGGGTATGGGCACCCAGGGCGGGTTTCACTGCTGTTCTAGGGGGCGGGTTTCACTGCTGTTCTAGAGAAAGTTTGGATTGTGCTTCTTCCAAAGGCTCCTGGGAAAATGGCCTCTGCCTGGCAGCTCTGCCCGCAGGCCTGAAGCCAAGAACCTCTGAACAAACGCCCTGCTGCTCAGTGAGAGTGGAAGAGGACACCCCGTGTCCGGAGAGCCTAAACTCGCTGTCTGCAGAGTGCCAGCTGGGACGCTCTTTCCCTGTGTTCCAGACCAGGTCCAGAGTCTGTTCTCTCTCTTTTTAGATTATTTATTTATTTATGTTTAGAGAGAGGGAAAGGGAGGAAGAGAGGGAGAGAAACAGTAATGTGTGGTTGCCTCCTGAGCTCCCCCTACTGGGGACCTGGCCCACAACCCAGGCAGGTGCCCTGACTGGGAATTGAACCAGCAACCCTTTAGTTCACAGGCCGGCGCCCAGTCCACTGAGCCACACCAGTTGGGGCTCAAAGCACCCTCTTTCACCAGCAGAAGCCACCTGTCTGACACGAGCCAGCAGGAGCTGCTGCCCAGGTAGCCTTCACTGGCAATGGAGGAACCAGACTTGGAGGTGGCCGGCCCCAGGACCTCCCCTTCCTGAAGACAGAACCTTCCACTGAACTGCAGGGTAGGCAACTCCTCCATTTTCTCTTCCAACGTGTCTTTAAAAACCAAACAGCAGCCCTGGCTGGTGTAGCTCAGTGGATTGAGCACGGGCTTGTAAACTAAGTGGTTGCTGGTTCGATTCCCAGGCAGGGTACCTGCCTGGGTTGCTGGTCAGGTCCCCAGTGGGGGAATGTGGGGGGCAACCACACAGTGATGTTTCTGTCCCTCTGTTTCTCCTTCCCTTCCCCTCTCTCTAAAAATGAATAAATAAAACCTTTATAAATAAATAAATAAAAATGAAACAACTGCCAGTTCCCAATGCGTTGGGTAAGCATTTACCCAATACACTTTACTGTACTGTTTAAGGTTACTAAATGTCTTGATTTTTAGGTTCAAATGGCTTGATGATCTGCGAATGCTTAGGTGGTTTTCCCCCATTTTACCTGAGTGCCTGGTGCTGTGTAAACCAGCCCAGCATCTGGAATGAGCTACAGTCTTGTTTTTTCAGCTCTGAGCTGCTGGCTGAAATAGCTGATGTGTTGGTGCAGCTGACGCTGGTGTGTCCGGCCATGGTTCTGCGATTCAGGAAGAGAAGGGACACACGACCCCCAAATCCGTCCCCCCAAACCCACCCCCGCTGACGTGAAAACCTGTGGGCCCCGATGGGGCTTCCCTGGCCAGCACAACTGCACAGGGTTCTCCCTGAGCTCCTGGGAGACCGGCTGCCCAGCCCAGGTCCCAGGCCCGACCCCCAAGGGGGGACCGAGTGTCAGGGGCTGCTGGCTTTCGGCCAGGGCTGTGGGTCCAGCCTGTCCCTGGACAGACACCTGGTGCCAGGGAGACCGAGCTGCAGACAGGAGAAGGGTCTGCGCTGAGTGCGAGGAAGCCGGGCATGCACGGACCAGCGTGACTTGAGCCTCTGCGTGCTTCTCCCCGCTATGTGGGCTGCACTGCAGGGGAGGGGGGGGGGCGCCGGGGAGCGCTTTTGTTGTTCTCGGTGGCCACAGGAGACTTTCCCAAGGTTTTACATGACCTTACAACGCGGCAGGAGTCCTAGAAGGCTCCAGCCTCCTCGAGGGGTCACCATGTCCCAAGTGCTGTGTTCTGGCTTTTAACATGTGCTCTCTCGTTCTCAAGTTAATAGGTCTGTGGGAGTTTTAGGTAAGAATGAGGGAACTGAAGTACCAGGTTAAGGGATTTATTGAGGCCACATGATTAGCAAGGGGAACAGCTTGGAGTTGACGGACCTGCTATATGGTTTTGAAGCCTGTCCTCATCTTTATTCTACTATATTCTTGTTTTAAAAAAATTTTTAAATTGGTGTGGCTCAGTGGGTTGAGTGCTGGCCTGTGAACCAAAGGGTCGCTGGTTCAATTCCCAGTCAGGGTGCATGCCTCAGTTGCAGGCCAGGCCCCCAGTAGGGGGCATGGGAGAGACAACGACAGGTTGTTTCTCTCCCTCTCTCCTTCCCTTCCCTTCTCTCTAGAAACAAATAAATAATCCCTTTTAAAAAAGAAAATACTAAAAAACCTTTAATTTTTTTAATTGATTTTTATACAGAGAGACAGAGACTGATATTGATTTGTTGTTCCACTTATTTATGCATCACTGGTTGCTTCTTGTCTGTGCTCTGACCGGGGATCAAACCCAAAACCTTGGTGTGTCGGAATGACACTCTAACGAACTGAGCTACTCGGCCGGGCTAATGCTGTCTCTTAATAGTGGAGAAAAAACACCTCATTCACCTCAGCAGTGGCGCCCAGATCCGCATTCCCGTGCCTAGTCTCTCCCCCTCCCCACTTACTCTGCTCTACAAACCAAGGCAGCTTAAATGGTCCTAAATCTTGCTCTAATCCCTTCACTGCCTACTCAGACACTCCCAGGTGCCCAAAGGATCAGAATAATGTCTAAACTCCCTCTGACGTCTGTGCCGCCTGTCAATCATTCCCGTGTTATGCACAGTCTCTCCCACTGCTGAGGAACGGCAGGCCTCCAGAGCGTAAACTAGTAGAGGAGGGATGCCAACTTCGTTGTGGTTTTTTTAAAAAGGATTTTATTTCTTTATTTTGAGGGAGAGGGGAAAGGAGAGAGGGAGAGAAACATTGATGTGAGAAAGATGCAACAATTGATGGCCCCCCATATGTCCCCAACTGAGGCTCTGGCCCCCAACCCAGGCCTGTGCCCTGACTGGGATTCGAACCGGCGACCCTTTGGTTCGCAGGCCAGCACTCTGTCCGCTGAGCCACACCAGCCGGGGGGGTGCCAACTCTGAATGACCCCATCTCAAACTTAGGATATTTTCAGCCTTCATGAAAGTAAAGCATTGAGGCAAGTGTTTTAAATGAAGACATTATCGATGACATTTTCAACATCTTAAATTACTAGCAGTGGCTAATGCACAATTACATTCTCTCCACCATCTGTTGCTTGCTAAAAACTTTCGCATCTCCTTCCAAAAAATGTTAATGAAGGGCTCGTGTAAACAAGTGGCCCCTCCCCCTCCCCGGCCACAGATATTTACACTGAGTGTTTCCCGCTGGTGCTCCAGGGGATTGTTCAGTGCGTTCTGAGTGGGAGGCGTGGGGGGGGCTCACAGGGAGAGCACGTTTGCTGCAAGGCCCCTCCTTGTTAAACCACAGGGACGAGGGAGTCAGTCCACACACTCGCATCTGCTCTGTTACGGTTCAGCGAGTTTTCTCGGTTGCTAAACCCTCTTGCCCATAATCAACCCACTAGCCTCGTGTTCACTAAAAGGCATTTTTATGAAGTCGCGGAAAAACTGCGTTGGGACTGAACACTGGGGCGCATTTCGGGGTGTCTTCTTGGTGCTCTGTGTGTGTGTGTTACCTTTCACCTTTTAAATGTTTGCCTGACTGAAGTGGAGGGCGGGGAACGTGATGTGCCCCCCTGACAGGGGTGTCATCTCCACCAGGGGCCCTGGTGGGGACAGGGGAAGTGGCCGGCTGGCCCTTGCTATCTCGGGGCCTCCTGCGTCGGGAGGACACATCTTGGGTCTCCTTCTGACTCCAGGCTCTAGGAGGCTGGTCCTCGCGGCCATGTCTCTGACTCCCTAGGCCTCAGGCTCCTCGTTCCTGATGTGACGGTCTGTCCAGGGGCTCTCGGGGGCCTTCTACAGATCTGAAAGCACGTGACCACAGAAAACCTATATTGGGAGCCCACTGAAATGCTGACTCGGCTGACCTCCGACCTCCCTCAGAGCTTCCTCCTTCGATGTCTTCCAGACCGCCTGGGACTTGCACAGAGGGAGAACAGAGTCCCTGTAAGCGGCCCCAGCAGGTGGTACGGAACACGGGGCACTCTGCCGTCCATACCGCTGTGCTCAGAGGCTCTTGGTCTTGGCTCGGTCCCCTCCCGCAAGTGGGAGTGACATGGGGTTTGCATGACTGGCAGAATGAAGTGCACATGGGGTCCCCTCTCCTTCTTTGACGACCCAGAGCAGCTTTGCCTGCCCTGGATGGCCGGTCCCCTGGTCCGGCAGGTCTCCCTCACGCTGGCCTGGAGCCTAGCTGCCTTCTCTCGCTAGCCAACTTTGGGACCTGGGCCTGGGGCCTTACCTCCCTCAGCCGCAAAACACAGAAACCACAGGCTCAGACTTTCAGAGGATCTAAAATTCAGTGGTTCCATGAGCCACTTGAGGACAAACAGAAAAACAGCCCAAGACAGCAAAGCTCCGCTTTCAGGCCCAGGAGGACCCTTGGACCCTCCCGCCCACCTCTGCCCTGCAGGCTCTAGCCCAGCCTCCCCGCAGGGTGGGTGCGCTGAAGACCTCGTCCCAGGCTGGGCCTGCGCACTCCCAGCCCCTGGGCCTAGGCTCCGTGTCAGTCACAAGAATCTGAAGCAAAGTCCCGGATTCTCCCTGCACAACCTCCACCTCATTCTTGCAAAAAGAAAGACAAATACTTATGTTCAGCTTCAGTTTACTCAGCGGAATGGTCCATTAACTACTCCATTTACAGAGCTACTCAGAAGCCTTTCTGGGTGCTGTCCTGGAGGCGGGGGCGGAGGCCTTATGCCAGGCTTGGAATGGGGGGCTCTCGCCCCAAACACTGGCCACTCTGAAGGGGCTTCAGCCTCTGTCCTCATTGCAGGAACCGCCTCAGGCCTGCCTCTCTTCCTCCATCGTCCGGTCGGCCGGCACTCAGCAGTGGCCAGCGTGTCTCTGTCATGGGGTTTTCTGCACACCCAACAGAGGGGTGACTGCAGGGAAGACCCCCCTGTGGCCCCTCCTCGCTCACAGTCCTGAAGGCGTCCCCTGCCCCAAGGAAACGCAGTGTCTCTGAAGAAGGGCCGCCTCAGTGGGACCCACCCGGCCTCGCTCTGCTTCTCTCTGCTTCACTGCCCGCTGGCACGCCCGGCTGCTGGCCTTCCTGCCCGCACGTTTCCGCTCTCTGTCCCTCTGCTGAGCCCCTTGCCCCGCCACACTCCCAAACACACACGGAACAAAGCCGCCACCCGAAGCCACAAGGCCTGGCAAAGGAAGCTTCCTCCCTAAGACCCCGGGACCTTTCGGAAGCTCTCTGACCGGCTGCCCAGCCCTGCCCATTCGACCACCATTCTCTGCTTGTTTCTGTGTGTCCCCCAGTCCCCCCCCCAGCACAGGAGCTGTCCTTAGTTACACTCATCAGGGCCGGGCCGCGCGAGGCTGGGGTTGCGGCGAGCCCTCCCTACGTGCAGGTCCACTGCACTAGAGATGCATAATTACGTATCTGTGGTTATACCCGCGTTCGGTGTGGAGAGCAGAGGCAAGGTCTTGATGCAGCGGCACCTGTCTGCACGGAGAAGACCGGCAGACGCTGAGGTTTTAGAGCAACGGTGGGTGACAAGACCCAGGCCCGAACCTCGCACCTCCTGGGTTTTACTGAGTCGGGGCTGCTCCCTAGAAAAATATGTGATGTTACCAGACGCCCAGGCCGGGGTGCTCCTGAACTTCTCAGGGGCCCCGGGGGAGAAAACCCCTCTCAACCCACCTGCAGGGGTCCGGATCGGATAACAATGGGGGGGGGGCAGCCAGCAGACTGCCTGCCCTGCACCTAGAGATCAGGAAAGGACGGCTGGCATTACTGCTGTTGTTGGCAGTGATGGGCGCGCTAGCAACTTTGGGGGTCTTCGTCCAGGGCGGCGCTGCTCCGGACTTGGGTGTTTGCAGCCTTGCCCTCTCCAGGACTCGCAGTCGGTTTGCCCTGAGGGCCCCACACCCTTCTGTTCCTGGGGGGGGTGCTTCTAGCTAGAGGACTGGCCTCAGGAGGCACCTACCTGCTGGGGGAAGCTTGGGGGGCGTAAGGGACTGGGCTAGCGCTGCCTGGGAGGGAAGGGTTTGAATCTCATCCTGTGCAGACCTCACTTTCACTGCTTGCGTGACCACACCTCTCCCTCCCTTCTTTGGATTGAGAACCATCCTCACTGACTTCATTCAAACCTGAACTTGGCCCCTTGGACAGAGGTTTTCTCTGCCTGGCACAGCGACAAGGCTGCTCTTTGCCCGACTCCCCAGATTCTACACGAGTGGGGGAGGGGGTCCGAGGAGAAGAAACGGTACTGCGTGGCTATCACACGGTTTCCCAAACTTGTCATCGAGGGAAAAAACTCGGGTGAAATGTACACAAAAACTCGGGTGAAATGACCCTTAGAGCACCTCAGTCTGGCAGGTGTGTGTGGAGAGCAAGCAGGTGGGTCCCTTTGTCTCCGTGGCTCTGCCAGTGTTCTGGGCAGATTGTATAACAAAGGGGTTGAAGTTGAAAAAAAAACCCATTGTATTCAATCTTCCGCCTTGCCAGCTAGTCCCCCCAGCACCCCCAACTTCTTAAGGTGTGGGCAGGGCAGGAGCCCCCCGGGGTTGCAGACGGCTCCGTCAGCTGGCCCCTCTCTGCGACCTTCCCCGTTTGGACAGTGGCAGTGGCTGCCCTGGGGAACGCCCAAGGGCTCGGAGGGGTCTATAGACGTCTTCAGGAGGCTGCAAGTCTCCCTCTCCTGGGGACTGGTGCCGCCCTTAAGCCAGGCAGTCCTTCTGGAAGGGTCTCCCCACCCCCCACCCCCACCCCCGGCCACTCCCTTCTTCTGGCTCATCCCCCATCACCTCCTGTAGGAGCTTCAGGCCGCCTGGCCTGTGAGGCCCAGGATCCATGCGGGGCTCCAGGTGTTATATGCAAATTGCGAGTGAAAGGAGTCCACAGAAACTGAGAGCAACTTGATGGTATATTTATTGGCCAAGTTTTAACCTGCGCAGGGGCGAACTTCCCAAATGAGACCGCAGTCCCGCGGCTACGCAGAGCCGCCAAAATGGAAGTCGCGCCTGGCTTACAGACTGTTGGGTTTTTATAAGAGCAGGCAAGCAAGCTGGGGANAGGCCCAGGATCCACGCGGGGCTCCAGGCAGGGAGACCACGCACTTCCCGCTCGTGTGGACAGACTTACGTTCTCCATAGCCCAGGCCATGCGTGTATGATCTTAACCTGTCCCCTTCTCCTTAGAAATGAAATGAGATCAGGCGACATGAAGTTGTCTTTCAAGCTAAAGTTTAAAACATGTCTTATGACAGGGAGGAAAACAGGAAGTATATCCTATATTTTCATGTCTGTATCTACGTACCCACACACCCCTCCATTTATTTACTCTGCAAGTATTTTCTACATGCAGGGAACCAAACCGGCTACCCAAAGAAAATGTCTAGCCCTGGCTGGGCGTCTCAGCCAACTGGAGCATCGTCCCGTTTACCAAAAAGGTTGCAAGTTCGATCCCTGGTCCGGGCGTGTACTGGGGGCAAAGGAATGATCTCTCTCTTTCACATCAACGCTCCCCCCCCTTTCTCTTTCTTTCTCTCTAAAATCAATGAACACATCAGCAGGGGAAGATTTAAAAACCTGTCTCAGGTGTTGCCCTGCTTTCAAGGAAGTTCCGGAAATTCTCCCCCGACCAAGGTGTTGGGAGGAGAATGGAGGGGAGGGAGCCTCGAAGAGGCCTTCACTGGCCAGGGCTAGAGGACCTGCTGATCAATTAAGCAATTAAGTATCGGCGAGCAAATGGCATCCAGTGGGAAAGCGTGGCTTCCCTTCCAAATGCTAATCACTGGCCCGTTCTGGAGCCGAGCCCGTGAGGGTGACTCCACGAAGGACCCAGACGCCTCGGTGCATAGACACGGCCAGGAGGCTGCCGGTCTCATCTGTACCAGGGCGCTTGCCAGTGTTACCCAGCGAGATTAATTAGAACTTTCAGAAGTGCAAGTCGGAGCCATCAAATATTAACATCCATGTCACTGGTGATGTCAGTGTCCAGGAATAGCCCAGGGCTGTCGGGTACGAAGCTTCCACTGGTGTTTGCAGGGGGGGGCTTTTCCACTGCTTTTTGGGGGCAGGCTCCCCAGGGGCCTGCTCGGTGACCCTGACCTTTGCCCCGCAGCACCCCCTGCCTCTGGTGTCCTTGCACCCTTCTCCCTCGCCCTGCCTACGCTTCCCAGAAAATGCAGCATCCCCTGCTGCGCCTGGCTGGCATCCAGGGCTGGGACACCAGCAGCCCCGTCTCCAGGAAAACTGCTCACGGTCCACGTGGCTCCTGCATCACTAACGTGACCTGTGACGCTCTGCTACCTGGGGGAGGAAGGTATTCGTCCCTTTTCTCCCCGCAGCTGCCGCCCCTGCGCTCTCTGTGAAAGTGACGTAGGTGACGGACCGGTCCATCCCTTACTTCTCTGCACAGTGTGTTCCCCACGCTCCCGTCCAGGCCTCACTGTGCATCTGGCCCGCAAACTCGTACCGGGAAGGGCCACGTCTGCTTTGGACGAACGGCAGGCCCGGGGTCAGGGACAGAGGCAGGGAGCAGCCTGGCTTCCGCTCACCAGTACAGTGTCACGGATGCACGTTGAGAGAAGTGTGCAGGGTCAGAACCACGGCACGTGAACCTGCTCTAGGAAGGCGTCTCCGCACGGCAGGCACTGGGACAGGGAGCCGACGCCCCTGCCTCACGGAGCACCAAGGGGAGAAGCAGGGCCCCAGGGACCGCCCACCAGTGCGCTGTCGCCTATGGGACTACAGCCCGTCGGTGCTGGCGGGAGCTCTGTGTGTCCTTCCCAGCTGCACAAATTCCCGCACTGAAGCGGGCCTCTCCCACCCCGAGTTGGAACTCAAATCCCCCTTCTCTCCGCCGGGCGTGTGGCAAGGCCGTGACTCGACAGTGACTGAGTGTGCAGATTCCGCTAATGCTGCTGGCGTGGTGACACCTGGTTGCTGAGGGCAGCAGCGGTGGCCAGCAAGGGTCCCAGATGTGGGAGGGGGAGCGTGTGGTGACGCCTGGGGGCAGCGGGTGCCTGGCACCGGCACCGGTTTCTCAGTAGAGGCTGGGCTGTGGGAAGGCTCTAGGGGAGGACGGCCACGGCCAGGGACCAGTATGACAGCAACCTGCAGGGCGAGCCACTGCTCCTAAACACACGGGGACCAGAAAGAACGAGATTACAAACCCGCAGTCGTAAACGTGGGCTGGAGGCATTTTCAAAGGGCCGGAGAGTTGCCGACTGCCCTGAGTGTGACCTCCAGCAACTGCAGTGGGGAGCTGCCCGGGCTCCGCAGCCTGGGCCCCCGCCGGTCCTCCCGGCCCCTGGGGGTCACGGGGTCACTGCAGGACTGCCCTCGCGGATGAGCAGGCTTGCCTGGACGACTCAGGGGGGCTGCTCTGAGCCCCCGCCACAGACACCCTTTCCCAGGGGCGGCTGCCCCACCTCTGCCTGATGGAGCTGGGAGACCCGTGACAGGCGCACAGACACCCAACACAGGCGGGCTCTCAGGCTGCTCCCTGGCCTCCATCGCCGCCTCTAAACCGCAAGTTCACGCACAGTCCAGCCTGCTCCTGACCAAGGTGGTTCTTGCACTTTTGTACTTTGCAACCCTCTAGAGTCCTTAACAACACAGCTGCCCCTCGGGGTCCTGCTGCAGCTTGCTTTTCTGTTGGAACAAAGCCCTCACAGCTTTGCCCAACCTCCTTTCCCTGGTCTTCCTGCTTGGGTTGGAAACCGTGGTCCGGGCGGGGCGGGGCAAGTCAGCCGAGACCCACACGAACGGGCCCATGGGTGTGAGCCCGGGTCCTCCCCTGGGGCGCCCAGGCCTCGACGCCTGCCTGCCCGCCTCCTCTGCACCTGCAAGTCCACTGGGACAGCCTGTCATTCCTGGACGAAGGTGCTGATTGCTCCTTGCCTCCTGTGGCCCAGCCGCCCGCCAACACCTCGGGGACTCAGTTTCCCCGTGAGCAAGGAGGTGGGTCCCTGAGCAGTTTCTGGATTCGCTCGTGGGGATTTCAGGGAAGACAAACACGAGCATTCTGACACACACAGGGGGCCCTGGGAGTTGTGAACGGAGCGTGACTATGAGCCTTCCCTCCAGGTCTGGAGGGAGCTGCGGAGGACCAGCAGCTCGGCCCGAGGTCCCCAGATGGGGACCCTCTTTGGGAGCTGCCTTCCAGGTGCTTCCTGATCCTCAGCATCCATCTGAATGTTCGGAGGTTCAGTGCCACTGAAATGGAAAAAAACCTGGAAATAACCTAAAAGTCCCCAAAAGGAGATAAGCAAAATTCATCACGGTACATTTAGAGAAGGGGAACCTGGGTATTAGCAGGTGGCAGAAACTGGGGGAACTGTCAAAAGCAAAATAGCCCTGGCTGGTGTAGCTCAGTGGATTGAGCGCGGGCCTGCGAAACAGAGGATCGCAGTTCGATTCCCAGTCAGGGCACATGCCTGGGTTGCAGGCCAGTTCCCGGCAGGGGACACACCAGAGGCAACCATACATTGATGTTTCTCTCCCTCTTTCCTTCCCCTCTGAAGATAAATAAAAAAATAAAATCTTTTTTAAAAAAAATTTTTTAAAAAAGCAAAATAGCTAGAAGGGATCATTTTATTATTTCCTATTATTTATTTCCTTACTATTATTATTTTTAGAAGACATAATTTTACATGGCTGCATAATGTTTGATTAGTTGATCAGAGCTTATTTATCCACTCTCCTATTTTTAAACAGGAAGGTGGTTTTCGGTCACATTTGCCGTTACCAATAACGACGTACCGATGGTTTCTGTGGGTACTTTTCTGCCACTGCAGAAGCTGACCCTGAGAGGCCGAGCAGGGAATTCCCAGGACAGGGAGATGGGTTTTAAGGATCTAGAACGATTTGCAAAGCGCTTCACCCAACGCTCATGCTTCCTCTTCTGCTCTAGTGCTTGATCGTTTAACTCCACGCTGTTATATGCAAATTGCGAGTGAAAGGAGTCCACAGAAACTGAGAGCAACTTGATGGTATATTTATTGGCCAAGTTTTAACCTGCGCAGGGGCGAACTTCCCAAATGAGACCGCAGTCCCGCGGCTACGCAGAGCCGCCAAAATGGAAGTCGCGCCTGGCTTACAGACTGTTGGGTTTTTATAAGAGCAGGCAAGCAAGCTGGGGATACAGAAGCAGATGTAGAGGTTAGCTATTGGCTCGATTGAACAAAGGCAGAGGTTTTGATTGGTGGGGGCTCTTGTTGGCGGGCAAACCTGAGTGGTGAGCAACTGTCATTAACGCCTTAAGATTAAGCAGGCTCTTTATCTCCATTCCCCAGTTCCTCTAACCTTCCTTGGCGCCTTAGGTTATTAGGGCAGTCTGGCACCTCTAACCTTCCTTGGCGCCTTAGGTTATTAGGGCAGTCTGGCAGCTCTTACACACGCCCCTCAACATCATTATCTACAGTTGACCGAAAAGGAGGCTCCACATTGTTTTAATCTATATTTCTGGATTGCCAGTTAGGCTGTTTTGTTTTACTTTTTTAAAAATATATTTTATTGATTATGCCATTACAGTTGTCCCATGTCCCCCCTTCACTCCCCTCCGCCCTGCACACCCCTCCCACCAGCATTCCCCCCTTTAGTTCATGTCCATGTGTCACAAGTTCTTTACATTCTGTATTTCCCATAGTATTCCTGCCCTCCCCCCATCTATTTTCTACTCACCATCTATGCTACTTATTCTCTGTACCTTCTCCCCCCTTCTCCTCCGCCCACTCCCCTGTTGCTAACCCTCCATGTGATCTTCATTTCTATGGTTCCACTCCTGATCTAGCTGTCCTCTTGGTTTGCTTTTGTTTTAGGTGTGGTTGTTAATAACTGTGAGTTTGCTGTCCTTTCACTGTTCATATTTTTCATCTTCTTTTTCTTATATAAGTCCCTTTAGCATTTCATATAATAAGGGCTTGGTGATGATGAACTCCTTGAACTTGACCTTATCTGAGAAGCACTTTATCTGTCCTTCCATTCTAAATGAAAGTTTTGCTGGATAAAGCAATCTTGGCTGTAGGTCTTTGGATTTCATGACTTGGAATACTTCTTTCCAGCCCCTTCTTGCCTGTAAGGTCTCTTTTGAGAAATCCGCTGACAGTCTGATGGGTACTCCTTTGTAGGTGACTGTCCCCTTATCCCTTGCTGCTTCTAGGATTCTCTCCTTCATTTTAGTCTTGGCTAATGTAATTATGATGTGCCTTGGTGTGTTCCTTCTTGGGTCCAACTTCTTTGGGACTCTCTGAGCTTCCTGGATTTCCTGGAAGTCTATTTCCTTTGCCAGACTGGGGAAGTTCTCCTTTATTATTTGTTCAAATAAGTTTTCCACTCGTGGCTGTTTCTTTCCCCCTTCTGGTACCCCTATAATCCGGATGTTGGAACGTTTAAAGATGTCCTGGAGGTTCCTAAGCCTCTCCTCATTTTTTTGAATTCTCATTTCTTCATTCCTTTCTGGTGGGATGTTTTGTTCTTCCTTCTGGTCCACTCCCTTGATTTGAGTCCCAGTTTCCTTTCCATCACTATTGGTTTCCATTTCCCTTCATTTCAATTAGTTTAGCCTTCATATGTTCCTCTAATTTGTGGCTAAAGTCAACCAATTTTGTGAGCATCCTGATCACCAGTGTTTTGAACTGTGCATCTGAAAGGCTGGCTATTTCTTGGTTACTTAGAATTATAGGCTCTGGGGCTTTGAGCTGTTCTTGAGTCATAATGTTTGGTCTGTTCCCACCTGTTACGCATGAGGGGCGGAGCCTTAGGTGTTCGTCAGGGCCGGGCGACCCAGTTGCTGGGTTGTCACGCGGGTCTGGCTGAGTGGTTTATTGTTGTTGGACTTCCGTACAGTTCAATTTTCACTGTTTTGGCTGCATTTTTGTTTCTAAAGCTTAGCTGTCTTAAATTTAGTTGTGGGAGGGGGCACAGTGTTTCCACCTACAGCTCCATCTTGGCTGGAAGTCTAGGCTATTTTTAACCATTTCAAAAATTATTAGTGTACTTTCTGAGAATTATCTATTTGCATATTAGACCCCCTTTTTTCCATTGAGTTTCAGCGTTTTCCCTATTAATGTACAAAAACTCTTAACCAGGGTCCTGGCCAATATGGCTCAGTTGGTTGAGCATCATCCCTCAAACTGAAAGGTCACCAGTTCGATTCCCAGTCAAGGCACACGTCTGGGTTGTAGGTTCGATCACCAGTCAAGGTGCATCCTGAACACTGTTTCTTTCTCACATCGATGTTTTTCTCCCTCTCTTTCCGTCCCTCTGAAAATCAAAAATAAAAAATCCCAATGGCATGCGTGTGCATCAGAGACGTTGTGAATGGATTATTTATAACAACAATGTATTTCTCAAACAGTGTGAAAATGATTTTAAATGATTTAAAATGTGTTCGACTTCTATGGTTGAGAGGTTAAACCTGAAGTAATCAATATCACAAATTTATGTTTTATGCGCTGATGTAAAAAATCTAATTTACTTATTTAGACCATGAAATTGTCAGTGATTTTTTTGTCTTTGGAAAATGACAGAGGTTTAGGCTAAGAAAGTGGTGTGAGTAAACGCGATACCCAAGACCTTCCAGTACCACATCAAAATTACAACTAAATTGCAGAAAAAACATCAGTCAGAACACCTGAAGTCCAGCTACACAGACGTCCTTTAAGAATGTAAAGAGGAAGCCACACTGGGATTGAAGAAAGAAAAAAAAAATTTGCAAAAACATCAAAAAGGTCCCTGCGTGCCCCGGCACACCACCGGATGACAGGCTTACAGGCGAATGCCATTTCAAAGGCCAGCGTCCGCGGGGCGGAGCCCCCGGGAGCGTGCGGAGCCCCCTGGGAGCGTGCGGGAGGCAGCAGGGCGGGGCAGCGGAGGGCCAGCGACAGAACCCAGAGGGGAAGGTCGTTTGGACAGCTCCGAAACCATGACTTCCGGTTCCGGTTCTGCGTTAGGCAACGCCAGAGAAGTCGGGTGGCTTCGAAGGACACAGGTCACTCCAGTGACGTTACTGCTCCAGAAAATGTGTTAACCACTTAGTACAGAGTGGTTTTCCGCTACGAAACACAAGCCAAACCAATATAGTCAGTAGAAAAACAAAATGTATAATTACTCTATCAAGAGAGCAAGGGAATAAAGAAAATTAGACGAATGCAGGAAAAAGCGGAAGGGGAAAAGCAAAACTATAAAAAGATAAACAGAAAATGTGATAATTACTAAAAATGAGACTAGCCATGTCAAGGACCATTAAAAACTCTAATGGGTGGAATTCCCTGAAAAAACAAAGAAACTCAGATTGCATTTAAAAAATGATAAGCTTTTTATAAGACATATATCTAAATGGAAAACATGAAGATATGAAAAAGCCGAGCAGCCATAAAAATTTAAATAGACTTAAATAAAAAATTGAACAGATGAAATTCTATTAAGATACAAAGAAACCTGGATTGCATTTAAAAAGTTATATGCTTTTTACACGAAGTCCACCCAAAGCCAAGTACCCCAGGAGAGTGGAGGATGAGGGATAAAGACGAGAAAAAATAAAAAAAGTTCGGCTTGTGATAGTGGTCAAGGCAACGAGCACTAACGAGAACAAAACAGATATTCACATTAATAAAAGATGTTCATTAAGCCCTGATTGGTGTGGCTCAGTGGGTTGTGTGTCCTCCTGCAAACTGAAAGTTGCTGGTTCGATTCCCAGTCAGGGCACATGCCTGGGTTGAGGACCAGGTCCCCAGGTCAGAGCATTCAAGAGACAACCAACTGATGTTTCTCTCCCTCTCTTTCTTTCTCCTTCCCCCCTCTCTCAAAGTAAATAAATAAAATCTTTAAAAATTGTTCATTAAGAAGATATAATAATTAATAGGACAAAAGGCCGCTTTTTTCAGGCCCTCTTTGCCAGAGCTGGCCAGACCCCATTATGCATGACTGACTCTCATTATTTTACAAGCCTTTATCCTCAGGACTGGAAAATTACTGGAAGTGCTCTGAAGGCACAGAGGCTTGGGGACTTATGAAACAGGATGGACCAGGATGTGGTCTGGTTGACCACAGGACCACTGGACCCTGCACCCGAAGATGACATGGAGACAGGCTGCAGCCTATACAAGACCAACTGTGACACCCTGCTCTAGGGCCACGCAACCTCCCAATGCAAGCTCGCAGCCCACCCCTCAGACCTGGTGCCCACCCAGCCCTGTCCCTCCCTTGGGGAAATAAAAACAACACTTTTCCTCTCTTTGTGAACTCTCTCACGGCCTGTGTCATCGACCACCCTAACAACAATAATGATTCCTTATGAGCTGAGCAACATAGCTTTAAAGTCATAAAGCAAAAACTGTTAGAAATAATAAAATTTGAAAAGGCAACGGCAAATAGAGTCATTAAATCTTCAAAAGAATGAAAGGGTCAAGTAAATTTTAAAATCTACTGTAACTCTGTATCAATAAATTTAAAAATATAAACTTGATTGTTTAAACAGTGTTTTAGGAAAACACGAATAGACCAGTGAGCATAGAAAAGAAGAAGATGAGCAAAAAGAAAAGGGCGTGAACAGCAGTGTGCTGTTCGCTGCGGAAGGGGACAGAGTGGCAATGGGACAAACACAAAAGAGATTAAATCAAAAAAGAGAAAAAGTGGGAAATGTAATCACGGATTTATCTCCCCCAAACAGTCCAAGCCAGTTTCATGTAGTAATGGATAAATTCCATCAAATTCCAAAAGGTTACAGATGGTATTTTTTTTGTTTTGTTTTGTTATTCAACTGTTCTAGATAATAGCGCATCCTAGAAGGTTGGTATAAACTTCACCACAAAACTGGACAAAGACACAAAAGGGAAAGTATCCATAAACAAAGATACAAAACACCAAGTGAAATATTAACAAATCAAACCCAGCAGTCAGTCCAAAGACTGGCGCGCACGGAGACAGTTGGAATCTGCAACCAACTGTAATGTACTCTATCGACAGAGAAGAGCAGAAAGAACCAGAGTATTTTAACAGAGGCAACAGCCAGCCCTGAGAAACTGTAATCTAGGAATAGACAAAGCTCCTTCACTTTGATGAAAAAACCCAACATGAGTTTCTGTTCAGAGACGCACAGTAAATAAAAAAAAAAGAAAAAGACATCTAGGAAAAACATACAGTGATAAAGGTAATGATAAGAGCCAACATTGACACAGGGGTTATTACTTGCCAGGAATTATGCCAAGCATTTCACATGAATTATTCAATTACGACAGACAGGTATTACTATTGCTACTGTTATTGTTCCGTTTTAGCAGGTGGGGGTGGAAGGGCCACGCGTGTGCTCGAAGGGCTCATGTCCACACTGGCCATTTGCTGTTTTGGGTTCTCCAGTGCCAGCACTTCTGGGACCCATGAACCGAGGCAGCTAATTAGCGTCCTCTGGCTTTGGAGCTAGCGGAGCGTGGGCCTTAGCCTTGGGTGTGGACAGCTTGAAGGACGTGGATCTGAAGTTCCCTGGGGCCGTCGGTGCTTCAGGCTCCCCGAAGAAACCCCAGCTCCAGGGGGATGGGACAACGGCACACAGAGATGGGCAGAGGTGGGAGGCAAGCGGAGAGAAGGTCCGGCCTGACTGCCAGGTCCCTGGCCGCACCCGTGCCTGAGTTGAGAGCTACTGCTGGACTCCAGTTCCCGGGGTCCGTGAGCCCTCCTCGTTCATGGGCTGAGAGGGACGGGTCATCTGACCCTGGGAATCCAATATCCATAATACATACATAAAGACCCCACCTACTGCTTGAGGATAAAAAAGATAAATCAGCAGTACAAAGAAATACCAGTAGGGGTTCATTCTGGACCTCCTGGCCACCGCAGACTGGGTCCCCTTTTTATCTGCTCCTCCCGAGGTCCCCCCACTGCTAGGACCACATGGGACATCCATGGCTCACCGTGGCCTGGGTGAGGAAACCCTCACCCTGGGACCACTTCCCCCTCACTACAGGGCTCTCTTATTTGGCTCCATGAAATAATCTTCCTTAAATACAGAGTCAGAAAAGGGGAGCAGTCGTTAATGGCATATTCCTTCTGAACTACTAGGAGCGGAGAAAGGATGTCCCCACGTTGACTTCTGGGAGCGCGTGGAGGGGTGCCTGGCCGGGAGCCGGTCATTAACTGGCTGCTTCTAGCGAAGTGCGCGCCCGCCCGCCCTCGAGGCCCGCCGTGCGCCCCGCCATGCGCCCCTAGCGACGCTGCGGCTCCTCCAGGCACAACTGTTCTCCCCTAGCGTGTGGCTTCTTGGGAACAGAACCAATCACAGATTTTATTTTATTCCATTTCTACAAATCAGCGGTGGGATGATGCTTCTTTGGTTTTGAAAATAAAAAGCATCTGGATGAGAGACTGATACAGAGCAGAGAAAGGACTGTCACCACCGAGCATGTGGCACTGACTGGGACGGGTGACAATTCAGTGCACAGGTCTATCAAAAACCTATTCTGTGCTGGGGAGTGCGAAGGATTCGAACTGCGGAGCCAACGGCCTTGCTCTCAAAAAGCTTTCAGTCTAGTTTGGGAGAGGATGTCTGGGTCACCGACAGAGAGGGTGGCGCTGATGCTGGGGGTGAGGGCGTAACCCACAGCGTGTCCTGGAAGTGGAGAGGCCAACGCGTACTTGGACAGCCGTTCCTTTGGGACAGGAAGGAGGAGGTTGGAGGCGAGTGCCCTGCCTCCCCACTACCCAGCTGCAGGATAATGACGCCAAATGAACTGGACACAGGTTCATTCTGTCTCTTTAGACACAATGCACGGACTACGAGTAATGACGATCAATCAGCAAGGGTTACCTACAACGCTCAGTCCCACTGAGGGAGCCAGGGCTCTGGGTGTGGGGCAGAAACTCTCAAAGACTAACAGAGATCATTTTAGCATTAAAAAAAAATTAGAACTGCAATAGACTGAAACACACTGAACAGATGAACATCGGTGAGTTCATACGATACTTGAAACATTTTTCATTGCTGTACTCTAGGTGGCTTAGGGGATCGACTCATTAATCTGACGTAAATCAAGGGACAGAACCAAACGCCCACCCCGCCTTCCAAAGGTGAGGGGAAGATTCTTCTCTGAGAAGCATCACGGCTAAGACGTGTCAAGGGAACGAAAACACGAAAACGCTGCCCTGTGTAACCAGGATAAAATCATGCGAGGCCCCGGGACCACTGCTGGTGAAACCGGCAGGTGGAACGCTGACTACGGGCCGGTGAGGCCGACACCATCTGGACCCAGGAGCCCGAGTTAACATCACTAAACTGGGCAGGTGGGCGGCTGGGACCCCCTGGAAGAGAAGCAAAACAAAGTCCGCGGCATCCTGTGTACCGCTCTCTTGAAAGGAGCCCAAGCTCTCATGAGGCTCCCAGGCGGACAGAAGGTGTGGGGGCCAGAGGAAGCAGCGACCAGCCCCACGAGGTCACACTGCCAGGTTCAGACTGCGAAACTGCAGGGACAGATGACCAGTCACACCCAGCCTCCCACGCAAACACACCCAGGGGCTCATCTGGGGGCAGTGGGAACCGCACACGCCTCGACGCTGGGCCACGCTAAGGAATTGTCACTAATTTTGTTGGGTGTAGCAACAGTTGTGGTTATATTTTTAAAATATCTTCAACTACATTAGATCCACACACTAAAGCCCGGATAAGGGACACTGTGCGTCTGAGGGTTGCTTTAATCCACTCCAGTGAAAAGAGAAGAAAACTGAGGAGGGTGCGTATCAGTAACAACAGCGGAACATGCAGACTAGACGTGTCCTTCTACTTTCGAGATTTTTGAGAATTTCCATCAAGGAACTCAGTTTCCGGTTCTCCTCCCAGAGGTCCTCCCGGGTCCTCCCCACTACCGGCTGCTCCCTCTCCCCCTGAAGTCCCTGCAGGTGAAGTGACGGGGCCTCCAGCCCAGCACACCCCAGCCAGGAGGCGCCCCGCTGCCGGGTCGCCAAGGGTTAACAGTCCCGGCGCGGCTCGGCCCCACAGCTGCCCGCAATTAGGCGAGCCTGCGGCCCTGCGGGGGCCTCCTGCCCACCCAATCGGGACTAATTGCTCACCAGCATCTGGGTCCCCATCGATGGGAACCGCAGGGCAGGGAGCAGGAGCGGCGGTGTTCTGGTGAGTGTGCAGGTCCCAGCTACGAAGTGGCGTTTAGGGGTGTTTCCCACGTGTCCCTGGCACCCCACCTGGCCACTGCCGCGGGAAAACCACCCTGCGACACACCCTTGTGCCCCTGAAGACAGCCTTCCTCTCCTGACTTTGGTGTGGGGCGGAAGGAGGCCTGCGGCATATGTCTTGGAGACACACCGTGTGTCCTGAAGCGGGGCAGAGGGCCTGGCAGACCCGGGAGGCCTCCGTAGGTGCAGTCGGAGCTGGGCCTGGGAGGCGGGGCAGCTGTTGGGGATTAAGCAGACCCGGATCACGGAGGGACTCCCTGGGCACAGAGAGGATGGCCGCTTTCACCAGGGAGCACCTTCGCAGAATGATGGGTTCTGAGAAGGGGGAGTATCTGGTCCTGGTCCTGGAGGACCCCTGCAGTCCACGCGGGTTCGAAGGCACAACAGGATCGAAGGGGGCTGTTTGTACTGCTCCTGGGGGGGGCAACATAGGGAGGGCCTTGCACACCCCACCCGACGCCACCACTAAATTACATGTTCTCATTTAGTTGAATTTTTGTTAGAACAAAACACACACACAGGGTTTTGAGTGTCAACCCACTCTGCAATTCAAGGGTACTCTAATGGAGTGCGTGGGCTGTGTTACTTGGGGAAATGCATTTCTGAGTTCCCTTTAGCTGTTTCAGCAGCAGGACGTGGCCACAGAGAAATCCCTGCTCGCCAGCCAATAAAGGTGCTTCCACAGATGGGACAGAGAGACCGAGACTGATTCAAGTTGTGGATATTTCTCCGGAAAGAGCATGCATTTTTATAAAAGGTTTTATTTATTGATTTTTGTACTTATTTTTAGAGAGGGGGAAGGGAGGGAGAGAAGCACCCATGTGAGAAAGAAACATCAATCGGTTGTCTCTCACTCGCACCCCAGGCCAGGACTGAATTTGCAACCTAGACGGGCGCCGTGACAGGGAATTGAACCCACGACTTTTCAAGTTGCAGGCCACCCAAGCAGCTGAGCCACACTGGTCAGGGCATATGCACTTTTAGAAAAAGTCATGTTTCTTCTTATATGTATCAAAATTCATACTGAACGGTAAGTTCTCTGGGTTGCAAAAGAGGATTTATTTTTCGCACCTGTATGTAGTCTTTGCCCACAAATTAAACAACCTGCATGTTTTTAAAAAAATTTTATTTATTTATTTTTTTAGATAGGGAAAGGGAGGGAGAAAGAGAGAAACATCCATGTGTGGTTGCCTCTTGTGTGGCCCCCTACTGGGGACCTGGCCTGCAACCCAGGCCTGTGCCCTGACTGGGAATCAAACTTGCGACCCTTTGGTTCGCAGCCCATGCTCAGTCCACTGAGCTACACCAGCCAGGCAACCTGCATCTTTTTCTAAGTGTTTGTGAAAACTGAACAAGAACCACATTGTTATTTTGCAACTTTGTGCAGACACAAATTGTCCCTCTTGCACTAAAAATTTAGTAAGTCTGAAAAGCATTGAACTAAAACTATTGTAAAGAAAATAAAAGGATGATGATCTGTTAACTTTTTACTTCAAATATACACCAAAGCAACTTTTTAAGGCACTGAAGAATATTTGCCTGCTTCGAAAGCAGGCTCAGCCCTGGCCGGGGAGCTCAGTTGGTTAGAGCATCATTCCAATTCACTAAGGCTGTGGGTTCGATCCCCGGTCAGGGTGCCTACAAGACTCAACCAATGAAGGCATCAATAAGCAGAACAACAGATCAATGTTTCTTCTCTCCCTCTCCCCCTCACCCCTTCCTCTGTCTAAAATCACTAAAAAAATTTTAAAGCAGGGTCATTACAAATGGTCCATTCTCTACATCCGGCCATCAGCGGCTCATTGGAGTCACGCCCCACATGAATGCAGTAATTAAACTGCATTTCTGGAAAACATCCTCAGGTTTCCATTTCTGGAAAACATCCCAAAGCAGTGCCGCATTGCTGTTCAGTCGGACTAGAGATGATTTCAGACGCCGGAAGCACAGTACAGAGGAACCCCTCAGCTCCTGGGAGGCGCTCGCTCTGTCTCTGTCTCTCGGGGTAAGGGCAGCAGAGGGCAGGACGGCCCCGGCAGGGGTGTCTGCGTCGGTGCGCACGGTGGTGTCTCCGGGGTTGTGTCATTGTGCTCAGAAGGCTGTTTGGTAGGAGTCAGTTCTCACTACCATTTTGTGTGGCTGCTGAATTGGGAGAGGCCGTGTGGGGCCCAGAAACTGACCGATGAATCCCGGTGACCGGGCTCAGGAAGCCGGGAGGACAGAGCTTGTCAGCGACTGCAGTGACTGGCAGGTTTCCCTTATTTTTTTTTTAACTGCTATTTTTTTCCAGGAGTTTTCATGAAATAGCCCTATTCCAGAGCCCCCTCCCTGTGAGGGGCACTGGTTACAGGCCTCTCAGCTGTTGGTTGTGTTGTTTTCTGTTTTTGCCAGGAATTGCGCTTCTTCAACATACGTTTGGGAGAAAACGAGAAACGCTGCGGCTTGTCCTCCCCTGGAAGCCACTGCGGCCCACAGCTGGGAGCAGGAAAGACCCCCGAGTTCTTGTCTGGATGGGCCGGGCGGGGCTGCGTCCCACAGAGCTGGGCCAGGGGGCGGGGAAGGAAGATGGCTGTGCCCGGGGGCACAGACTCCCCCTGTCCTCACAGATTTAGCAGGTTTTCCCGAATCAGGTTTCTTCACTTGCCCTGTGCCCTCGACTCATTTCCAGACACTAACTGGTTGCTTCTATAAAGGCAGTTCTGACCAGGTGTGGTGATGTCACCGAGGAGAGGACCCGCAATGCTCCCTACGCCGCCACTCCGGAAACTGTCTGAGTGGATTAAGCTCTGCTCTCAGGTCTTACGTTCTCCGTGGGACAGACTGGACTGGAAGGTGTGGAACGGGCCTGCAGTGGCAGCAAGGTCAATCCCTCGGTTCCTGCTGGACGGCCTCAGCTAGCGGAAACCCCACATCACCCCGCCAGACCCACTCCAACGCTCTGGCGGACCAGACCATTCGAGACCCAGCGACGGGAGGTGAGGAACGGGCGTGTGGCTTTAATCGTGCTGCACGTTCAACCAAACCCAAGAGGCCTGCTGTTGTGTGGAGGGAGGGCTGTTCTCTGCCTGGGCACATCACTGGGTGAACCAACTGAAAGGCCACATCGAATGTCGAGAGCCATTTCTGGAGCCCTCTGCTGCACCCGCACGACCCCACGGCCAGCACCACACTGCGGAAGGAAGACGGCGACGGGTGTGGACTCCCACACCGCGCAGAGAAGACGGCGCTGGGCCGCTTTCCCAATGAGGAAAATGGCAAACGACTGGCTTCAGATGAGAATGTGAAGAGCTGGGCATTTCTACAGACTTAGTAAAGGACTGTCAGGGTAAGACCACCGGGTTGGGCACAAACTGGTCGGTGCCCCACAGGCCCCAAGCCACGACCTCGGCGGTCATCTGGCCCCCTGGAGAGGAATTACGTGTGTGTCTCACTGCAGAGAACCTAAGAATTAACCTCTGCTCCTACTGAGATGTCAAATAAGCCGATCGGCACGCAGCCAGCCACAGGTGCGGGCTGCATAATTTCTTCTGGCGCTCAGAAGAGGCCCTGAAGGTGATGGCAAAGGCCGGACAGCACACGGACTGGCCCGAGGCCCTCGGCGGAGCAGGTGGCACTGTGTGTGGCGTATAGGACCTGTCAGCGTGCGCACTTGTTCTGCGGCTGGAGGAACCCTGGCTGGGTGTGTGTAATGACCAGACGCAGGGAGGGAGGGAGGGCACCGGAAGTGCCCAGCGAAAGGTGAAGAGCACGGGGCTGTACCCTGCCAAGAACCAACCAGCCACGTGTTCAAAGGGCGCTTCAGTCCAACTTCTGTTGCCTCCTGACGCGCCTGCTCGTCTGGGGCTGCGAGCAGGGTTGGCCCTGTATGGGGAGCGGGGGGGGGGGCGGGGGTGCCCTGCAAGTGGGCACTAGCCCCAGGGCGCCCAGGCCCCGTAGCGCACAGCGCTGTGAACCCCAGAAGGCCCCCGTGCGCTAGAGCCAAGTCTGGTCCCTACCGTCACATAACCAACCCGAAACTGTTTTCGATAGACTCTGCTCAATAGCCAAATACATAACTCGAAAACATGCCTATGAAAATGTTTTTGAACCTGAAAGCATCGTTACGTGAAGCGGTAACAAACCCATCAACCCCCCGCAGTGGACAGACTCCACAGGCAGGGTAACCTGGTTCGCCCGAGCTGCACCAATAGGAGGCGGGCCTTCTCCCGGCTTCCCGAAGCTTCCACTACAACCGGGTGGATACCTGTGCGAGCACGGTTGGAACGGGAGGGCCCAGAGCAGCAGCGTGCACACGTGGGAACACGCAGCAGGGACGAGTGCGTCCGACGTGGTCAGGGCACGTCGCAGCCCCCCTCCCGGAGCGCGGGACGTCCCAGCCGGGCCTGGAAGGGCTCAGAATTCATTTGACCAGAAAGTTCTCTCAAGGACTGCGAATAAATGAAAGGGTGCCATCAAATCTGTTTCTCAAAATGACTCCATATGTATAAAAATGCATGTTATCCCATGGTGGAAATACAGACAAGTGATGATCAAGATGAAAAGAACAAGAAAAGCAGCTCCGTGTCACGGACGATTCATAAAACAACGCACAACCTGTCGTCTCACACAAACAGACCCTGCATCTCGGCCACACGAGCCTCGGTATGCACACTGCTCCCAGATACACAGTCTTTGGGCACCCGTCCCCTCCCCACAGACACACCAAGTGAGGTGGGGGCAGGGGGTGGGGGTCGATTTAAAAGTCTGCGAGGACCCCTTCAATCGGAGAACATACACCCAGGGCCGGCACTGCGTCCCCCCCCCCCACCCCCCGTCAGTCGGTAAGGACGAGGCATCTCCCAGACTCTGTCCCTGGAGAGAACACACTTCTAACGCTCAGACACCGCTGACGACTTAGGGAGACGTGTGACGTCTGAAGAACACGCCGCGTGGGGAGAGGCATCGGTTCCCAACACAGACGGAAGCAGCGCAGGCTCACCTCGCCCGGACCGCAAGGCGGCCAGGAGAAGCGACCTCGTCCACGTCCCTCTCCATCCACCTGCCCGCCTGCCCACCTGCTACTGAACATATTCAAGACCTCTGAGTATCATTTTGGGGAATGGCGATCTGTTAAAAAGCACACTTTTTTCTGCATTTTCTGAGTTCTTGATAAGGAGAAGACACTTACCTAGTACAACAGCATCGCGGGTCTCAGCTGTGTATTTGGCCGGACTCCACAGATGAGGCGTGAAGCTCCCCACGTCTACTTCTGACGGGCGAACTCTCCCACTGCAAAGGAGAGAAAGGTACATGCGAGCGAAGTCCGTGCTCTGTGTGAAGGTTACAGTTGGATTGCCGGGCTGCACAGCCCGTCCTTACGGTACACCGGGGCGGCTCTCCTCTCGGATGCCGCCCCTCGGCTCGTTCTGTACATTTGCTCGCTGCTTCCGCACACTCATCCATTCGCGCTCGACACCAGACCCGACCAAGGAATGCGTTTCCCACAGACGTGACTTTGTGGTCCCCCTTACTCACCAACATTTGAAATATTTAGGGTCTGGCCAATCGTGTTGTTCTACCACAAACTATAATAACTGCGATTTCTTTCTTTCTTTTTTAAGATTTCCCTTATTTAGTTTTAGAGAAAGGAAGGGAGAGAGACAGGGAGAGAAACATCAGTGTGTGGTTGCCTCTCAAGTGCCACCAACTGGTAACCTGGCCCGAAACCCAGGCCTGTGCCCTGACTGGGAATCGAACCAACGACCCTTTGGTTCACAGACCAGTGCTCAACCCATTGAGCCACACCAGCCAGGGCACAATTTCTCAATACTTAGAACCTTAGGTCACAGGAGATAACAGTTGCAAATTTAAATTTGTTATACAGATTTTTGTTGCAGATACATGTGATCAGCCAACAAAGTCAGTAAAGAACTTTCAAATATAAAAAGTATATTAGAGTAACTGGGTGGAAGCACCAAAAAAGAAGAAAAAAGTATATTAGGTTAAAGTTCTGTAGTGGAAGGGAATGGAAATACAGATTCATGCAACTAGTGATAATGTAAAACTTCTGACTATTAAATACACACTTTAAAAAATCTCTTTTTAAAAAATGGCGGTAAATATACATAACATGAAACTTATCACCTTCACCATTTTTTAAAAGATTTTATTTATCTGTCTGTAGAAGGGGAAGGGAAGGCGAGAAGGAGAGAAATATCAATGTGTGGTTGCCTCTCGTGCGTCCCCTGCTGGTACATGGCCTGCAACCCAGGCATGTGCCCTGACTGGGAATCGAACCGCGATCCTCTGGTTCACAGGCCCGTGCTCAATCCACTGAGCTACCCCAGCCAGGCTCACCTTCACCATTTTTAAGTGAGCACTCAGGAATGTCCGGCACATTCACACTGTGGTGCAACCAAAATACAGACTTCCGCCTGCAAAACTGAGACTGGTCCCCACTCGCCAACACCTCCCCCAACTGCCGGCCCCGCCTGGCTCCAGCCCCAGGCACCGGCCTCCTACCGGCTGTCCCCTCCCCGTCAAGGGAGCCACGGAGAATGAATACAAGCTCTGCTTTGGCTTTTAACAAAATGAGTGGTAGGTATCCAATCGCCATGATATGTAGGGTTCATGGGATACACTTAAAAATGTTCTTTTTAAAAATGTGAATGTCGGAAATCAAACCTTTTACCAACATCTAATCATATGAATTAAAGTTGTGGATGTTAATTCAAGAAGATGGAAAGTGATGTCTAATTTTCCAGATTTCCTTTTGGGAGGGTATAAGTAGAAGGAAGCCCAGTGACCCTAATTGAGACTCTTTTACTCATGCACAAGCAAGTAAATGATTTGCATAGTCACAGACCTAACTGGATGCGACACCTGCGTCAGAAATAACCTACAGCTTCTGACCCCTGAGAGCTCCTTTTAGCTGCAGATTCGGTTGTCCATAAGTTTTATACGTTTCCATCTTAAACACATGAGTCACATATGACCTTCTGTGTAAACATTACTATGCAGTCCAGAATCCTTAATAATAAAAAATGGCGGAAGTTAGATTTTTCTACAGTGAGCCTACATAGATGAACTCTGCTTGGTTACGCAGTTAGTATATTTTGTTTTAAGTAAGACACAGGCATCACCCTAGACGTGATTAGTACACGGACGTAAGCTTACGGAGGCGGGACTCAGGGGTCACGTAGTCAGAAAAACACGGAAGCATAAGCTAAGGCACAAGGAAGGAAATTGCCCCCCAACGGCCTCCAGGAAACTCTGAGCCATACTTGAAAGTAAAGACATGAATTATGTGACTACCAATAAATATCTCCTAATCTTCTGAAAGAGGCCCTCTAAGAAACTTCAAAATAAATTAATGGAATCTAATAATTTAAATCTCAAGTGCTGTTATTTCTACAAGATCTCGGATTATATGTTCATTTGTTCATTGGAAGAAAAATCGCATTTTCATTTCTTATATTTTATTTATGTTAGAGAGAGCACTTCAATTTTAATTCAAATATCTATCCATTAAATGCAAAAATGTTAATGTAATATTAAAAATGAAATTTAAATGAAAGCAAGGGAATATCACATTAAGGTTCCCATGGCAACCCTCACTACACTTTTCAGCTTCTGAATTGTAATATGGACATTTATTACAGGCTCCTACAAAATGTAATTTTGCATCTATTTAAAGATGTATAGGTTAATTCATGTCAATTCGAGAGTTCAGCTGCAACAGAACGTAATACATCAGACGAAGAATACTCTAATATTAACCCATATTCCTAATTTAGACATCCCTACATGAAACGCACCCAAACTCCCTACATTTTGAGTGATTTGTTAGCATTCCCACGAGTCACGCGCCGCCATGCAGTTCCCACCACGGGCGAAATCTGAACTTCCTGCCACTGACGAACAAATGCAGGTAGGGTCACGTGCCTCCGGCTGAGCACGAGTGTGAAACGACAGATCACACACGATGCCGAATGTAAATTCCTTATTCACACAAGTCAGCGGTTCGGGGGCTGAGAGTCTGCAGGGCGCCAGGGGGCGGTCCGCGGCCCACGCCCTACTGGTACCTCGGTGTCAGCCCGGGACGGTGACCGCCCTTCCACAAAGCAGTGTCTTCTCATCCGTCTAAAGGAACCCGCCGGACTGCTATGAAGCTATCCGTATAGGAAGTTGGGGAAAAAATACTATCAGAGTGCCCAGTGCGGGGGTTTAAGCCAACCACAGTGTGGAGAGCCTTGCGAACAAACGATGAGGCCAGTGCGTACTGATGTGGAAAGGCGGCCACAGCAGTTATCAAGGACACAGAGCAGGTAGAAAACATGTGTACAGTAAGAGGAGAAAATACAGAAAAAGGCAAAACACTGTCTCAAACACAATGGGGACAGATGTAGAGAGAGTGGTCTAGAATGATACATGCCAAATGGCAATGGTGGAGATCTCTGGGTGGTGGGATGATGCCCGACTCACTCCGTTAGTTTATTTTTCTGAACATGATTAGAAAAATCAAGTGTAGGATGTAAATAAAGTATCGCCTGCTATTATAGGTGTGAGGATATTTATGCTCTCTTTCATTGAAGGCAGGACTGTAAGTTGGTATAAACCTTTTTTTCTTATTTTTAATCCTCACTTGAGGATATGTTTACTGATTTTGGAGAAAAGGAGAGAGAGAGATATCCATGTAAGAGAAACACTCACCTCGGTTGCCTGCCGTACATGCCCTGACCAGGGATCGAACCCACAGCCTAGGCATGTGCCCTGACCGGGATTCTAACCTGCAACCTTTCGATGTCCAGGATGATGCTCCAACCCACTGAGCCACCCGGCCACAGCTAAACCTACTTCTGGTAACACTTGATAATATAAAAAACTTGCAGCAAACCTACTTCTAAAAATCCATTCTTTAAAAGTTATTGTGGAGCTCTGGTTCATGTGGCTCAGTAGATTGAGTGCAGGCCTGTGAACCAAAGGGTCATCAGTTTGATTCCCAGTCAGGACACAGGCCTGGGTTTCCGGCCAGGTCCCCAGTAGGGGGTGCACGAGAGCGACCACATATTGCTGTTCCTTTCTCTCCAAAAACAGATAAAGAAAATCTTCTTAAAAAATAATTGTGGAAACGCCCTGGCTGGTGTGACTCAGTGGATTGAGTGCTGGCCTGTCAACTAAAGAGTTGTTGCTTCGATTCCCAGTCAGGGCACATGCGTGGGTTGCAGGCCAGGTCCCTGGTTGGGGGTGCTGGAGAGGCAACTGAATGATGTTCCTCTCCCGGTTTCCCTGTCTTTCTGTCTCTCCTCCTCTAAAATTAAATAAATAAAATCTTTAAAAAAAATAGTTGCACGTGAATGCAGGCCTGCGAACCAGAGGATCGCGGTTCGATTCCCAGTCAGGGCACATGCCTGGGTTGCAGGCGGGTTCCCTGCAGGCCAACTCCCAGCAGGGGACGAACAAAAGGCAACCATACATTGATGTTTCTCTCCCTCTCTCCTTCCCCTCTAGAGATAAATAAATAAAATCTTTAAAAAAAATAGTTGCATGACTATGAATATGCTAAAACCAAAGACTGTATTTTCAATGGGTGAATTTTACACTATGTGAATTATATCTCAAAGTTATCAAAAAAGGTATTATGTTGAACATATTCTCTGAGAGTATCTTTTAAGAAAATCCGACGTTGTTCCCAAGATTTACCCAATGTTTCTGCCTTCCGCGGGGCACATTCATTTCACACTGTCAGGTGCTTCCCTGTGTGACAGGCCACCACCGTTTGTCCACTCATCCACTCTATGGTGCATGGTGTCCTAGCTGGGACAAACGCCGCTGAGCTAAACATATTTATACATCTCTCCTGCTGCGTACAAACAAGCATTTCCCAAGGATGGATATCAGATGAAAGGGTGTGTCTGCATTTCACTTCGTAAGATCACGCCAAGTTAGCCTCCCAGGTGGCACCCACGATGGGTCTGCGTCCCCAGCACTGAGTTCACTGGGCTGCGGACCTTCCTCAGCACCTGGTACCATCCCCCTTTCAGATTCCGTCATCTACTACAAGACGCCGTCTCACTGAGGTCCTAATCTGTATGTCCAATTACAGTGGGGTGGGACCTCCTTCCGTGCTTGTTGGGGACCACTTTGTGTGGTATTGGAGACTGTAGCCCCGCAGGAGCGGGGCCTCCAGGGAGGCCTGCAAGTCTGGACCAGAACTCCAGGAATGCAGGAGGCAGGCTCCACCCGACACTAGCCCGGAGGGTTCCCATGGGAAATCAGGCCGGAAGAATGCGTTGTAGCCCTTGAGGCTTGCTTTGCTTTGTGGAGCCCTGTTGACGTAGATGGTACAGTTCAAAGCAGAAGGGAGTGAATTCCTAATCTCATGAACCTCGCCTCAATGACCCTCCGGTGCCAGCAAGTCTAACAGACCCTGACCTGAGGCAGATCTGTGAGTCCTCATTTCTTATGTATAGATAACATCTGTTTTCTGTAACTATGGCCTTTGAACATTGATTGATGACACATGCATGCATACTGTATACCCCTGCGCACACTGATCCCCATAAAAGCCCGGGGCCTTCTCTACCAAAGAGGATCGCCACCCCACTTCCTGCTGGAACCGACAGCATCCAGGATGACTCATTTCTCGCCGGAGGCGGCTGGGAGAGCTCTGTGGGACAGGGCATTCCACACGTGCCTTCCGACCGTTCCCGCTGCCTCTGCCAAAGGACTGCAGATACTCTGCCCTTCTCTGTTCACTCATTCCTCCTATTGATTTGCCCGTGCAATGCAAGTGTGTATATACACACATGCAAATACATACATATGTAATTACATAGTTTGTTTTGGCTAATAAACACTTGTTCACATGAACTGCCCATACACATCCACTTTGTAACTTATCTTTTCCCTTTCTTTACATTATCTTTTGGCAAATTAAAATTCAAAGTTTTAATGGAGTCAAACTCCATTTGATTTTCCCATTATGATTATTTTTGTGTATTTGAAGTGTCTCCCTACTCCCAAAACCAAAGTTATATTCTCACATACAGTCTTGTGCAGTCTTTAATGTTTTGCTTTTACATGCATGTCTTTCACCAATGGATTGGGTTTTTTAAAATACATATTAACAAAGCCCAGTTTCATTTTTTTCCGTGTATCGCCCTCCATCCCTGTTGCAGTGGCTTCACTAGTCCATCCTTTCCACAGTGATTTGCCACTTCTAACATACATTAAGTTGTATGCAGGTACGGTTTGTTCTGGCGCTCTACACCCCCATGTTCGTGGGATAAGCCATGATGTGGTATCCTTAGTCATATTTTGTGGATTGTTCATTGTTTATTTGTTTTTTAAAAAGATTTTATTTGTTTTTTTTTAGAGAAAGGGGAAGGAAGGCAGAAAGGGAGAGAAACATCAATGTATGGTTGCCTCTCATGCGCCCGCTACTGGGGACCTAGCCAGCAACCCAGGCTTGTGCCTGGACTGGGAACGGAAATGCAACCCTTTGATTCACAGGCCAGCGCTCAATCCACTGAGCCACACCAGCCAGGGCTGTTCATTAGCATTTTTGCACGAGTTCATCACTAGGAATGGCCTATAACTTCCCTTCTCGTAAGGTCTCCATCCAATGTTGGCATCAGAGTCATGGTAACCTGATAAAACAAACTGGGATCTGATTCCCCTTTTCTCTTCTCTGAAAGAGTTCATATAAAAATAATATCAATTTTCCCTCAATGTTTGATAGAACTCATTGGAGGAGCCATCAAAGCCTGGAATTTTCTTAGGTCTTAAACTCCTGATCCAAATTTTTAAAGAATAGTTATAGACTATTCAGGCTTTTAAAATGTCTTTTTATTTAAAAAGAAAAATATTTTTATTTATTTTTACAGAGGAGAAGGGAGGGAGAAAGAGGGAGAGAAACATCAATGTGCAGTTGCCTCTCACATGCCCCCCACTGGGAACCCAGCCCACAACACAGGCCTGTGCCCTGACTGGGAATCGAACCAGCGACGCTTTGGTTCACAGGCTGGTGCTCAGTCCACTGAGCGACACGAGCCAGGGCTAAAATGTGTTCTTGTGCTTGTTTTAATAAGCTATGTTTTTCTATTAATTTGCCCGTTTTCTCAAAAACTTTGGACATAGTCATTCCTAACAACTTATCTTTTGAAAGTCAGTAGAATCTGTAGCGGTGTCCCTGTTTCCATTTCTTTTTTTTCTTTAAGATATTACTCATTTATCTTTAGAGGGGAAGGGAAGGAGAGAGGGAGGGAAATAATAAATGTATGGTTGCCTCTTGTGTGTCCCCCACTGGGAACTGGCCTGCAACCCAGGCATGTGCCCTGACTGGGAACCGAACCGCGATCCCTTAGTTCGCAGGCTTGCACTTAATCCACCGAACTACACCAGCCAGGGCCCCGTTTCCATTTCTGATGTGGTTATTTGTACCCTTTTTCTCTGTCATCTTCATTGATCAAGCCAAGCGGTTATCAATTTTAGTAGATAGTTCAACAAATTACTTGTCGACCTCTTTTACATGCTTCCTATTTTATTAATTTCTGCTTTGATTACTAAATTCTTCTATTTAACAAGGGGGGTTAATTTGCTCTTCATTTTCTTCCATAAGCAAATGCTCATTTACTTCAGTTTTCAGCCTTCCTTACCTAATAATGTAAGGGTTTAAGGAGATATAAATTTCCCCCTAGTGTTGTTTTAACCATACTTTTCAAATTTGATATGAACTTCATTAGTGAGATCAAAATATTTTGTATTTTCCACTGTGATTAATCAGTTTTATATTAAAATTTATTCATTACTTTTGAAATATATGCAGACTTTTTTTGTTGCCGATTTCTGGTTTCATCATGTTGTCACTGAAGAACCAACTCTGTGATTTCTTTTGAATTTTGCCTGGCACAGCTTCGTGGCCCAAAAGCCACCAAAAACGTGGTAAGCGTGCCCAGAAACCATGCATTCTGCCCTGGGACGGAGGTGTGTGTCTGTCACCTTGTTCCAGCGTCAGTGTCCCCACTAATTTTCCTTCTGCCAAACCTATCAGGTGCTAAATCGTCAACCGGGACTCTCCACTTGCCTGTTCTCCTCAGACTTCTGTAAATGTTACATCACTCTGGTGCAGTAAGTCGTACTGATTCTGCTTTTTAGCTTTTTTTTTAGTTAACATACCTTCTAGCTTCTACGTATCTTTTGCCTGGTATTACCATACGTGTACTGGCCTTCTCTTGATTCCTGTTGAAGGATTTTTTCATTTCTTTACCTTTCAAGTTTCCTGTATTCCTATGTCTACGTCTTGTTAAAAGACCATCTTCTCAAGTACTTTTATTTTGACCTGCTGTGCTGTCCCCTTTTCTCTTTAGACATAAAAAAATCATGTCATTATCTTTCCACTCATGTTAAGGTTATACCCTTTTCCTGTTCCTGAGTGGTTATTCCAGAAATGACAAATGTAACTGTGTTATCCACGTATGAGGCTGATACGGCGCCTTCTCCCTGTGTCCGGGCAGAGAGCGCTCACTCCGACGACCCGCACTAGCGACTCACACGTGATCCTTTCGAGTGTTCTACGTCTGTATGAGTTCGTGTGTATTTGTGTGTCGGTTTTGGGGGCGGTGTCATCTGTCTCTCCCGTCTCTCACTCAGAGAGTCTTGTCTTTCTGCAAGCTGGGTGACCTTAGACTGCATTCTGGACACTGCATTTGCAAGTTCACTTTTGGGAATAATTTGAGGTCGAGGATGATATTAACCACCCTTGAGAAAGATTTTTTTGTTTGGGCAGGGACACAGGGCCCCAACCATCTGAGATCATGTTTCATAATACACTCATCACCAGATTTAAGTTACTGGCGTGTTGCCATCCATGTTTGGCCTGCACTTCCCACATTCAAAAACTTTTAAATACATTTCAGAGGGAACTTTTTAAGGCTTGTGATTTTTTTATCTCCCCCAGATAACGAGGTGACGGAGCAGTATCTGTGAGGGCAGTCCCCCACTTCACCGTCCCTCCGAGGGCCCCACATTCAGGCTCCCCGTGAAGGTGGGGAGGTGCTCACTACGTTGGGCGCTCCCAACAGTGACGGCAAGGGAGGCGTGGCCCACTCTCAGCTGCTACAAGTGACATCAGGACCCTCTTTCTCTCCTGGACCTTGACCTAGTAATTCTCCACTAGCTGGGTACTCTGACACTTTTACATGTCTGTATTTCACCCAGTTTTTGTTTTCTCTCTGAGCGGGCGTTTGTCCAATTTACAGAGTCTGTTATTTCTGGAAGCCGCCCCCCACCCCGCACCTCAAATGACTGTGGGATGAGCTCCAATCACTGATTCAAGGCTTGTAATGACTATATTCATTGTTCATTTTGACATTATTCTGGTAACATGTGTCCAGTGTCTCAGTTTCCATTTATTGATATAAAGTTAATATTCTAAAACAAAAAAATCCCTGCTCTATTTATAGTTTCGTCCTCTCGGCCATTCCTAAAGCTGTTTATTTGTGATCTTTTTCCTCTCAATCATTTGGTTTTGTTGTTCCTATTGTTTTCAATTTCATTAATTTCTACTGTTTTCCTAGGTCCTTTGAGTTTATTCGGGTTTTCTAACTTAAGTTGTATGTTAGTCTCTTCTAATTTCAAATATGAGGTTTTTATTCAACCTGTTGCTTAGAAATAGAAATGTTTTCTGAATCTGGAATCTCCCGTGATCCTCCAGGCTGCTGCCCTCTGACAGCTGCACTGGTTAACAGACGTGCTCGCTCCACCACACGGATGCGCTGCGATGGGAGGGGGCGTGTTCTCCACAGCAGGGGTCTGTGTTCGTCATCGTCCCTTTCATGTTTAAAGGAATATGCATTCTTCCTTGGCTGCTGTGGCTCAGTGAAATGAGCACCAGCCTGTGAACCAAATGATCGCTGGTTCAATTCCCAGTCAGGGCACGTGCCTGGGTTTTGGGCCAGGTCCCCTGTAGGGGGGCGCTCGAGAGGAAACCAACTGATTGATGCTTCCCTCTCCTTCCCTTTCCCTCTCTAAAAATAAATAAGCTCTTTTTAAAAAAAAACTCATTCTTATTTTGTTCATCAGACCAAGTCTGACTTTGTATTGAGACTCTAGGTCCTTCACGAATTTTTTAAATTGCTTTATATACATTAACCATGACAGTGACACCGATTCCCCTGTGCAGTTCTCTCACTTTCTGCTCCGGACTTTCTGAAGCTACCACTGAGGACATATAAACCTGAACAACGAGCCCAGCCCCGCGCCCTTGTGCAGCGGTCTGTGTTCGAACGGGAGGCGTTGCTAGAACATGAGCGCCGCTCGAGGAGCTCCCTCCGTATCCCTCCAGTACCCCGCTCTCAGGACTTCCGTATCCTTGTTTTCGCTGCATTTCTTTAGGAAGCACATAGTGGATTGTTAAAAACCTAGTCTGCTGACCCAGGATTTTTCACAAGAGTTCCATCCAATTTACAATGGGAAAGATCACTCCCATATTACTTAGTGCTTCAATATCCAACCACTCTCTGTCCTGTGTCTTCCGGTTTTAGACTTTTTCCCCTCTTGCCAACTGAACATACATCTGCTGAAACATGCATTAAATTTGTCTCCTTTAAAGGCAGCTCTTCAAAGTAAGTTCATACCTAATGATGTCTAAAGTGGGTCCATATCTTTACTCTCCTTCAGAATAAAACAAGATCTTCAGACTAATCATCACGTTAATTGACAGTCTTACGAGGTTTGTCCAGAAGGTATCCAGCCACGTAATATGAAAAATAGAGACATTTACTGAAGGAGATACAAGATACAAGAAACATCGTACACAGGACAATGACGCCTCAGTGCCCTGAAAAGTGGGCACCTTGGGACCAGTTCTCCCAGTTGCCATCAGCTGCCCCGTCGTATTTTCCTGAATCTCATCGTGGCCTGAAATTTCTTCCCTTTCAAAGGTGATTTTAGTTCTGGTAAAAACCAGGAGTCGCAGGGCGTCAAATTGGGGCTGTAGTGGGGCCGTGTCACCTGGCTCGCCGATCGTTGATTGCAGCCCACTCACGTTCAGCGTTCTCGGGTGTCCTGCTTGTTGCAGACCCTCCAGAACGTGGGTCCCTTTCCAGATTCTCCAACATCTTTGAAGCATCTGTGCCCCACTTTATTTCTGCTGCACCATTGCATCGTCCCTGAAACTCTTCTGAATCATCCAGGTTCAGTGGAAGAACGTTCAAGTTTAATGTAAGATTTGAGGCACATTCATTTCTCTGCTCGCTCAGTCATTTTGAATGTGACGGTCACACAGCACACACGCTCACTCCACAGCATCTAGTACATCTAGTACTAGCCCCACTGACTAGTACAGTGAAGTCGTCACTGTTCACGCATGCGCATTCCAGTCCGCTCTCCTCGGCGGCCAGGTTACACGGACGTCATGCACACCGCTCTCATCATATTAATGGCGGGACTTTTCCCAGGAAGACCTTGTATGTGCAGTAGGCATACAGGCAATAAGCTACCTAGAATTTTTATTTTGTCATCTTTTCCTCCGGCATGTTAGCACTATTGTTTTATATTGTCAGCATTTCTTCAGATTTACTCAAGTGCTTTCTCTTTCCTTCACTCACGACTGCTTCTCACATCTCGAACTTTCCAGGATAACTGCCCTCCTCTTTGAACTATAGCTTTTAGAAGCTCCTTTAAATGAGGCAATTTTGGTGATAAATTCTCCACTTTCCCCCCATCTGAAAATGTCTTTCTTTCACCCTTATTGTTAGATAATCCATGTAGCACAACAGTCTGAATAAAAACTGTTTGAATGATATCACCAATATCGCATTTGACGGTTGAAACCTGGATATGCTACATACGGGGGGAGGGATTAGGTAAGTACTGTCTTGACTTTGTATAGCATTACCCAGACGAATGTCTGAAATATCTTTTCACACATTTCTTTTTTCTAGAGTCTCAAAATTATCCTGAGTTCACCTTTAAGAAAAGTATTTTATGATACCCATTTTTCCTCTTTTTATATGCAAATGGTTTAAACTGTCTAAGATTTGCAATCACTCACAGTCATTATTCTTCTGACTCTACCCGGCATGCCTGTTATCTGCTCTGGACATAACCTAGGATGTGTGACTTCAATCTCTTTCTCGTTAAGCCTGACTCTTTTTATAGTTATTAAAACTTCTATAGTGTTCAAGAAATCCCATTGGTATAACTTTTGGCTTAAAAGAATTTTTTGTTAACCAGGATCCTTAATTCCTTCCAGCATGTTGGATAACAAATCTTTTAAAGATAACGAAGCCTTTGGTCTGACACATTCATATATAATTGATAATTTAAGTTAATATGAAAGTTCATTATTTTTTAATCGTGTTCCCAAAGAGTAAGTTATAAATCTGTGAGTAACAGTTCATTAAATTAACACTCCGCTTATGCAGAGGAGAAGTGAAAAGACGGTCATAGTCAAGGCTGGAATTCTGCTGGGAGCTGCTAAGCTTTCGCAGGCGTCTGTACGGCACAAGCTCGGCCACGGTGCAGAGCCTGCTAGGGAAGGTGATGGAATTGGCATCTCTCCTCTTAATGGCTGAAAAAAAAAGTAGTCTATGTCCTGGCTGGTGTGGCTCAGTGGACTGAGTGTTGGCCTGCGTACCAAAGGGTCGCTGGTTCGATTCCCAGTGGGGGCAGGTGCCTGGGTTTCAGACCAGGTCCCCAGGGGGCGGGTGTTGAGGCAACCACACACTGACGTTTCACATCCTCTCTTTCTCCCTCTCTTCCCCTCTCTCTAAAAATAAATTAATAAAATCTGTAAAAAAAAAAAAGTAGTCTAGAACAGAGCAACAGACACACTCTTATCAGGACTTGGAAAAGCAGGTAGATTCCTCCTGAAATACAAAGATTTACAAATCACTTCTGTGTGACACGTTGTGTGGGTAACAAAATATACAACGATATGACTTGAAAAAGAATCAACAACTATGGGTAAGATATGTAATATCTGAAAACACGTGAAATGCCATGAATGGCAAAATAACATTTGCTGTGGGCAGACAGGGGTGTGGAAGTGACAGTGATGTGACCCGGTGCCAATGCACTGATCACTCCTCAGAGTGCCGTCACTTTCACTGCCACGGCATGGCCGTGGGGCGGATGTCGGGCCTGGAAGGGCTGCGAGGCTGTCAGTCACCAGTGAGCCAATCCCAGGGGCCCCAGGACCGAGTGGGGAGTTGAGAGGGAAGGACGAAGGCAACGAACAGGGTTACTGAACGGGTTGCTGCTTTAAGCAACTGGCATCCGTCCTACTGGGGCCGTTCGGGGGAAACAGCACAGTGCCCGCTTCCTGCAGGGCACATCTTTATAGAGCAAATCCTGAGCCTCGCTGGAGAAGCACTGCCCAGCCCAGCCCACCTGCAGTTCAGCAGGCTCTGGCGTCCAAAAGCCACCTGCAGAAGCTCCCAGGCTCTGCGGGGCCAGTGTGGCTCAGCCGGTAGGAGCGTTGTCCTGTAACTGAAAGGTCATGGGTGCAATCCCCGGTCAGGACACATACCCAGGGTGAAGGTTCGATCCCCAGGATGGGTGCATACAGGAGGCAACCGATCAGTGTTTCTCTCTCACAATGTTGTTTCTCTCTCTCCCCCTCTCTCTAAAAGCAATGAAAAAACATCCTCAGGTTAGGAGAAGGAGGAGAAGGAAGAAGATGGAGGAGGAAGGGGGGGCGGGGGGGGGCAGGGGGAGGGAGGAGAAGGAAGAAGTGGAAGGAGAAGGGAGGAAGAGGAAGGAGGAAGGAGGCGGAGGAGGAAGGAGTAGAAGCCTCATCTTGGGGCTCTGCAAACTGCAGGTGAGCTCGAGGCGGCCAAGGGCACACACAGATGCAGCACACACAGCTGCAGCCTCGCTGGGCCTGCATTAGGAGAAGCATTAGGAGAACTATTAGACTAGGCTCGGTTTCTTTGCAGCATTCTTTTTTTTTTTTTAAATCTTTAGAGGGGAAGGGAAGGAGAGAGGGGAGAGAAACATCAATGTATGGTTGCCTCTGGTGAGTCCCCTGCTGGGAACTGGCCTGCAGCCCAGGCATGTGCCCTGAGTGGGAATCAAACCTCGATCCTCTGGTTAGAAGGCCCGCGCTCAATCCACTGAGCTACGCCAGCCAGGGCTGCAGGATTCTTTTCTAATTTTTGTTAGATGAGCAAAGTCGGAGCTGCCAGTTTTACCTAAGCAGGGACATACCCAGGAGCACCCCCACAAGAATCCCAGTGCCATTTCCTTCTCCTCTCCCGAAGGACACCTCAGACGTGCACGTGACTTAAGGCCACCCGATGCAGAGACTGCATGAGTGCCAGGATTCATCTATCAAATATTGATACGATTTCATTTCTGCTTGCATGAACATTGGCCTGCTCTGCTTTATCACATCGCCTTCTGGGTCATGAGCTCCCCATCTGGCTGTCACGGGCCAGAGCAGGCAGAGTCTTGTCCAGCTCGCAGCGGGAAACGACCGGAGCCAGGGTGCATCAGAGCATTCTAAATACCAGCAGGTAAGGAAATACTAGTGACTCAAGGTTCTAACACAGTTTCGGCATTTGTCTGTCATTCAACTAGCAGGAGATAAAAATTTCAAAACACTCTTCACAGAATTCCTTGAGTGGTTATCTTATGTCCCTGGGTTTAAAAAATTACACAGAAGCCCGAACACAATACTACACCATCCTGGAGTTCAGTGTAAGGAGCCCCGGTTAAAATGCCCTGACTTTCCATAGGTCTTGGTGGGAAAGGCGGGAGGGTGGCTTGCTTCCATCGCGTTTACACAAAGGTCTATAGAGACGTTCCCAAAGGCACAGCTTCCGAGAGGCGTTACATGTGAGACGTTAGAAACGCAGCCTTTCCTAAACACATCGCTGAATTCCAGAAATGTGACACCAGGTTAAAAAAGAGTCCACTTTATTTAGGGTAAAATGAGTGTAGGATTTATTTAGTTTTAAAGCAAGCTTAACATGCGTTTTAACTATCAGTGTCATTTTGCTGAGTCTCCGACCGCCAGGAGCAGGTGTCTCCATGCTGGTGCGAGAAACCCACTCCTGGTAGAAATACCGGCAATCCCCTCGGGGTTTCGAACTTCAGGACTGAACCACTTTAGCGTATTCCCGACTTTTTAAAACTTGCATAAAGTCCTACAAGACTATTTCGACACATATCAACAAAATTCAACCCCACTCTCTCCAATAATGAAAAAGTGCTTCTTCACACTGTTACTCTTTAAATGACGTGAAAGCAAAGAGAACTGGTTGGCGGCTTTAGCACCGTCTTTGGAGAAAAAGACCCTACGCGTCACCAGCCGTCGCCAGGCCTCGCAGAGGTAGGGCCTGTAGTCTACACACGCGTCCCCGTCCCCCGGGCGGCGGGAGGCCGAGGGGGGGCCTCCGCCAGGGTCGGAGGGTTTCTGCATTATGCTCTGTGTGGTCGCCAGGAGGACCAGGCGGTACTCCTGGACAAGCCTCTCCAGGACCTGCGAACACTTCTTCAGAGGGGCCTCCTGCAGGCCCACGCTCCCCCCTCCGTTGGCGCGGTCTGTCCAGTAGAAAGCCGACAGGCTATCCACAATCAAGAGGCAGAGAGAGGGGCGGCTGCAGAACATCGTTTCTAGAGAGTAAAGTGTCAGCAGCAACTGGGAGCTGCTACTGCAGTGCACCAAGAAAAACCTTCCGAGGCAACACTTGATTATGTCTTCAGAACTTCGCGCCAGTCTATGCTCCAGGATTGTAACGAGCCGAAGCATATCAAAGTGGTAATCTGTGTCAATAAATAAGACTTCTATCTCCAGTCCACCTTCTGCTTTTGGAAGTATACATCGTGCTGTTACATGATACAGCATTTCTGTTTTTCCTGTTCCTTCTGGACCATGAAATTCAAGAATATCACCTGCGTAAAATTTAAAAATGTCAGTCAAAATGCTGCAGCACAGTAAGAGTATAAATGAAAAATGTGCAAAAATGTTTTAAAAGACATTCACTGGAACGTGGAAGAAAAGCTAAACCATGTGCCAAAATGGGTCTGTAAGAACTAACTGCAAGTCCGTCATTGAAAGCAGAACAGGTGGACCGCATCTCCGCGACTCGGGGCGGGGGGGGGGGGGGGGGATGCCATGCAAGCACGCACGCAAGCACGCACGCAAGCACGCAAGCACGCACGCAAGCACGCACGCACGCACGCACGCACGCACGCACGCACTCACGCACGCACTCACGCACGCACGCACTGGTGTCGCGGAGAAGTAAAGCGCCAGACCTAGGACCTCCCCAAAACCCTGTTGCTTACTACAGGCGCGCTATTTCTAGTGACAGATCCCCCAGTGTCCATTCTCTCGTTTTCCGTTAAATACAAAAGCCCCAGTTGGGGGAGGCCATTCTTTGTCTCCCTTGCAAAGGGGGTCGCGGGTGTCTCGGATGCAGCCAGCGAGGCACGCGGAGGCCTCGGCCTGGACTTCTAACCCCAACCCTCGCGAGGCAGGTACCCCAGGTGCCCCGCGGAGGGGAAGCATCCAGCTGGGAGCAGTGAGGAGGAGAGGAGCCCCTATGGGGCAGGCCCAGAGGAGGGTGGGGGGAGACAGGAGGCACCCAGGACCTGGGCGACAGCCTGCCTGACTCCACTCCTGATGTAAGGAAAACAAGCCTCTATCTGGAAAGCGACTAGGCCGAACGTCTGTTACATGCAGATGAAACAATCCTAACTAGGGTTTCTCCATGTTATGGGCACTGTGGGTGGAGCTAGCCTTGACCATGCCCTTTCATGCCTACAGGCTGGTGGGTGAGGGCCCACAGCTCTCAGGCCTTCAATGCCAACAGCGCCCTCCACCGAAAACGCATCTCCAAACGGCCTGCAGGCCTTCCTTGCTGCACGACTCTCAGGAAATGGTGTCCATTCAGAATGGCATCTGTGCTGTGAATTACTCTCCTACCATCATAAATCCAAGTCCACTGCTCTGAACTTGGAAGAGCCAACCGAGTCTTTCCACATAAGTTCCAGTAACTCTCCTTCACCGGGGCAGTACGAATTAAGTAAAAGGCCCGGGCACATGATCCTGCCTCCAGAGCTTTCCAAAACCCATTCTGAACGGGGCCTTCCAATTCCTGCTAAAACTAAAACTCGACAAAAATACTGCCATTTAATTTATAGCTGAAGCGCAGAACAGAAAACACTGCGTTGAAATGTAGATTCTTAGGTCTCAAACACATTACGTATTTTGAGAATCCAGTTACTTTATTTCTTTTTTTTTAGTTACTTTATTTCTTGTTATGACTAATAAAACATTACATGTTGGAACAGTGACAAAAATGTGGAAGAAATTTAGCAAGTTGCTACCATACTGTATTTAAGGTAATAGAAAGTGTCAGCCAATTTCCTCAACAATCTTAAATATAATTTACTATTCAAAATTTACGTTAAAAAGACCTCCTCCAAAGATTCCAGCCCCAAGGAGTGAAACTATCTGCACATTAACAATTGCTTGTGGATGCTCTGATTAAATGTTAACACGGTGACAAACAATTCTCAACCCAGACGTTAGGTTTACTTTCTTCAGTGATATCCCGAGGGACCTAAGCTGCCCCACATGAAAGCCCTGCACGGCCGTGTAGCATGGGAGCGTGAACGACACACGCTGGAGGAAGAAATGCTGACAGGGAGCAGCACCAGTGATCGTGAAGGGACACATCGGATGGTGAGAAAGACAGTGAGCACAGTGACGCCCTGCACCAGAGCCCGGTCCTGCTCCCTGCCCCAGGCCCCTGGGGCAGAAGGCAGACATGGACAAGCAGCATTTCACAGGGCATTTCACAAATGACATGCACTCTTCGTGAGGTTGCATGGGCCCCAACAGCACCACCAAGGTAGGAAAAGCAAATTTCATCATCTCCCATGACTGCATTCATTGTGTTGTATGTACAAGGAGACGCCCGCCCCCCAAAACAGGAACTACCTTCTGGAGGGTGGGCCCCTTGTAGGACAGGCTTCCCCTGGCGGGGGGGGGGGGGGGGGGGGGTTGNCCCCGGGGGGGGGGGGGGGGGGGAGTGTTCTAGGAGCCCATCTGTGTTGATGAACCAACTGGCGTTGTTGTGAGAGGCTGTGTGCAGCTTATGTGAATTTTTTTGGAGACTTTCAGCACACTTGCCCACTTCACGATGGGTGACTGACCAGCACACCTGTCCATGCCATGCTCAGCGTTCAGCAGACTATGACCAAAACCAGCAGGGCCCCGTGCCCCACCCTCCCTATTTGCCTGATCTCACCCCAAGTGATCTGTTTCCCTGGATGAAAAAACCCGCAAAAGGAAACGTTCTGCCGACCTGGAAGAAGTGAAACAAAAAAGCAGAAGCACCAAAAGGCCTCAAAATGGACGAGTTCAAAAACTTTCCAGCAGAGAAAACAAATGTTTTGACAGGTGTATTGCACCAAATGGAGGGGACTTTGAAGGTGACTGAAGTTTAAACACGAAGGAATAAATACACAGTTTCTGATAAATAAATTCTGTTTTGGGGGGTTGGCTACTTTATAAGGTTGGGACTTGAATATTCTATCCCTAACACAAAACACTGTATCTTTTTTATCAGATGACTTTCTAAGAACTTCTGTTTTCTTTTTTTAGATTTATTTAAATTTATTTTTAGAGAGAGGGGAAGGGAGGGAGAGAGGGAGTGAAATATCAATGTGTGGTTGCCTCTCAAGTGCCCCTACTGGGGACCTGGCCCCCAAGGAGGGCATGTGGTTTGCAGGCTGGCACTCAGTCCACTGAGCCACACCAGCTAGGCAGGACAGGGGTGGTTTTCATAACCCCTTTCAGCATAACGTGAAAGAATAAGGCGTCTTTTTAGAGAGCTTCCCTACAGGGTTTGACAAGGCTTCCTAAATCCATACAGCAACTAAAACACAGCTGATATAGTGTATGTTTTCCTTAGCTCCTTGGTTTGGCACAAATAAAACTGGGGCAAAGTTTAAGGTTAAGCCCTTGGTTAAGAGGTTATTAGTGCCCTGGCTGGTGTGGCTCAGGAGACTGAGTGGCACCCTGCAAAGCAGAAGACCACTGGTTTGAATCCCAGTCAGGGCACACGCCTGGGTTGCGGGCCAGGTTGGGGGTGTGTGAGGCAACTGATAATAAGTTTCTCTTTCTCCCTCCCTTCCTTGCTCTAAAAATGAGTAAATAAAATCTTTTTTAAAAAGAGGTTCTTAGGTATATAAAGACACTCTTCTACAGATTAATAGCAAAGCAGTAGAAAGGTCATTTATAGCCCTGGCTGCTGTAGCTCAGTGGACTGAGCGCAGTCCTGTGACCCGCACGATCACGGTTCGATTCCCAGTCAGGGCACGTGCCTGGGTTGCAGGCCAGTTCCCGGTTCCCGGCAGGGGATGCACCAGAGGCAACCATACATTGATCTCTCTCTCTCTCTCTCCCTTCCCTTCCCCTCTAAGATAAATACATAAAACCTTAAAAAAAAGAAATGGGGAGTCCTTAAAATTTAAAAAAAAAAGGTCATTTATAAAAACGGGAGAAGTAAAATCTGCAAACTTGCAAATTACACGAGTATTATCATCAATGTCCTTGAACTAGATGAGCTGCAACCAGTTTCACTGTTTTTATAAACATTTACTATCTAATCCTAAGATCAGAAATCATTCCAAACAGTGTGCTCTACAGAGGGGACACGGGCCTTCCAAATGTGTGTGAAGTCGCCAGCTCACGTGTGAGCTGAGACCAAGGTACCTGCACCGAGACCCTTGTCCAGTGCAGGTACCGAGGATGACAACAAATGACGACAAAAAAGCAGCCGCCCCCCCCCACCCCCAAACAACCCTGTGCCATTTGGCACTTGGAAAATCAAACGAAACCAGAAAATCTGGATGGGTTGGCCTCAACTGTGACTCTCTCAGACAGAATGCTGTGGAGGCTTGGGTAACAGACTGTCAGAGCTGATGAATCTAAAGATCCGTCAAAATCAGGGTAAGAAAAAAGCAGCCTAAAAATACAGCATCTCGGTACCAAGCTACTAATGGTATAACAAACGTGTTGGATTTGCAGATTATAATCATTCTAGGACTGGAGATGTAACGAATCGGAGCACGGCACCAAATCACTGTGCTCTGAAAATGTGCCCATTTCCAGTCTCCTGTGACCCCGCGTGCCCTAGCGCCTCTCCTCCAGCTTCCCCGAAACAGCGTGTGACCAGGTGCTGGGCGGAAGGGCCGTCTTCATCGCCCCACTCCTGTCGGCCGTTGCTCTGATGAGTGTTCATCGAACCAGCCTAACAGCCTGAAGATCTGCGAGAGCTCTGAGTAAACTCCCTTAGTGCCTGAACAAGATGATGTTTTACAAGTTTCTACAGCCGCGGCCGGGCGGCTCCGTGGGTTGGAACATCGATCCCTGGTTGGGGCGTGTGCAGGAGACAACCGACTGATGTTTCCCTCTCACATCGTGACGTTTCTGCCCTCCTTCCTGTCTCTCTAAAAATCATAAACATATCCTTGGATGGGGATTAAAAACTAACATAAAAATAAAAGCTTCTATAAATGTAATATTCAAACGTACAAACTGAGCTGCAAATCCATGTTTCAATGTCAATTTCATAAGGCTAAACTTACCCTCTCCTTTTGTCTAACAGGTTTGACCAAAATCTGTCTTTTATGGTTGATAGTTTAGAATTTTATTTGCTAGCAGATCTGCTCTACAAGAAATATTCCAGGGAACCCTTCGGACTGCATTAAAGGTCAGCACACAGTAACTTGATCCAACTAAGTTAAGGGAGAGACCAATAACCACGTAAGTAAATAGGAAAACCCGTATAAATGTGGTTTACATTTGTAATTTTCTTCCTCTGCCTGATTTGAGACATAACTCCAATTGTGTTAATAATTTTAAATGTTTATGGGCACACGACATAAAAAGATATCATTTGTAACAGCACAAAGAAATGGAGATGAGGCAGAACAGTTTTTATAAGATACCGAAATTAAGATGGTTTTAGTCCAAATTAAATTGTTATACATTAAGATGTTAATTGTGATTTACTATTAGGAAAACTAATAGCAAAATAATATTTCTAATTTTTAAAAGACTTTATTTATTTTTTGAGAGAGGAGAAGGGAGAAAAAACAAGAGGCACAGAAATACTAACCGGCGGTCTCTGTACACGCCCCAGTCAGGGTGGAACCTGCAACCCAGACGTGTGCCCGGACCAGGAACTGAATCGGCGACCTTTTGCTTTGCAGTATGACAGCCAACCACTGAGCCACACGGGCCCATTTTTAAAAAAGTAACAATAATTTGAAGGGGGACTGGAGAAACAAAAACACCGAAGACACGGAACAGCAAAGTGGGAGTCATGAGCCCACCTTACCGGTATATCCGCCAACTATAAACGGTTCAAATGGCCCCAACGAAAGGCAGAGACGTGCAGGATGGAGTGAGAACTATGAGGACAGGCCGTCTGTGGCGGCCACACCTCACATTCCAAGCTACAAACACGTAGATAGTAAAAGCACAGAAAAAGACATTCTATGCAAATGACCAAAAGAAAGCCCGAGTGGCTATTCTATCACCGGACAAAACTCACTCTCGGACAAAAACTGCCGTTAGAGACAAAGACGGATGTGCTGTCGTGCTGCGGAAAAAGACCCGGAGCCGGTTCTACGTGCCCCGCCACCTTGCTGAGCGCTCCGCGTCGCTGTGAAACGGCCTCCGAAACCCCTTCCTCGCGCTAACCGAGCCTCTGCGTCTATTGGACAAACCCCGCGGCCGTCCTCTGGCCCCGCCCCGGGCAGCCACCACCCTGCTCTCCGTCTCTCCACGTCTGGCCCTCTCGGATCCCTCTGGGAGTGCAATCGCGAACGTATTCATCCTTTGGTGACTGGCATACCTCACTTAGCACGTCCTCACGGTTCATCCACGCTGCGCCGTGTGACGAGCTTTCGTTTCTTTCCAAGGCTGAATTATACTCCTTTCCATCTACATACCACATTTTGTTTATTCACTCATCCATCGAACATTTGAGTTGCTACAATTTCTTAACTACTCTGAATAGTGCTGTGGTGCACATGGGCGTGAAAGTACGTCTTCAATGCCCTGCTTTCAATTCTTTTTTTTTTTTAAATATTTTATTTATTTATTTATCTTTAGAGGGGAAGGAGAGAGGGAGACAAACGTCAATGTATGGTTGCCTTTCGTGCATCCCCTGCTGGGAGTTGGCCTGCAGGGGACCAGCCTGCAACCCAGGCATGTGCCCTGACTGGGAATCGAACCGCGATCCTGTGGTTCGCAGGCCCACGCTCAGTCCACTGAGCTACACCAGCCAGGTAAAACTTCAGGGAAGCCTAAGGAATGACTTAGGTTCCCAAGTTTCTTTTTTTTTTTTTAAAGATTTTATTTATTTATTTATTTTTAGAGGGGAAGGAGAGAGGGAGAGAAACATCAATGTATGGTTGCCTTTTGTGCATCCCCTGCTGGTAGTTAGCCTGCAAGGAACCGGCTTGCAACCCAAGCATGTGCCCTGACTGGGAATCGAACCGCGATTGTCTGGTTCGCAGGCCTGTGCTCAATCCACTGAGCTACGCCAGCCAGGGCCCTGCTTTCAATTCTTTGGGTAAGTACCCAGACACAGAACTCGGGGATCACATGGCGATTCTACTTGTATTTCGTTGGGGAACTTCCACCCTGTTTTCCATAGTGCTGGCTTCATTCTACAGTCCCACCAACAGTGCACAAGGGTTCCAATTTCTCCACATTCTCACCAGCACTTCTTGTTTTCTAGGTTTGCTTTTTTTAAAATTTCAGCCATCCTGATGGGTGTGAGATGACAAATAGGGCATTTTATAAAGATACGGAGTTAACCCATCAACAAGATATAACGAAAGCATATTTGTGCCAACAGGACCTGAAACCCCAAAGGACAGGAGGCCCCAAGCGGCGGCGGCACTGCAAAGGCAGACAAGTCAGCAGTAACGGCTGAAGGCCTCACCCCAACTTTCAATGTCAGACAGAACGACTCGTCGGAGGTGCAGCACAGAAACGGAAGGCCTGAATAACACTAACACCTGACCAGAACTAAGGGACGTCAATAGCGCACTTGACCCAGTCGTCGCAGAATGCACGATCTTCTCAAGTGCGCCTGAGACATTCTCCAGGGTAGACCGTATGTTTGGCCACAAAAACGCCTCAGTAATTTAAGGAGATTGAAGCCACAGATGTTCTCTAATTGGAAAACAATAAAAATAGAAAACAATCACAAGCTATAAATCTTCTTGACCTTGGTGTAGGTCATGGCTTCTTAACTAGACCAGAAGCATAAACAAGAACAAAAAAAGAAATGCAGATAAAGTGGACTTCATCAAAATTAGTGACTTGGCGTCCTGGCTGGGTAGCTCAGTTGGTTAGAGCATCGCGCTGATGCACCAAGGTTGTGGGTTCGATCCCTGGTCAGGCACATAGAAGAACCAACCAATGAGTGCAGCAGGAAGTACAACAACTAATTGACGTTTCTCTCTCTCTCCCTCTCTTCTTCAATCTCTAAACAAATCAATTTAAACAACTTACAACTTTGTGCTTCAATGGATACCGTCAAGATAGTGAAAAGACAACCCGCAAAACATAAAGACGAAATACTGGCAAATTATACATCTGCTGAGAGACTGGCATCCAGTATATATAAAGGACTCTGACAACTCAATAGTAAAAAGACAACCGGATTTTTAAAGTGGATGAAAGGTCTGAGATTCCTCTAACTCACACACACAAATTGCTAGTAAGCACATGCCAAGAGGTTTCACATCACTAGCCACCAGGGAAATGTCATCAAAACCACAATGCAATATCACTTCGTACTCGCTGGGAAAAACTATAATCAAAAGCCGGACAAAAATGTTGGTTTGCACATGTGGGGAAACTGGAACCTCGGACGTCTCGCTGCTCGTTCCACTCCCCACAGTGGAAATCGGAACAGGGCCCGGGGCACCGCAGTCCTTCCTGCGTCTGTCCCACGTCTCAGGCATAAGGAGTCCTGACAGAACCCCCCCCCCCACAGAGGGAGTTGCTGGGGTCGAAGAGGCTCGCTGATTCTTAAGACGCACCGCGGGTGAGCCGAGCCCCCATCATCAGCCACGCACAGGGCAGGCGCTGGCGTGACCTGCAGCCAAGCGTTTGCAGCCACCCCACGGAGCCTCCTGCCAGATGCGTGAACACACAGCAGAACCACACGCATTGCAGACTCAGGGCGCGGCCCGGTATTCTCAGGCTGCTCTTACCATGCACCGGGGAGTCTTCATCCGCAAACAGACATGGTTCCATTTCTCTCAGGGACCTTCTACCTTCCAGCCGGGCAAGGAGCTTCAAAAGAGAAAAAAAGAGAAAAAGAAAAGTCATTACCTAAAAATATAAAGTCCTAAAAAACCCACACTTACATAATTTTCCAGAAGTCTACAAAGAAGGCGTTTTATAATTTTGAGGACTTGGAGGGAATCACCAAGTAGGAAATGTAGGGAGAAAAGTTGTGCTCACTCACCCAGAAAAGAGTTAATTTTCTGTTTGCATACTGAGTGCCATTGGCAGGAATCCCTGCCCGCACCCCCTAGTCCCTGCCCCAGGTCCCTGCCCCCGGGGAGCGCATAGGGCAGTCCGCTCACCGCGCAGTGTGCGCCCGCCCCCCGGCCCAACAGCTGTCTTTCCCACCACGGACTGCGCTCGCTGCCCAGGCCCCAGCCTTCACTTCGCCTGCCCATCACACAGCTGGCCCCTCGTCTACTGGGGGCAGGAGGGAGGACAGGCAGAGGAGGGATCAGGTGGGCAGGTGGAGCGGAGGCGGCGGGTGCAGAGGCTACAATCTGCCCAACGTGGGGTTGGCCACAGGCAGACCCCAGCCGCCGTAGCTCGCAGCACAGACCCGTGGGAGACGCTGCGTCCCGAGGAGCAGGAGTCGGATCACAGAGGTCTCAGCGGCCGCGCTCAGGAGCCTGCTCCGCGGCTGTACACAGGGCAAGGGCGGTAAGCTCCACCGCTGAGAAGCTGTCTCGCTAGTGCAGAGCAGAGGTCCGGAAGCCAGCAGCAGCCCTGCGGGGCCACTTCCTGGGCCCAGGCCTCTCATCAGTGCAGGGGGGCGGCGGGGTAACGAGCAGTATCCCCCACCTCACAGGGTGCAGAGTGCTGAGCTCTGGCGCTGCCTCCCAGGAGCGTGCCCCCGTCTTCCTCCCCAACAGGCACACGTCTCCTAAACCTGAGGGTCCTGCGAGACCTGCAACCAGGGGAGCGACGGGCAGCAGCAGCTCATCTGGGTCTCACCCCCATCCTGTCTCCAAAGCCCCCCTTCTCTGCCTGTCCAGTGAGCCAAAGCCGCCCACCGAGGGTCTCTCCTGTTGCTTCTTCTGTCCTGGGCCCTCCCGTTTCACTGTCCCCAGATTTGGTAAACAGCCTCTTAAAAACAAACAAACAGTGCATGGCACTATGTAAGTAGGAGCCATCATGACCCAATTTCCAACCTCATCTTGGTGGCTAGCCGGGCACCAACCTGAGAGTGAACCAGGCCCGGAGAGCAGGCTGGGACTGGCTGCAGGAGCCCAAAGGAGAGCCTGCGCCCAGGCTGAAGTCAGCGACAGCGAGCGGGACACGGGGACTAACTGGAATGTCATCACAGGGAATGGACTCACAGCGGCTTCTCTGGTTTCTGAAGGCGCACAGGTGGGACGAGCCTTCCGTACAGCACGAGCAAGAGTGTGTCGCAAATGGGAAGGGGGCTGCCTCGCTCCGTTTCTGCACCCGAAGCACGGGGCTTGCTGAAGTCCCCAGATACGAGCAGAAAAACACCTGGGACTCTGACGCAAATCTGAACGACTGTTACAGAAACTAAAATCCATGATGTCCAGATCTGGGGAGTGAGGTGAAGCAGCCCCAGCCAATCCGGATCCGGAAGCACAAAGAAGATCCTGCTGGGCGTCCAGGCCACGGGACCAGACACGGCCTGCCCGCCACGGCAGCTCTGCTTTCAGGGAAGACACACGTCCCCTGGCAGCCATTAGGTGACGCGGCGACGCGTTTCTCTCGTCCCTGCACAGCCTCTCTGAGGCCCAGAGGTCGTGGGCACAACCATCTTAGTGTCCTTGGCATTCCACAAATACGGTGAAGTACCAGGCGGGCACTCGGTTTATAAATCAGTGCCCCCAGGTTGTCATCGTTACCGTACGCACCTAACAACCGACCCGACTTGGGCTCACTGGGGAGTCGGCCACACCTGATTTACAGACGCGCTCCCTTTCACTGGTCCCATTAACTGTCTGTCCCTCCGTTTCTCAGACGAGAAACACTAGGAGACACCAGAGCCAGGGTCCGAGCTCTCGGGCCTGCAGGCCCAGACTTCTCACAGCCTCAGAGCCGCCGACTCTCACCATGTCTGACCAAGTCCGAGGACAGGGACGGAGCAGAGTCGCGGACCTCCTCACCGAGGCTGGGCCAGTCTGAGGCCCAGGCCCCCTGCCTATCACCCACCCCCTGGTCCTCCCTCTGACAGCAACAGGGAGGCCCAGGGTCCCCCACAGCAGCAGCACTGGGGCAAGGGCACAGTCCGCAAAAGCAACAGGATGCGGATACCCGGACAGTCACCGGCACACACTTCACGGGACTCATGTGTGTGCCAGTGACGGGGGGGCTGGGGACACAGCAATGAAGCAGACCTGGTTCCCAACCCCAAAGACCGTCGCGGGGCAGAGTTGAAAGGTTAAAAATGTACAACCAAGCACGGCAGGTGGCACTGGGAAGGCAGGAAGAAGGGCGGCTGACCCTGCCGGTGGGAGGGCACCTGGAACTCTGGAGGACAGAGCCGGCGCTGCGTTCTCCCAGGCGCACACACAGTGCGCACTGACCACACAGTGCCTCTGTCCCCGCTTCCTGGAACGTCCTTTCCCCATTCCCGAGTCACATTCCCTAAGGCCCGGACCAAGGAACAAGCAGAAATTCTACACATTCTCCAAGGCCCCTCCCTCCATGAAGTTATTACTGTACATAAGAGCCTGTGTCCTAAAGTGGATGTAAATGCTTAAAAGGAAACTGGCTCACCCCCAACTCCAAAATGCTCTCCATTTGGCAGAACCTGGGGAGCTGCCTGATAAACTGAAGGAGAGCAGGGCCCAGGTAGGTAGAAGTGGAGGAAGCATGAAGAACCTCAAGGTACCCAGACTCTCATGTACCTGGGTCATCTGTGCCGACTCCCACCGCACAAGGAAAGCCCTTAGAATCCTTACAGCCACCATCGAAGTTCTAACACTCAGACAAAGGCCACCAGGGGCATTTACACCCCCCTCAATGTCTAGTAGGCAGAACACCTAACACAGAGGTATTTTTAAACGTGTTTAGTTTTAGAAAGACTGACCCTAGAGCAGGGAGGAGTGCCTAAAGAGAGATTTAACCAGAAATAAATAGCATTTCGGCAACTGTGTATCTAAGGCTGACTTGGGTAAAGGCTCACTTCCCCGACCCTCTGTGACTCACTTGTGTGCAGAGGGACACCGGCAGCAAGAGCCACCTGCAGAGGCCAGCCTGCAAACCGCCCCCCGCCCCACCTGCTGCCCCACGCAGGGCTGGGTTCCCACCCACAGGCTGAGGACAGCTCCGAACACTCCTGCCAATGATGTAAGGAAGACAGCTACTCCAGGCAGCAGTGTGTAACTATCGGGCTGGCCAAAAAGTTTGGTTTTTCTCGGTATGACGGCTCCAGTAGCATTTAGTTGTCTTTAACTTCGTTGGAGACAATTTCGTTAGACTGTATTAGGTCAGCTTGTCATGTCAGCATGCATTTTTAAAAAACATCAAAATTGGTGAATTTTTGTGCAGCCATTTTAATATTGAAGATGGAATAAAATATATAGTGTTGAGGCACATTATGCTTTATTATTTCAAGGAAGGTAAAAACACAACTGAAATGCATAAAAAACCTTGTGCAGTGTGTATGGAGAAGGTGCTGTGACAGATCGAATGCATCAAAAGTGGTCTGTGGCCCTGGCTGGGGTAGCTCAGTGGATTGAGCGTGGGCTGCGAATCAAAGGGTCGCCAGTTCGATTCCCAGTCAGGGCACATGCCTGGGTTGCAGGCCAGGCCCCCAGTGGGGGCCACACAAGAGGCAACCACACACTGATGTTTCTCTCTCTCTTTCTCTCTTCCTTACCTGTCTCCCTAAAAATAAATAAATAAAATCTTAAAAAAAAAAAGTGGTCTGTGAAGTCCCTTGATCCTACTGCATTCTGGTCAAATCCCTGCTGGGGGGCGGTCTCACACACTGGAAGATGTTCAGCAGTGCCCCTGGCCTCTCCCCTCTAGAAGCCAATAGCGGGAGACAGCCGACATACTCAAAACACCCAAATCAACAAGCTTATTAATGGAAACGAAAGCCATGTCTTTTATTTTACGGAAAAACCTAAGTGGACTTTTTGTCCAACCCAGTAGCAAACCCAGGGAAAGCCGGACGGCAGCTGCATCGACGGCAAGGGGACAGGCAGCTCTGTTACCGCGTGCTCGACCAGTGCCCACTGGCCCTTGTCACGGCAGACCCTTCGATCAGAGGGCTGTTCCTTCCCGAGACAGCAGGCTCCTCTGGCACTTCGAAAGTTCAACTGTCTTTCAGGGCACAGTGCAAGGCCTAGCTCTTCTGTGAAGCGTCTGTCTACATTACATGCAAAAAACAACTGTTACTCATAAATTCTGTGGTTAGATTCTGTCATTTCTTAGTGTGACCTAGTCCCCAACGGGCTGCAGCTTTAACAATCAGTCCTTTTATAAGCAGTCCCCCTGCCCGGGGCTGGTGTGGTTCGGCTGGTTGGAGTGTCGTCCAAAACCAAAAGGTCGCAGGTTTGATTCCTGGTCAGGGCACATGCCTACCGCGCAGGCTATCAGTTCCATGTCGGGGCGTGTCCAAGAAGAAACCAATCTGTGTTTCTCTCTCACACTGATGAAAATATTATTACTTAATAAATACTAAACGTGTCTTATTTAATATTTGTTTGCAGCAGAAACGCCACCCTGTACCTTTTCTAAGAAAAGAAAACCAGTCATTATTGCTAACGGGTATTTACCACGTGGTAACCACACAGAGAAAGCTGTGCGGGGGGGGGGGGGGGGGGGGGGGGGGGGGGGGGGGAGGNTTAGGGGGGGGGGCGGGGGCGGGTAAAAAGGAAGAACCCGCCCCCTAGAGGCAGCGCCCGTGGGAACGTGAGCAGGCGCAACCTGCGCCGCCCTCCACGACCGAGGCAGCGGCCGAGGGTCAAGACCGTATCCAAAACCCCGAGCTTGGCCGTGGCAGACCTGGGGTGGAGCCCGGGTGTGCGGAGCCCGGGTGTGCGGACCTCCGGTCTGGGCTCTCCACCTCACCCTCCGAAATTAGGGCATTAGAGCATTTCTGGAAGAATGTACGAACAAGTTCATGAGGGGGGGGCGGGGGGGGGGGATTTGGTGCTGGGGGGGAATGTCCTCCTTTTCACTCTAGAATTTNATGAGGGGGGGGCGGGGGGGGGGGGATTTGGTGCTGGGGGGGAATGTCCTCCTTTTCACTCTAGAATTTTCTGTCATAGGCATGTATGACTTTAATAGATATGATAGAATGATTATAATAAAGTTACTTAAAGAAAAAAAAGCAGACCGTATTCTGTATGCATCGACCAAAACTGGACACTTTCACTTTTTTCCACCAATTACTTTTAAACTCGAGGCCTGTTACCATTTCTTTTGTCTTTAAATTTGCTTTTATTGAATCCCGTATATTGCAGTCACATATTATTATATCTCTTTATTGAGACTCCATAGGGCCAAATGCCAAGTGACGTACGGACTCAGAAATACTCAGATGCGCGCACACAGAGAGGCATTAGTCACCTTCCGGCCACGCGGGGCATGACTGACAGGGCACAGTGCAGTGGGGCGGTCAGATGCCGCTACACTCTGCAGGTGTGGGAGGGGTTACGAAGTGATGTGTGAAATACACAAGGCAGTGTGTCTGTGACCCTTTGAGCCAACTGGCCTCGGTGCTACTTCCGAAGGGAGTGCTAAGCTTAAATGTAAACCTGGAAGGGACTTCAGAGCAGGCTGTCAGAGATTATGGGATGTATAGGCCTGTTACCATTGTTAAGACAATGTGAACCACACTATTTAACAACTGTGTGCCAACAAAGCCATTAGGTGGATGATACCGAACCAGTGCCCAAACCCCGGGGAATCGGTTCTGTACTCTCAGAAGGATATGAATGTAAAAATGCCATTCCTTCGATGCAAAAGCAAGAACAGATTACTCTACTGTAAACTGTATTCAAGTGCTGGCCTTCCTTAGATCCAGAGCTCATTATTGAAGTTTCCTACTCTCTCTCTGGCCTACCACACATTGTGTCCCCAGGACCTGTGACAATACTCTTAGCAACTTCGATTTCTGCGAACAGCTGGAATGGAGTGTCTTTTCCCTGCCACCCACAGGATGTGGGGCAGGCTCGCTGGTTCGCAGGGTGGTAACCCTGGTGAATCACAATGGTGAAGTAGCTTAGTCCGGTTCCGTGGGAGAGTTTCTGACTTCGGCTACCATCCTCAACACAACGGCTCCAGGCAGGATCCCTAAAGTAGGCTAATGTGCCCAGAAAGAAAACACCCTCCGACCAGACGGCGCACTCAAAGGACAGGAGGCTTGCTTGGTCGGTTTTGTTAACAAAAAGGAGAAAGAATAAAGCAGCACCCATTGCCCAGCTGCCCATTCCTCTCTCTCCACCGACTGCGCTCCAAAGTGACAGGAGCGAGTCGGTCTGGCTTCAGACCTCTGGTCGGACATGGCAGCCACAGAGTGTGATGGTAAATTTTTGTTCAGTCACCCGACTGTGCCAGGCTCCCATTTTCTAAGTTAGTTAGGCTTGTGTGAACTACAAAAGTCACCTGAGTTTATCCTGGGTTCCAAACGATCATTTAAATAAATAAGGTTGTAACTGCAGTGGTTCTACCAAGCAGCGGCTCTGCTCTCAAAAAGCCGGCAAACTCTGGCAGGCAGGCCAAAGCCACAGGAAAGGCTGTGACAGAGCCTGCTGGGTCTGCAAAGTCTACATGTCATTCTTTGCTGACTGGTCTCAGAGCGTTGCTTCTCTTCCCGGGTGGCCCTGAACTTCGTCATGATGGTGAGACCTCTGCCGCAGAAGCCTGGCTGTGGCTCTTGGCTTTCAGTAACATTCCACAGTTGAAATCAACCTGACTACATCCTTGAGACAGAAAGTAGACGCTGACATCCTTCCTTAACGTCATCGTCAGCAAAAATGGTCATTCTGTGTATTAAATGGTAACTAGAACATTTACAGGCCCTGTGCAGGGTCCACTGACCATGGAAAACTTCTTGTGACCACCCCGGGGACAGTCGGGGACACCGGACCTCACCCTCATCCCTGAGACCCACAGCTGCCCAAGGCCCCTCTATAAGCCACCTGCACGAATCCCTTGTGCACAAGCTCTTCGCAATCGACACAGCCTGCCTGATCGTGTCCTGAGCCTACCGAACCCAGCATTCAAGGTCCGGTAATGCTACCTCCCCTTCACCTACATAAACGACCCTTCCTTATCCACTCTGCCTGTTCCCAGAGCTCACCTCCCAACGAGTTCCCAGCCACTAGCTTTGTTCGACCCGCACACAACGGCTGGCACGTCCCCTAAACCAACCAACCAACCAACCAACCAACCAACCACACACTTGCTACTCTCTGCTTTGCAGCCTCCCCCCCCCCCCCCCCCCCCCCCCCNCACCCCCCCCCCCCCCCCCCCCCCCGGCTCCCCGCCCCCCGCCCCCCGCCGCACGCCAAATGGACTTCAGATGGTCCTTCCTACTGCAGCTGAGGGCCTCCTCCCTTTAGTCTCCTACGATCCCGCCCCTCTAACGGACCGCACAATATACACACCCCGTAATGTGTAGGTCAACTCCCTTCCTGGCTCTTTAAATGGCACCAGGTGTTTCGTTTGTTTCTGGCTCCTATTTCTTAACCAGTGGGTGACACACATTAAGTGCCTGACACCTGTTGGTTCAATTCCTGAACAAATTCTTGCGGGACATCAAATGGTGTGTGCTGGTCTGTAGATACTGAGGCAGGAAATGTAACCGCCTATGCCAGAAAAGCATCCATAAATGATCCCCGCGCCCCGCTCCCCCCAGCAACTGCTCCCTTTTCCGAGCTTCTCTCAGCTAGCAACCGCCTCTGACCGCAGTTAAATTGTGAAGGTTTGGGCCATAATCCCAGCGAGTAGAGAGCTCGAATGTTACCTCCATCTGTGCACGCAGAGAGTCATGCATCTACAGGATTGAATTAGTCTGGCTCTGTTCCGAGAACGCGCTTTTTAGGCCTCCCGCCTCGGAGGACTTTGCATCACGGGGCGGCTCCAGGTGCATATGTTGGGGGTGCATAGATAGGGAAGGATGCACAGGTGGGACAGGGCGCACAGGTAGAGACTGTAAAGGTCGGGGGGGTGCACAGGTCTCGGGGAGCACAGGTTTGGGGAGCGCACAGGTGGACGGGTGCATAGACTGGGTGCGGTGCACAGGTAGGGAGTGCAAGAGTGGCGGTGCAAAGGTGGGACGGGACCCACAGGTGGGAGTGCACAGGTCTGGGGAGCGCACAGGTAGTGGGGTGTACATGTGGCGGGGCTCTAGGCGCAGAGCGTGCCCGGCCGGGAGCGGCGCTCCCAGACTCCCCCACCTTCAGGCCTCCCTCGCCATGTCCTCGTTTCCTCCCGCTCCCACCCCGACGACTCTCACCTCCGTCCCAGACTCCGCCCTATAGAAGTCGTTAGACATCGCCCCGAAAGCTCGGCGAACCTGGCACTCAACTTTCCCGCCACCAGCGCCATTTACCACGGCCGACGCTGGCTCCGCCAGGCAGCCAGCCACTCAGGCGCGCCGACCCGCTGACCCGGACGCGAACGTGCGCTCAGCGCCCGCCCCCGGCCAGCCGGGGAGGAAGTGGGTCTGCGCAGGAGGCGGACCCGCTCAGGTCTGGGCATGCGCAGGAGGCAGGCATGCGCAGCAGGGCGTGGAATCTAAAGACGCCAGACGCCATCGCGGAGCGAGACGCGGCGCGTGATTATCGTCTGTTCACAAGCTTCGTTTCGTGTTTATTAGGTAAAACTTAAAGCGTGTTTTCATGTTCTTACTCTTAGCAAAAGTTTTAATGAGTAGGCAGGCGTTTTTCCGGTCTGTTCTTGGGCTTAAGGCCTCTGGCCGAATGTGCGAGTCGTGGTGAATTCTGACAAAAAGAAAAACTACGGTACACTTAAAAGTATGTCTAAAATATACGGAGCCTGCGTGTTAATCTAGTTTTTTTTCCAGAGGTAGAGGAGTTCTGTTACTGTTGGTTATCAAGTGTCCACTCGTTAAGATAGGTGTTAAATAGACGCGTAGATAGAAAAAGCTAGACGGGTGCTGAGTACCATAGGCCAGGCCTTGCGCCAAGGTCTGGGAATACGACGACGAGGGAGAGATGGACCCGAGTGGAGTTGAGTGGATTTACTGGAATGTGGTTTTTAAAAAACGCGCTTTTCAACGGCTGCGTCTGTCGTCTTTTCCGTACACTTGCCGGGGTGTAAATAAGAAATAACGACTATAATAATGGCAATGGTCGCTAACACCCACAGTGTTGAGTATCCGCCGGGCCCGGCCCAGGGGGTGTGTGTGCAATAACCCATTGAATCCCCGAAGGCCTGTGAGGCGGGCACGGCTACGAACCGCGTTTTAGGGCGGAAGAAATGGAGACATAAATTGGGCCCAGGTGACCATGTTGACCGGATTGTAGCGGATCGACACCTTAATGAAAAATAGCAAAGACGACGAATATACAGTTTCTTAAACACGTGCGCGCGCGGCTCTGAAGGAAGGAGGTAACATAGGTTCTAGAAAAATACATGGAACGAGGGTCTTTTCAGAAGGCGAAGCCTGAGGCCTGTTTGAGTGTGGATAGGAAGAGCCGGGAGGCTTCATGGGTAAGGACCGTGACTCCGGGCTGCTGGAGAGGTGGGGGAGGGGAGGTCTAAGAAGCGGCTTTAGCCTCTGGTTCACTCTGAGCAAAGACAGGGCGCCCGTGAGTCCGGGGCAGGGAGCTCACAAAGCTGAGGGGTTTTAGGCCGAGGGCGTCCACTTTTCCTCCGAAGGAGAAGTCAGGTAGGAGAAACCCAAGCATTGGAGCCCTTCTGTGAAAGGACCCCCCCCCCACGCGTGTTACCGTCCTTAGAGAGGATTTTTGGCCCATTCTGGAGCAGTGGGTTCCCTGAAATTGAAGTACTCTTCTGCTGTAGAGGATAACAGCCATCATTTTAATTGCAGGGGAGGGGTTCCTGCTGCCGCGTTGTCTGCAGTCAACATTTAATACGCTGCACAGTGTCTGTACAGGGTTTTCACTGTAACGCGTTTTCCCACCTGAGTTACCATCCCCCTGAATTACAAGGTGAATTTTCTGAGCTCACTGTGGATATTGAGGTCAGAAACTGCTAGAATTTTCATCCTGGTGCTGTCCCTTGTTACCATGGTACAGGTTATTTACCACCCTGGACCTTTACTAACAAAGTGCTGTAATGACAAAGTGAAATAATGTACTTAAAACAGCTGGCACAGCACCTAGCGCGCCATAGGGATTCCTTTCCTACCTTCCTGTATTTCTTAGGTCATCACTTAGCATATTGCTGAAGAGACAAATAAATACTTAATGTCTGTCTCCTGTTCGCCATGATGGCAGCGATCGGGGCCTGGGTAAGAGATGAGCCTGTGGCGTCGTTATCCAGGAGGGCTAACCATAAAGGGGGTGAAATTTCTCCACGTGTTAAGATACGAGAAAAGGAGATGGAGAACCATTTTTATTGCAGCCCCTTTCAAGGAGGGAAAGGCACTTGGAAAGGGCGAAAGGAACGGCAGGGGAGGCATGACTGACAGGTCACCAGGTGTAGGGCAGGGAATTGTGATGGGAAGGGGGGGGACCAGCTCACACACCCCGACCACCAACACTCCCTGCCTTCTCCCGCCCGCTCCAACACCCAGAAGCAGGATTCTGAATCTGTAAAGAGAAATACTGAAAGTGTGCCGGATTACATTGTTTGCTAGGCTAAGCAAGTCCACAAATATCAGTCCAACTCTGATGGTATTGATAGTGATGGTTTAAGGTAAAATTCTTTTTGAACTGGGGTCCTGGATTAAGTGTCTGTCTGTCTGTGTGTCTGTCTCTCTCTCTCTCTCTCTCATTCTACAAGCTGTCAGAGTTGTTCAGTGAACAAAGCAAAACCATGACTCCTGCCCATTATAAAAGATTTGGCCTGGCCGGTGTAGCTCAGTGGATTGAGCACAGGCCTGCGAACCAGAGTATTGCGGTTCGATTCCCAGTCAGGGCACATGCCTGGGTTGCAGGCCAGTTCCCAGCAGGGGATTCATGAGAGGCAACCATACATTGACATTTCTCTCCCTCTCTCCTCATCCCCTCTAAAGATAGATAAAATCTTAAGGAAAAAAAAAGATTTGGGTTCCCTAAGCTGAAGTCTCCCCTTTGGTAATGCAACTCACTCCAGGTTCAAGTGTTACCTGACACCTTTCCCCTTGCCCTGTGGTTACTGGCCCTTGGGTAACCACTGCAAGGAGATGCTGCTGTTGCTTCGAGTAAGGCCGACGTGTCAGCTCACGGACCCCCTGCAGTTCTTGGTAACCCACCGAAACGTCTGTAACGGGGTAGATGAAACCTGAGTGAACAGAGCAGCTGCTCAGAGAGGCAGAAAGACTGGGATTCGGGATGGTGCCGGAGCGCAGCCAGAATAGGTGAATGTGTTTTTCCTTCTGAACCGAAAACTTTATGCCCAGTTAAGCTTTCTTTGTTTCTTTTCTTTTTTAAAAATATTTTATTTATTTATCTTTAGAGGGGAAGGGAAGGAGAGAGGGAGAGAAATATCAATGTATGGTTGCCTCTGGTGCATCCCCTGCTGGGAACTGGCCTGCAACCCAGGCATGTGCCCTGAATGGGAATAGAACCGCGATCATGTGGTTCGCAGGCCTGAGCTCAATCCACTGAGCTACACCAGCCAGGTCTTTGTTTCTTTTCTTAAATTATTTTATTGTTGTTCAATTATAGTTGTCTGCATTTCCCTCCTAGTTAAGCTTTTTAAATAAAGGTTTGGATGTAACTTTCATGATTTGAGGAACTAGAAATTTAAACCTGGTACTAATAATTAATAATGCCCATTCTAAATGGTAAGAATTTAAACTGGTAGCACTGACCATTAATATCAGAGCATACAGTTTTCTGGAATGAAAAAGTTTCCATGCAAAGAAATTTTCACCCATTCTTTAAAAAGCTTAGAGAGTTGTACGGGCTTATGAAATGTGCCTTGCAGGTTATACTAATGTTTCTCGTTGCGTAGATTAGAATATTTTTTGGCTGCAAGTCACAGAACACACAGCTTTCACTGATGTAAATAATGAACTAACTGGGCCACACAGCTGCAAGTCCAGGAGTCGACAGACTTCAAGGGTTAATTGAGAGGCTCAGTCACACGGTACCAAATTCCTTTTTTCTCTGCTTAGATTCTTATTCTCCACCTGTGTGTCCATACCTGAAACTCGGAACATCGGGGATTAAGACTGGGTGGGTGAGCCGCTGCCCTGCCCTCCGGTGGAGGTGTGTTCTCTCAAAGATTATAGGCTCTGTGGAAAGGGGCAGATAACAGTAAATGAATGACCACAACAAAGGGAGGTCGTTAGGAGAAGTGGGGGCGGATGCTGTGGAGTCAACCTCTGCCTCATTAGGCCCTCCCCAGCGAGGACACGTGGGTACAGGGCCACATTTCTGGGTCACCCTGTGTACGCACTTCTGTACAAAGTAAATCTTCCTTACGAAGAAACCGGTATTTTAGAAAGAAGGCTTTACAGGTGAGTAGTGCCTGTGCTGGATGGGCTCCTTGGTCCCCACCCTCGGGTGAACTGGCCTTCTGGTCCATCAGGTGAGCGCCTGTTTGCATGGCCGTCTCGCACAGCCTGGCTTTGCAGTTACCGCCTTCAGTGCTCTGGAGACGGCGCTTGTCTTTCAAAGAACGCGCAAGGCGCTGTCACCAGTTGCTGGTAGAAGTGCAAACATGTCCTGTCACTTTGGAGGGGACTTCGGTGGTCTCTAACAAAACTATACATTTAACTTTTTTTTTTTATATATTTTATTTACTTATCTTTAGAGGGGAAGGGAAGGAGAGAGGGAGAGAAACACCAATGTACGGTTGCCTTTGCTGAGGAGACACAATGCATATCGTGTGTCCCCTGCCGGGACCTGGCCTGCAACCCAGGCATGTGCCCTGACTGGGAATCGAACCACAATCCTCTGGTTCGCAGGCCCGCGCTCAATCCACTGAGCTACAGCCGCCAGGGCTACATTTAACTTTTTGACAAGTCAATCCTACTTCTAGGAATTAATCCCGAAGTCATGTCTACATTCCACCTCTAGGTATATGCCCTTAAATCCATTGACATGGGTTTTAAATATGGAGATTTAAAGACCATCGTTAACTCTGCCTCTGGTCCTGGCTGTGTGCCTGACTTCCATGCGATGGCAGCCTCCATCGCTTCCTCTCCGGTGAGGCGCCTGGATTAGATGCTGGCTCCACTTGTTGGAGGTCAGCTCCGTTCCAGACACTGTGCTGCTTATTCTGTGTGTTTGTCTTCCAGCCCGAAGGCTGTTCGCGCTACCCCCTCTCACAGGGGAGAGCTGGAGGCCCAGAGGTTTAGCGATGGTTCGCTCCTCCAGCTAATGAGAACGCAGGTCTCCCTGTGCTCTTCCTGACACATTCCGGTGCTCCCAGAAGCTGCAGAGATCTAAAGCGTTTTACAACTCTAGAGTCTGTGCTACTGGACTCTTTTTAAAAGTGAAGTTTATTGAGTAACATGGGTTAATAACAGTGTAGGTGTCCGATTTTGTAGTCCATCATTTGTGCATTTACTGGGCGCTCGTCCCCCACAGTCTGGTCCCCTTCTGCCACCCTATATTTGACCCCTCTGTGATTTTTCCCCCCTTCAAGCAAGAAGAGGGTCCTCCTTCCGTGCCCGGTGCAGCCATGGCTCGTGGTCCCAAGAAGCACCTGAAGCGTGTGGCGGCCCCGAAGCATTGGATGCTGGACAAGCTGACCGGCGTGTTCGCTCCCCGGCCGTCCGCCGGCCCCCACAAGCTGAGGGAGTGCCTCCCCCTCATCATCTTCCTGAGGAACAGGCTGAAGTACGCGCTCACGGGCGACGAGGTGAAGAAGATCTGCATGCAGCGCTTCGTCAAGATCGACGGCAAGGTCCGCACCGATGTCACCTACCCCGCGGGCTTCATGGATGTCATCAGCATCGACAAGACCGGAGAGAATTTCCGTCTGGTCTATGACACCAAGGGTCGCTTTGCTGTCCATCGGATCACCCCTGAGGAGGCCAAGTACAAGTTGTGCAAAGTGAGGAAGACCTTCGTGGGCACCAAAGGAATCCCTCACCTGGTGACCCATGACGCTCGCACCATCCGCTACCCTGACCCCCTCATCAAGGTCAACGACACCATTCAGATTAATTTGGAGACTGGCAAAATTACTGATTTCATCAAGTTTGACACTGGTAACCTGTGCATGGTGACCGGCGGTGCTAACCTGGGAAGAATCGGCGTGATCACCAACAGAGAGAAACACCCCGGTTCTTGTGATGTCGTGCACGTGAAAGATGCCAACGGCAACAGCTTTGCCACCCGGCTCTCCAACATTTTCGTTATCGGCAAAGGCAACAAAGCGTGGATTTCCCTTCCCCGTGGGAAGGGCATCCGCCTCACCATCGCTGAAGAGAGAGATAAGAGGCTGGCGGCCAAACAGTGGGCGAAGTGAGCCTAGGTGGCTCTTCTAGAAGAATCTGTGCACAGGTGAAGATAACGGCATGAAAAGAAGGTGATGGGCGGACTGACGTGTTCACGAAGACGTTAATAATGCATAACCTATGTTTCATGCCCTTTCCTTTGGGACTGAACAGCTAAATGGGAATGACAGTCCCCTCCTCCAGCATCACTCTCACTCCAGCCTCTTTGTCCGTGTGTCCCAGCATGGGTCACCAGACGTGCGACAGCTCTCGGCGCCCTGCAGGGCCCCTTTCACTTGTTTACCCCCCTTTGGTCACATTTCTTACTCTCTCACGGTTGTATAGACGGTGTTCTACATGTGTTTGTAGGTTTCCTGCCAAATAAGTAGTTTTGTTTTGAATGTTTATGTAATTGCAATTGAAATTTTAATATAGATTTTAGTTAATGATGTATTAATATTGGTTTATTAAATGTAGCAAGTTCACCATACCAACGTAAGATGTTCCTAATTGGTGAGGCTGGTTCCAGATACATGGAAACTCTACTGTCTTACTAATTTTTCTGTAATGTAAAATTATTTTTAAAAATAAAGCTTGTTAAAAATGTGTGTGTGCAAAGATGAGAGGTTTGTGGATAAAAATACGCTATTTAAACTGGTAAGTTAGTATGCTTTATCACCTTTTATATTGAAACTAAAATGGGGGGTAAAGTGTGGCAAATGCCACAGTATCTTTACTAGCTTTGTTGTGTGTGTTTTTTTTTTTAAGATTTTACTTTTTTTATTTTTAAAAAAGGAGAGAAAGACCAGCGTGTGGTTGCCTCTCATGGTCCAACTGGGGGCCTTGCCCACAACCCGTGCTTCTGCCCTGACTGGGGATTGAACCGGCAACCCTTTGGTTTGCAGTCTGTTGGGCCACACTAGTTTTGTTTTAAAAATCTCAATAACTCTCATGTTGAAAGAATAAAGTATCTCCTATACATTATAAGTTCATCTTAACCTACAAATTTACTTTTAACTGCTAGGGGCAAAGGATTGTTCTTTGCCTTGTTTAAATAATGTACAAAATTAGGAAGCTTGTCCCTGCTCATTCTCACATGTCAGGGTGAAAGATCTGCCTTCATTTCTGACCTTAGCATTTGTAAGGGGTAAATAATTGAAGAGCACAGAATTCTGGGAATAGCTGAATAGCGTGTGCTTAGCCCTGAACTGTTTATAAATGTCCTTAGGCATCAACCCAAAACATACATTGAAAAGCTGTCAGTCGGCATTGGGAAGTGAGGTGGCATGGGTTGGAATTGTGAGTCAAGAAACACAGCAAGAGAGTGTTGTCAGTTCCGCTGCTTATTAAACTGCTTGCTGGGTTTTTTTATTAAGTACAGACTGAATAACTGTAGGAACAATATCAAATGGAGCTCTGGAATATGTTCATCCTGCATAATTAACACATTATGCCTATTGATTAAAAACTGCCACTTCTCCATCCCCACAGCCTCTGTCCACTACCATTATTCTACTTTTCCATTGTATGAGTTTGACTATTTTAGGTACTTAAAAAAAATTTTTTTTAGGTTTTAGAGAGAGGTAAAGGGAGGGAGAAAGAGGGCGCCTCACTTGCAACTCAGGCATGTGTCCTAGACTGGGAGTCGAACCAGTGACCCTTTGGTTAGCAGCCCACCCTCAATCCACTGAGCTACGCCAACCAGGGCTAAAGTTTTTTTTGATTTTAGATGTGAGGAGGGTGAGAGAGAAACATTGAGTTGTTGCTCCACCCTTCCATGCACTGAACTAGAACCCACAAGCCAGTGCATCAGAATGACGCTCCAACCAAGCCAGCTACCAGGCTAAAGTGTGACGGTCTTAGATACTTCACATAAATGGCATCATGAAGTATTCAAAATTTCCTATTTTTAAAGGCTAAAGACTAGTCTCAGGCGCTCTCTCCTCGTGACTGTAAGGATCATGCCGTTAGGGACCAGGCTTCATTGTTAATCACAACACAATGTTGAGTGAGTGAATTTAATTGCTTATGGCTTTCCTATACTATAGTACAAATGTTTGCATTTTCTCTCTCAATAAACCGGTAATTCTCAAGCCCTGCAGCAGGGTGAGGAGAGAGGACTGTATCATTTGGGAGGCTTGAAACCACAGGTGCCTTCGCATTCTGGTGTGTGCCCTCTACTCCCATCTTCAAGGAGCACCTAAGGGACCTGCTTAATGAGAGTATGTAACTCAAGTGTAGTAAGGCTGTCGAAGAAAAGGTTGAGCACCTTTATTGAGCTGTTTGAGTTAAGTACAGCAGCTTTTCCTTGCTCTTTGCCCGCTGTCTAACGGTACCTGGCACACCATGGGTGCACAGTACCTCCTGGTCGAGTGAAGTAATAAAGGTATTTTATCGTGTAGTTTCTAATTCATTGTTCTGACCACTTCGAAGTACTTCTGAATTTCAATAGAGAACTCTGCTATTCATCTTATAGTTGCCCTTTGGAAAGCCTTTTTCCTCTGGCTGGACTTAATGTTTTTGTCTTTGGTTTTTGTAAGTTCTACTGTGTTATATGTAAGGATTTTTTTCTTTGTTATTATCTTGCTTGGCGCTCATAAATCTGCTTGTATCTGCAGTTGATATCTTTCATCGGTTTTGGAAAATTCTCAACCATTGTCTCTTCAAATACTGCTTCATCTCTATTCCCTTTCCTCTCATTCAGAACTTCACTTCCATGAAATTTAGTTGCCCGACATCTGTTTCTCTCTCTTCCACCGTCTCCATCCTTTGGTGTCTCAGTGCTTCACGCTAGGTGTTTTTTCCTAGCCAGTCTTGTGATTTATTCTCCAGAAGTCTAATATGAGATGAAACTCATATTGAACTCTTAGTTTTGGTTATTGTTACTCCTATTTGAAGTTACTTTTGTTTCATAGTTTCCGATTCTTTGCTGAGTCCTAGAGTCTTTAATTTCTAGAAACATTCAGCACAGTTATTTTTACACTTTCGAGTAAGTGCTCTCGTTATCTTCCCCTGGCTGGTGCGTCTCAATGGATTGAGTGCCAGGTTGTGAACCAGAAGGTTGTTGGTTCAATTCCCAGTCAGGGCACATGTCTGGGTTGAGGGCCAGGTCCCCCAGTAGGTGGTGTGTGAGAGGCAACCACACTTTGATGTTTCTCCTTCCCCTCTTTCTAAAAAAATTTCTAAAACAGGCTTGTGAAACCAGAATTAGAAAATAATATATATATATTCTAATATATATAAATATAATATATATGTATATAATATATATAAATACATATATATTTATATATATATATTTTTAAAGACTTAATTATTTTGATCCCTTATGGGTCTGTTTCTATTGTCTGTTGTTTCCCTGGGTTTCAGCTGCCTTGGTTTCTCGTAAGTTTATTTTTTATTGTGTGCCACACATTGCGTATCAGTTACTGGAGAATATGAATAGAACATACTCACGCTCTGTTTTGCTAGAGAGTCACTTACATTTGCCTTTGGCAGGCGTCGAGGGGCACTAGCAGTCCCAGGTGAGGCCGCTCTATATGCGCCTTGCGATGACTGGAAGCTGTACTTCCTGTCCTCATTCCTAGGGTCGGGCCCTTGAACTTCCCATTCCAGAGTGTGTTCCCCGCCCACCCCCAGAGCTCTCCTTCCTTGTAGGTTCCCCCTCTCAAGGTCATCTGAGCACCTGCTCAGCTTCTCCGTCCTTCAGTTGCTTTTTCAGGGACAAGCAGACGCCACGGGAGAAGAGGAGACCCAAAGCGGGATGCACAGCCTTGGGCGTACTTAATTCTGTGCTGTGTTGGTTCCCCCAAAGCCCTCACACAAACCAGTCTTCTCTGCAGCCTTTCTAAATGTTCTCAGTGAAAGAGTCTGTCCCCATCCACTAGTCTGCCATTTTTAGAGCATACCTACGTCACTCCTGATTAAAGTCGTGCTTTTACCAGGTAAGCTAGTGGTGGGGAAAAAAAACCCCAAATTTTTATTTTTAAATGTCATTTTTTTGTTCCTTTACTCACTGGTGAAAATGCTATTAAAGCCCTTTCTAAGTAACAGAGAAGCAAAACAGATGGCAAAAATAAGATAAAGGAACAGATCTGGTTAATTCACAAACTGCATCATTAGCCTGAACAATGGAGATTAAAGAAAAATTCTCAAATGAGGTTGAGCAGATAGTCTCCTTTTTAAAAGGTATGTATATACGATTTGTTTTCTGAAGCAAATTTTTCTTTATGCAAAGCGTCAGGTAATCAGGTATTTCATCAAGTAGGAGAGAATTTTGTTTTTTCCTTCCTCGGTGACCTGGGCTCATGCATAACCACATGTCTACCGGTGATGTAGGCAGCACCAGATTGAAGGTGCAAGCAAGGCAGGTGACCCCATTCGTGAAAAACATGGTCGCCAAGGTCAGTGCTAAATACATGAGTCACAGCCTGGGCCAGAGTCAAGGCAAAGTGGACACAGCTAAGGAAGCAAGATGGCAGCGGCAGCCCGCCGGCCGAGGTGCCCAGGGGCCGGGTCAGCTGACTCGGACAGGGCAGCAGCCCCTGGAAAGAGCCAGGGACAAGGTCCCTCTTATCTAGACCAAGCCTGGTTCTGAGTGGGACCTCCCCCGAGGATTGCCGGGAAGAGAGTTTCCCACCCATTTCTCCGGAAGAAAGGGCAGTGGAATTCCATACTCCCAGCAGAGGCAGTTTCGGCCTCCAGAAACAAAGCCCGGGTGGGCGGCATTTCCCCAGAGTCCATTGGCTTGTCTCTCAGGGCTGACAGCCACCTGGGCACAGGGGTAATGGCCTTGAGGGTTCCTGCCCCTGTGCTGCTCTGAGTGAAGAAGTGAAGGAGTAAAAGGAATGAAGTTTACATGCAGAAAAGCCTCGGGGAAAAATATCAAGGCAGGGTTGCAGGTTGCTGTTCTCTGCCTCTGATAACCAAGGCTGGAGGTGAGGCCCCTTCCCTCTGGGAACCTGGAAGGAAATTGGGTGGATGAAGACATGCTCCCTGCTCCTGCTGTGTACCCTGTCTCTCCTGTCTCATCTACCTTCCCATAACGATTCAGATTCATAAAGTTTCTAAGTGAAAAGAGAACTTAGCCCTGGCTGACGTGGCTCAGTTGGTTGGTGTGGCTCAGTTGGAAGGTTGCTCCATAGACTGAAAGGCCGTGGGTTCAATTCCTGGTCAGGGTGCATGTCTGGGTTGTGGGTTCCATCCTGGTCGGGGCATGAACAGGAGGCAACCCACTGCGGTTCCTCTCCCTCTCTAAGCATGTCCCTGGGTGAGGATGTAAAATAAGTTATAAAAGGGTTGGGAGCAGATACTTAGTGGTAATTGTCATGGTCAGGTCCTTCCCCAAAGCAGAAATTCCTTTCAAACTTAATTTATTTTTTTGAATTTTATATTAAAGCACCCTGGCTGGTGTGACTCAGTGGATTGAGTGCCAGCCTGCAAACCAGGGTCATCAGTTCGATTCCAGGTTGGGGGGGCCAGGTCCCTGGTGGGGGCACATGAGAGGAAGTCACACATTGATGTTTCTCTCTGAAAATAAATGCATAAAATCTTAAATAAATAAGTAAATTTTCTATTAAAGCATTCTTATCAACGGGCTGACAAGACTCTACTTAAGCACCATTAATGTCAGAAAAGTTGCTGGGGGTGTATTTTATTTCATTTTATTTGTTTATTAAAAGACAGGCAGAACAAAAGCGTCTACTGAGCAGGGAGCTTCTCCATCCTATGCCCGCCCCTCTCCTCCTGGCAGCCGGGATCCAGTCTGTACATGTTGTTTCAAGAGGCCTCTGTACACGTATCCACATGTGTGTAGCAGTCGTCCTTCCCCCGGCGCCAAACGTAACTTTTTAAAAAAAAAACACTGCACATGACAACAGAATTCTATGTGAAATTTCACTTTTGAGCATTCTGTGACCATAGTACCAAAAACTGGACTGGAAGTTTTGCGAATTTCCAGTGGCTCTGTCCTTGTTTGCGCTTCTAGAACATCAGGGAATGACGGTTCTGCGAGAACGGCACGGCGGCGTCCTCTGACGTGCCGGCCCCTGCCTTCCCGGTCGTCCACCCCTTTACCTCACTGTTCCCTTTGGCTGAATTGTTTGAGCTCCTGTATTCTTCCTGTGGCGTTGGGGAATTAAAATAATTATACACAGTTCTTGCCAAAAAAAAAAACCCCTTTCAAAATAATAAGCTCGCTTTGAGTTAAATGAAACAAGTTAATGACTTTGGGTGGAAGGTTGGTTTGGTTGCTCTTGCTATCAGAGCCAAATTATGCCATTATATAACATTTATTATGCTATTTCAGCATTGCATTATAGAATGTTAGCTTCTGGAGACCAGAGAGCTCAGTTATCTGAATTTCACTTGCATAAATTAGAAAATCAGGTACTCAGGTGATTTTTTTTTTTGGCAGCTGGAAGCCTAAAATTCAAAAATCAACATAACTTGTTAAAGAAGTTATAGAGGAGTCCCTGGCTGGGTAGCTCAGTTGGTTGGAGCGTCGTCCTGATACTCCAGGGTCTCAGGGCACAGACAGGAGCTAACCAGTGATGTATAAATAGGGGGAACAACAAAATGATGTTTTTCCCTCTCTCTTTCCCTTCCTCTCCCTCTGAAATCAATAAAATAAAATGACAGTCATTTTTTAAAAACTGTAGACAGTATTTCCTAAAGTGGAAAAAATGTTTAAATATATTTCTATTATGTGGCATTTTTACAGATGTAATCTGTAATGAAATGAAAAGTGGATTAAAGTGAAAGGCAGTTAAAATACCCAGCTGTGTAAAATCTCTATTAACTGGAAATCAGTTAACAATATAATTAATTAGGCTTCCGTCCTCAGAATTATGAAACTACTACAGGATCTAAATTTATGAAAGAATTTTGCTTCGACAAAAATCAAAACACAAGATTGCTGGAGCTATTTTGGGATGGGAAGACTTCTCCAATGTTTAAAATGTACGCACAAAAATGAAAACTGCCGAACTGGCGCCAGAAGACTCTGGTGTGTGCCCCACATTTGCGTCTTGTTGGCTGTTGAGCTGTTTGAGCAGCAGGTTCCTCACAAGGCCATCGTCATCGTCATCGTCATCATTGGTCTTTTGTGGCCTTTTCCTGTACGAGTGCCTTACACGGATGATCTGTTCAACCCGCACATCAACCAAGACAGGCACGCTCTTGGTAACCCTGTGTTGCAAGGTGGGCAGCAGGCTCAGAGGGGCCACTGAGCCTGCCCAAGGTCTCACGGCCCCAGGTGGGGGCCTTGGAACCCACATGCAAACAGCCGAGTCCTCTCTCCCCGATGCAGCTGAATTTGGGGAGGTAATTTCTTTAAAGTGCTTCCTTGTATTTCCTTCATTCTGTTCCACAGGCCTTCCTGCAAGTCACCTCTCAGATACCGTATTTTCCTGTGTATAATACACCCCTGTGTGTCATGCGCACCCATGTTTTTGGTCCAAACTTTCAGGAAAAAACATCTTTCATTTTTAATTTTTTAACCTGATTGTTTATTTATATTTAGAAACAAAACCGATGATCGTATTCCAGGGTAGTACTTTGCATACGGATATCACTATCGCTTTCTAGAGTTACACTTTGAACGCATAAGCATAAATAAAAAATTAAAACATTTATATAGATTCAGAATTAGTACTATCCACGTATAATGCGCATCCTTATTTTCCCCTAAAAAATTTGGGCAAAAAAGTTTACACTATACTAGGCAAAATACAGTAGTTCTTTTCCAAAAATCTGACTCGTTCTCTGGTTCTCTGCGCACGGGAAACTCCACGTTTCTGCACCTGGAGCACCGTGAATTCATCCTCCCAGACGCGTCTCGGAGATTCACCCCAGCGCTGCCCTCTTTCTACTTCTGTTCCTGTCCTCTTAGGGAGGGCGTCTCTCAGCTGCCGTCCTTCACCAGGAGGGGGGCGGGGGCGGGGGCGGGGGCGGGGCCAGGTGTTTACAGTCTATGGGGATCTCTCCCTCCCTCACCTGGAAAAACCGTGGGGCACAGACTGCCTCATCCACGTTACTTCCTTGAATGGACGGGCCTCTCTAGTTCCTGTGCACACGAATTAGCGCTTTTGATTTGCAGTGAGAAGCTGCAAAGCAAGGTACAGCTGTTCCTAGGGCTTTTTCCAGGAGTGGGAGGTGGATTTGAGCCCCGCCCCTTAATGGCCTTGAAGGCTAGACTATTCATTCCTGGCGGCTTCTGGATCTCTTCTGCTTTGTTTTGCCAACAAAGGAAAACTGTTAAGCCTCAGGCCAGATGAATCAAGTAGGAACCTCCCTCTAGTCAAAGCCTTGGGCCCACCGCCCTGCAAATTTACCTAAAAAAAGAAAGAAAGAATCCTAATGCTCCTTACTTCCTGGAATTTCCTCTAGGCGGCCTTGAAACCAGAATGGGACCCTGTGGTTTTAGGTGGAATGGATTATGAAATGCAGCTTATAACGGCAGTTGCCATCAAAGCTGCCTTTGCATTTTTCTTTTGCGGTAACCCTCATAACGCTGATATATTTAAATCGCTGTGAAGTACACAATTAAGAGTGTTTCTTCACCCTTTAACACTAGAGGTTCAAAGTCCTTTTAACAAGCTGAACTAAGGCAGGAAAAAAAAAAACCTCCTGCATTTCGACCTTACAATCAGACAACACTGCCTCCTAGTGTCTAACATAGGCACTGCCTAACGTGCATGGATTTGAAGCTAAGTGGATTGCAAAGGGAGTTTTCGGAGCTGGTGTGAGTGTGCCTGTACCGGCCAGCATACAAGTTCCAGGACATAAAAGTTTAATCACAAAACAATCCCAAACAAGGAACCCTGAGCTTTGCAAGACCGTGATTCAGAGTCTGTGAAAACTCACGCCTTCCTGCGCCCGGCAGGCCGGCGGAGAGCACCGGTACTGTTGGCAAAGCCACTCCCCTCACTCAGGCACCGGCTTTCCCCAATTTCTAAAACGTCACAGGACCCCAAAAACACTTTCAGGGGCCGCGTCCAACTGTACGTCACCCCTCTGCATTGAAAGGATTCCAAAGGGGAGAAAAGAGACTTTCTCTCTCTTGCGATTCCTTTTTTGTTCTAAGAGGAGGAGCCGGTGACCTGTGCCACAAAGCTTACAAATCCAGGCTACTTGTTCTCGTGAGTGGGGACCACCACCCCACCGAGGGTGACCCTGAGGTCTGTAGCCAGCCTCACAGGGGCGGGACCTGCCCAAACAGCGCTCCCAGTGCCGATGGCCCCATAGGTAGTCCAACACCACTGACAGGATCTCGATCGACATTCGTCATACTCTTTGGATGGGTGGGCCCCACATTTTCATTTTCCTCTGGGACCTGGACATTACACTGCTGGCCCGGCATTTAATAGACTGACGCACCATTTGCGTCCTTTCTCCCCGTTTTCTGCGTGTTCCGTGTTCTTGGTGCCATCCTGTGCCCAACAGCTTTCTCGGAAAAGAAGGACGGCTGCGGCCGTGGCAGTGTGGACACCTCTGGGCCTCCCAGCCCCAGCGTCTGAGACTAGGGCTGAATGTCTGTTTCCGAATGGCACCGGCCGTGGTCATCCCACACACTGGGCCGTGAGGCCCAGGCATCCTCGGGGTTTGTTTTGTCATCTCTCACTGGATCCTGTGCAGCTACCGTGCTTATGCTTCTTTCCCGGGTGTCTCCTTAAAGAGACAGGAACCCCCATTGTGGACCCCAGGCGTCGGGGACAGAGGCTCCAGGAGCTGCCAGCTGTTTCGCGTGGGGAATTATCCTGAGACATGTTTTGACCGCAGATCTGTTTGTATTCCTCTTACCCCCTTTCCCTTTCTTCATCTGGCAAGTTTCTGCTCTTCCCTGTGGTCTCCTTACCTACCAACCATGCCACCTGGCTATCTAGCTACCTACCTGTCTACCACCTGCTCTTCTTCCTACCTGCAAACCTATGAAATTGCACATTGGATGCGCTATACATTGTCGGGGAGGAAAATTCACCCTCCACCCTTGAAGTCCCTCTGGCGGGGCCGACAATGAAAAGGACACGACACAGATCAGCAGGAGAAAATCAGCTCAGACCTGAATAACATGCACATCTCCTATGCGCGGGGGAGAGACCCAGGAACACTGGGTAATTCACCAAAATGGTGGCAGCCACGCCTTAAGTACTGCCTTGGGCTGAAGATCAAAGATGACACTGGGTGTGGAGCGTCCGTTAGGAGAGGTGACGGCGAGGGTAGGATTGTCATGGAGATTTAAGGCCAGCTTCCTCCAGTGACCTGAGGGCAGGTTGGGTCCAGTGAGGGACACACCCTCACGGGTGGAGGCTTCCCCCCTTACAAATGTAAATGGCGCTTACAAAGGGTAACTTTTAGCTTCTCCCTTAGATCTGCAGATTCTTCAAATTAGCCAGGCTCAAATAATCAAGATCCCAGAGAGGCTTAAGTGGGGATGGCAAATGGTGCCCCACGTAAAAATCTTTCACAGCGTGGCTGGGTAGCTCAGTTGGTTAGAGCATCGTCCCAATTCACCAAGGTTGCGGGTTCGATCCCCAGTCAGGGCACATGCAAAAATCAACCAACGGGAGCATAAGCAAGTGGAACAACAAATTGCTCTCTCCCTCTCCCCGCCCCCCACCTCTCTCTCCAAAGTCAATAATATATTTTTTAATATTTTTTATTTATTTATCTTTAGAGGGGAAGGGAAGGAGAGAGGAAGAGAAACATCAATGTATGGTTGCTTCTCGTGCATCCCCTGCTGGGAACTGGCCCCTGCTGGGAACTGGCCCCTGCTGGGAACTGGCCTGCAACCCAGGCATGTGCCCTGACTGGGAATAGAACCGCAGTCATGTGGTTCGCAGGCCTGTGCTCAATCCACTGAGCTACACCAGCCAGGGCTTTAATAATATTTTTTAATTAAAAAATCTCTTTAATTCACCCCTAACCTTCCAGCCCTAACACCACAGTTATTTCATTTACTCAGAGTCTCATTACTTCCAGCCTTCTCCTTCCCGTCTCTGCGTCAGTCAGCCACCTGACCGATAGCTATAGAGTCACCCCCCCCCCCCCCCTAGGACCGCCAGCAGGTGGTGGTGTGCCTGGCTGACAGCTGCCTTCTATTTCCTCTGGGGTGACACGTGGACAGGAATGGGCTTGAGCAGGGAAACCCAGGAGTGGGATGAGAGGAGAGCCCTCCTGGTCTTACAGTAGTCTAGGCCTCCTTCCTNTAACATCGGCTTTACTTTTCTTGTACGCGGTCACATCAAGGGGCTGATGAGTCCTCTGCCGCTGGAAGACAAGTTGACAGGCAGCGCCCGCATTTTTTGCAGACCGGTAACGAGCACGCCCGGTGACCCAGAACAAACCCCCGGTAACCCAGAAAACACTCTTCGGTGACGGCAACAAGAAAAGCCCGATTGTGGGAAGCAGAAAGCCTTTTTAATGACCACGGAATCACCTTTGGAAACGTCGTCGTAGGGCCCATAATGGAAGCGGCAGACAGACTCCCGAAGAGCCGCGTTAATGACACAGTTACCACCGCCCTCCCGGTCAGTCTGATTCATTAAGCCCCTGGTCTTCGTGAACTAAATCCAGTCCTTTGTCGTTCGCTGAGGTAAGAAATACTGAGTGGCACCTGTCTCCAGCCACCCATTTGATTCGCTTAAAATGACCTCATGCTGGCAGTACACCCTCGCAGGACTCCGGCTGATTTCACCAGGTCCTGCTAAGTGGTCCCCAAAGCGCCGCCAGAGGAGAGGCATAAAAGCCCTTTCTTTTAGTGTGTGACTGTTGCACAATGAGCCGTAGCCTGCCGTTCACTGCCTCCCTCGACACCTTGGCTTCAGTTTTTAAAGTGTCTTGCATGCAAATGACTTGTTGAGAATGGGCCCCTCTTCATTTTCGGCTTTCCGTGGTCGCCTTCTCGGGAAACGTAAGAGAGTTCGGAAAATCTGCGTTCAGGAACCAGTTTACCGGAGAGCGCTAGCCAGCGCTTCGGCTCACGGGTTGTTAACACCACCACCTGACACCCTTTGTCCGCCTCTTCTTCCTCGAAGCACGTTCACATGATCTCATTGGACCTTGTGATACTCCTTTCAGGGGGGCAGGAATTCATGGTGATTGGAACGACGCCGGCACAAGCCCGAGAGTGGGTGTCTTTGGGAGGTTATGGGCCTCAGTGATCTGGGGTATGTCCTTGGGAATATGCAGCCCTCACATGGCCAGGGAGGCACAGGCTCGACTGTAATCCCTCCCGTTGAACAGCCAGTGAAGTGGCTGCCCCAGTTCACACTCACCTGGGCGGCAGGTGGGCTCCCCAGCTGTAACCACGGCTGCACGGGCTCCGCACCCTCCGGGTCTGACTGCGGAGGGCTCTTTGCTTCGGCCAGACCGGGGGTGACGCGCGTTCCCTCCTCTGGACGTACGTAATGCCTGGTTTTCACCCTTTTTTTCGCCGGAACGGCCGTGGATACGGGCCGCCTGGATTCGTGAACTCACTAGGGGTTACAAAGTGGCGATATTCTATCATTTTCACCCATAAGCTGAAATGATTTGATAAGAAACAGCTACTCCCTCATCAACTCCTAAGTAATGTTCCTGCAAATCTCACAGTCAAGAAGGTAATTAACTTGTTGTTTTAATATTACCATTAACTCACGCATTTGAGCATACTTGGTGGATTTGGACTCTTTGTCATTATTATCTTTATTGAAACGCAAATTTCCGCCCCATCTCTGGCCACAGGGGGCCTGCCTCTGTACGGTGACTCAGATCCCTTCGCCAAAACCTGAGAAGGTACCGGACTATGAGGGACAGTCCCTATGACCTGTCACATGCTCCGGAGCACAGCCGTTGAGCACCTTCTTTTATCCTTTAGAATCAAAGGAGGAGCCCTACTGGGTTCCGGGGTGAAGTTCGCTGGTGACAGATTGGGGGCGGCAGGAGAAAGCACAGTGGGAAACCTCTAGCCTGGATAAAAGGGGAAAGGATAGACACGTTCTTCTTTTACACATGTGGGGAAGATTGGTGCTACCCTGCCCCCGCTCTGCTGGCCTCCAGTGGAACTACTTGAACTTCCCCACAGGAGGAGAGGAAGTCCGACTGCACCTCGAGGTGGCCGGCCTGATGGGGCACCTGCTAGCGACAGCTCTCCTCTCCTGATCTGCTTTGTATCCCCTACAGGTGTTTCCCGCGCTTCCAAACTAGGCAGCCGGCCTCCGCGGCCTTGTTTCTGGACGTGCGTCTGGGGACCCCAAACTGAGACAGAAAGTTTAACAAATAAGTGCACAACGGGGTGCAGTGGGCGCAATAGATGTACACAGATGCAGGGAGGGGGACCGAGGGGAGTGTGACCCATTTTACCCACCAGGGGCAGGGGTAAGAGGTAGGAGATGATCCGTGAGCTGAGTTTTTAGATAGTCTTTCTAGGAAAGATCTCAGTTATTTACTTTTAGAGAGAGGGGGAGGGAAGGAAGAAGAGAGGGAGAGAAACATCAGTGTGTGAGAAACACTTGGATCAGCTGCCTCTTGCACACCCCCATCTGGGGGCCTGGCCTGCAACCCAGGCATGCGCCCTGACTGGGAATTGAACCAGTGACCTTTTAGTTCACAGGCTGGCACTCAACCCACTGAGCCACACCAGCCAGGTCTTTCCAGCCAGGGCTTTTAAAATTAAGCTGATTTGAGAGAGAGAGGAAAGAAAAAGAGAGAGAGAGAGAAACATTGATTTGTTGTCCCACTTATTTATGCATTCATCGGTTGACTCTTGTATGTGCCCTGACTGGGGACCAAATCCGCAACCTTGGTGTGTACTGGGACGATGCTCCAACCCACTGAGCTTCTTGTCCAGGACTGTCAGCTGAGTTTTGAAATAAGTAGGCAAATACATGGGTGAGTTTGGAGTAAGGCGGGGATTATGGGGCGGACCAGGGGCAGGTATGATGAGAGTAAGGATAGGAATCTAAGACAGGTGAGCAGAGATAGGAAATAAAGAGGGGAGGGTCGGGAGGAGGGTCTCGGCTGAGAGGTGAGGCCTGAGATGCTGGCGGATCCGGGAGAGCTTAGCGTTTAATCACACGGGTAACGGGGAGCCCCCGGAGTGATGACCGCATGATTTACACGGTCGGATTGGAGGTCCCCTGGAAAGGGCAAGGAGCCGGGCAGGTTATTTAGAACAGATACAAGAGCCGAGGTAAGACAGTGAGAGTATGGACTAAGGGCATAGCACTGTGCAGGGAGGGAAGGACTGAGGGCAGGGGAAGCGGGCAGGCATCGAATGTGGGGGCTGGGAAGGCAAGGAGATGTGACAGAAATTATCCCGAACTTGAAACAAGTTAAAAAGGAGGGCGCACAGGTCTTCAGTGACCTGGTCAAAGGGCGAGCTCCCACCCAAGGATTATCAAACTAATATACTTCGTTCAACTCCCCGTGTTCTAAGGACTGAAGTTCCCAGGCTCAGAGAACTCACATGTGAACCTGTAGATGCTTGTCTGGTAGAGATGCAAACAATTGTTCTTTGGCGGTGGGGGAGGAGATAACCCCAAGGTCATGCCCTGTTGTCCTCTAGGATGTTAGCCAGTTTTTTTAAAAAAAGATTTTATTTATTTCTAGAGGAGAAAGGAAGGAGAGAGAGAGAAATATCAATGTATGGTTGCCTCTGGTGTGTTCCCTGCCGGGAACTGGCCTGCAACCCAGGCATGTGCCCTGACTGGGAATCGAACCGCGACTGTGTGGTTCGTAGGCCCGTGCTCAGTCCACTGAGCTACACCAGCCAGGGCAAGATATTAGCCAGTTTTTAATGCAAACCACCAATCTGATCCTAATAGTTCTTCATCAACTTGCTACTAAGTGCCTAGCTCCTCTTTCGGCCTTCAAACCAGTCTTAACATCTCACCATTTCCCACGTTGTTGAGTTGAATAAAACATTGGACAAGTGTTCGTCTCGTATTTACACAAGAATTGTGATTTCATCGCTTTCAAAATTATACTTCCGTAGCTTGCGTGCATGACTTTGTGTTTCTGGCCTTGGGGACAGTGCTGGGAATGAGACTTCCCGCAGAGAGGAGATCTAGTCTGTTGGCGGAGATAGTAACTTATGTCTTTATGTACTTGAACTTGAGGTGCCCTTGGGACTTGCAGAAGCAAATATGTACTGAACTTCCTCATGGAGATGGGAAAGAGCTTAGGGATTGAGGATAATGTAGCAAAGAGGCAAAGTCTCCCACATAGTTTCTAAATCAAATGAAGCAGCAGACGAATTACTTTCCATCCAAAGATGTTTTGAGAGTTGCGCTTGACCGATTAAGACAACACTCTCGTTGCAACTCTGACAGTCAGACCGAACAGAGGGAGACCGGCCTTCACTTGTCGTCAAAATGATCTTTAGATGCTACGTGTGTTCAGAAGGGGGTGCTATTTAAAAATTCACCCCAAACTGGGAGCTAGGGTCCCAAGGTGCGTGGCATGTCCTTCCAAAGCCGCCCAGGGGTGCAGCACAGCCGAGGCCCATCCAGAAGACGGTGCTCTGTGTCTTCACATTGATCACCCTTTCGCACAAGGCACAGCAATTAATCCTTGGCACCCCGCAGGGCCACTCCCCTTCAGTGTCTCTTCAATGATAAGATCAGTTTTCCCACTTGTGACCTTTTTCTAAACACTTAACGTACAGCAGTTTTCTTTTTCCCTCAAAAAAGGTGTGATAAATCGATGGTGCTCCTTGTGATCAAGGAAATATCGTACTCTTTCAGTTGACTTTTACTTACATGCTCGTAAGTATTCCTATTAACTAATCAAATCCCTTCAGACGCTGATGGACAGGACAGCAGAGCGCCCTCCGTGGCTGACAGCGCTCCGTCAATCAGCCATCGAGCGCGGTTCCGGGAACAAAGCCTGTCAGTCCTTCATTTCCTCTCCGGCGAAGCGAGTGCTCTGATTGCTAGAAATAGTGGAGTGAAAGACAGGCAATATTTTGATTTTCATGGAGCATTGAAATTTCATATTTTGAATCACACAGTCAGCAGTAGATATCAATGAAAGAAAAATTAAATGCCCCCTGGGTCCACATCTTCCTTCTAGATGCCAGGGCATCATAACTTGTCCCTCGATAGTTACGCATCTTGATTTGGGGCTCATTTGGGTGTCTCATTTCTTGTCCTCCTGAGAGCCCGTGGGCCGAGAGTTTAGCATCATTAGGACTTCCTTCCACTTGAAGGCAAGCTGAGGAAAAGACAGTGAAAGTAACTGAAAATTCAACTCGTTCATTGTGTGGCTTTGGAGTGTTTCTGAGAACTCGTGTTTGTACGGAATGGTCAAATGCCTGTTTCTCCCCATTCCAAGGCGACATTGGAAAGTGAGCTAGCTGCAAGGTTGCCCGTGTGTGGACATACTCCCGGTAGAAGGGCACTTTGTAAAAATTGATTTTAGAGAGAGGCAGGGGGAGGAGAAGGAGGGAAGGGGAGAGAGGAAGAGAGAGAGGGGGAAACATCGGTTTGTTGTTCCACTTACTGAAGCATGCACTGGTTGTTTCTCGCATGTGCCCCGACCAGCGACTGAACCTGCATTCTTGACGTGCGGGGACGATGCTCCGCTTGCTACCTGAGCCACCGGCCAGGTGTGCCCTGTCTCTTCTATTCCCGTTGTCATTGTGACCCTCCGTGTGGACCAGCTCAGTGGTCCCCCGGTGAATTTCCTTGGGTCCAGTCTCACCCTCTTATCTCCTTCACCCACCCACACCCACCCACCCACACCCACACACACACACACCCACACCCACACCCACACACCCACCCACACCCACCCACACCCACACACCCACCCACACCCACCCACACCCACACCCCCACCCACCCCCACACACGCCCCTCCTGAAAAATATTCGGATATTTATTGTTTGGAATAAAATACAAATGTCATAGGACAGCATAAAAAGGTTGTTCCCAATTGGACGCCAAACCCTTCTAGCTCCACTGAACTGACGCGTCACCTTGGACCGCTGGTTCCCTGCCCCCCACCCCCACCCAAAACAAGCCTCTGTGCCTTGGCCAGCGCAGCTTCTTTCCCTACTCTGCGCTACTCATTTAAAAATAGTTCTCCTAATCAGAGTTCATTGTGTTCTTATCCCCGACTCGTATCTCCTTCCTTCTCGCCACACCCTTACGGGTGTTCCTCCTTAGGCCCCCATCACCTGGCCTGCCTGCAGCCCCTGAAGGGTCCTTAGCTGTGAATGTTTAAACTCAGAGCTCAAACCCACACCCGGGCAGTTTGGTGTGGAAGTCTGTGCTGGGCGTCAGGGTGGACGCTTGAGCTCTGAATTGCAAATGCAGACATGATGAGGAAGTGTCCTTGGTCATAATGGAAGGCTGGTGAGAGGGCGTGAATGATTACGTGTGGTCCACCTCCACTCATGGAAACCTGTCTCGGTTCTTACATACCAGGGAGGATAGTGACACCTAGGCAGAGGCCTGGCCCGGAGCCGGGCTACCGAGGACCAGCCGTAGTATGTGGTAGTGTGCAGGTTCCTGCCTTCATGCAGGAGAGATGTCACAGCACAAGTCCAGGTGACTATGAGGGCACCCTTACTAAAGTGGGGACAGTGAGACGAGGAAGGGCCTCGCATAGGAGGAGCTACAGGAGAGCCGGGGGGTGGGGGCTTCCTGCACCCACTGGGAAGTCAGAGAAAAGGGGGCTTTGGGGACAGGTGCAGGGGGTCAGCCTGGGACAGCTGCTGCCCACTGCTCCCCTGGTTGCAAGTCTCGTGGGTCCCTTAGAGTTTAGGAGACGCACGCCTGTGGGGGAAGGAGGGGGGAAGAAGAGGGGAAGAAAATGGCTGGGGCAGGTCCCCAGAGGGAGGGCGTGTCCTGGGCCCTTTGAGTTTCCCTCTCTCTCTCTCTCTCTCTCTCTCTCACAGGCAGGGACCTCAGGGCAGGTCTCAGGGGAGGGTTTCAGCAGAATAGTCATCATTCTTCCAGGCAAGCTTTTCCAGGGTCGTGGTGTCCACTGATCGGTCAGCGCCCGGCAGGGAATTTCTGGTCACTGCGGTTGGTTCTGGAGTGGCCAGCCTGGCTTTGCTGCTTTTCCGAGCCTGGAGCTGACACTCCACTGGGGCCCAGAGGTCGGCTCCAGGGAGGCGACCTTCTGTCTGTGCCTGTAAACCACTCGGCCGGTTCGTTCGGTTGCCTGTCTCAGTGTCCCCACTCCACCAGCCAAGAAGTATTCCCAGCCTCTTAGTACCCTGCCTCAGTAGATTTGTTCCAACCCTTTTTTTACCCGCCTTCGTTAGACTCCAAGTAGCCAGGATGGAGCTGCGCCGCTGTGCCCGCACAGACCTAAGGTTCAGGGGGTGCCACCAGCAGCTGCTGAGAATCAGGCGACGATGGCAGCGAGCACCTTCTATGCCATGGGGTCTGGTGTTTCCATCAACTCACTTGGCAGCTTGGAGAAGCCCCTCCTCAACACAGAAGGAGACCAAAGCTCAGAGACATTAAACAACCGGTGCACAAACACGTTCGAGTTTCTGAGGTCGCCTTTGGACACAGGGCTGAAAGGCCGAAAAATCGGGGCTCATTCCATACTCTAGTCAACAAGTAAGATGAATTTTATACATTTTTTCATTGGTAAAAGTCACACAGTTAATGTCTGGACGGAGAAGGCAGGGCAACTTTTTACCTTCACTGACGGCTCCTCGCTTACAACGATCAGGGACACAGTGACTGCCCCTTGACCCGCAGACTGCTCCTGCCAGGGTCATCTTGTACCAGACAAGCAAGCAGCGCCAGAAATGGTAGGGTGAGATGTGGAAACACTACTCCGTGCCCAGCGTTCGGACGTACATTGTTGCAACCAGGGTTTGATGCGAAGACAAACTCGGCAGGCGTGGCTCCACGCCCTCCTCCCTCCTCCCCCTCCCCCCTCCCTGCTCCCTATGACCTGTTTGGGGTTCCCTGCCCACCTTCTCACATCCAAAAAGACGGGGTCATTATCTGGGAAGATTGTTTGGAACGGCATGGTCTGGACTCATCCATTCTACTCTAAGGGCGTGAGGCTTCCTCCCATGCACTTCTGAAAAATGTTCTAGGGTGAACATCTCTAAGGAAAGGAGACCCCCCCCCCCCCCCCCCCGGCCCGCCCGAGCCAGCTCCTCCAGCCCTGTTGTTGCCGCTCGTGAATTTCACAGCGGCCAGAATGGTGCTCAGTCCAGAGGGCCCCGAGCTCCACTCTGCGACTCAGCAGTTTCGTGCCCATTGGCAAAAGAATGAGATTTTCATTGGCAACTATTCTGTCTCCAGAACACACAGTCACTGCCTAATGGGAATTCATGGGCATTGTTTACTGGAAATGGAAACTATTCAAGGTGAAGGGCTCGCGGTGTTCAAAGTGTATTTGGAATTATCGGAGGGTCGGGTTAGTCTGAAGGAGTCCATTGACTGCAGGGACTCCTTTGGGCCCCGGCGCACATTCAGCCTACGCTCAGCAGACGCTTTGCAACACGTGTTTGCAACACGTTAGCACTTCCTGTGTCCTCTGTAGGGCCTGACAGGGGGGACCAGAACAAAATTAAATTCTAAATACATCCTAATTTTAAAAGTGGGAGCCTCAGTTTTATTTTCTCTTTAAATTTTATTTATTGATTTTTTAAGAGAAAGAAAAGGAGAGAGAGAGAGAGAGACATCAATTTATTGTTCCGTTCATTCATGCCTTCATTTGTTGATTCTTTTTTTTTTTAAAGATTTTATTTATTTATTTATATTTAGAGGGGAAGGAGAGGGAGAGAAACATCAATGTATGGTTGCCTCTCAGGCATCCCCTGCTGGGAGTTGGCCTGCAGGGAACCAGCCTGCAACCCAGGCATGTGCCCTGGCTGGGAATCGAACTGCGATCCTCTGGTTCGCAGGCCCGCGCTTAATCCACTGAGCTACACCAGCCAGGGCTCATTTGTTGATTCTTGCATGTGCCCTGACTGGGCATCAAACCCACAAACATGGCGTATTGGGATGACGCCCTAACCCACTGAGCTACCCAGCCAGGGCCTGAGCCTCAGGTTTCTTGATAAAGAGAGGCATTTATAGTATCTGCCTATGGGATTGTTATGGAGATTACATGTGTTGATGTATTGAAATGCTCTGTAAGCTAAGCTGTAACTGTAATAACTGGGCAGGAAACAGCTCCAAAAGAAGCCACATGTCTGTCTGGTGGGACAGGACCGTGTTGAGGGCAAAGGGAACTAGCCAGAACATAGCTGTAAGGAAGCAAAAGGTGTTTTACTAACTAACGAACGCAAAGAGACGCCTGAAGAGCAGGGTGTGTTCCAGGATGTGGGTTAAGAGCAAAGGTTAGTCAGGCAGATAGCCATCTGGACAGTCACTAGGGAGGGAAATTTTGCCCCTGTGCACGAGCTCAACTGACCAATCAGGTAAAGGAGCACGAGCCAGTGCACGAGTTAACTTACCAATAATCAGTAACCCTATTGTGCCCCTGAGCCAACCGCTAACCGCCACATCTGCTTCTGTATTCAGCTTGCTTGCGCTCCTCCTTAAAACCCTAAGCCTGTAAGCGTTGGGCGCGACTCTCATTTGCAGCCCTTGCGGGCACCGTGTCTCCGGACACTTTGGAGAGTTCGCCCCTGTGCAGGTTAAACTTGGCCAATAAAGTAACATCTTTGGAACCCCGAAAGTCTCCGACATTTGTTCTCGCAGTTGGTGAATGCAACAGACCGTATTGCGGTTCATGTGCCCAGGTATCACCTCTGGATTCGGACCCATGGACAGAGAGTTAGTGACCGGCTCTGCGTGGGGGTGTAAAGGAGTCCTCGCCCTGCTTTGTTGAAAACATAAATAAGCAAAGTGGATCTGAACCAAAGTGGGGACGATGAGTGAGCTTTGAAAGGAGTCCTGTGGGATGAGGGTGGGGCCGGTGAAGAAGCGTGTTCCAGACTGGGGGCCTGCGTGAGCGTGGGCCCAGGGTTATTCGTGGGGCCTCTGTGCCTGAGCGTGTCAAGGGGCATAGCGTGAGATGAGACTTGAAAGGTAATGTGGGGCCCTGGCTGGTGTGGCTCAGTGGACCGAGCGCTGGACTGCGAGCCAAAGGGTCGCTGGTTCGATTCTCAGTCAGGGCACGTGCTGGGTTGAGGGTCAGGTCCCCAGTAGAGGCAACCACACAGTGATGTTTCTCTCCTCTCCCCCTTTCTCCTCTCTCTCTAAAAACAAGTAAATAAAATATTTTTAAGAAGAAAGGTGATTTGGGAGCAGATCATAGAGGACACTTATTGTAGAGGGTTTGCAACTCATTCCGTTATAATAGGGAGCTGCTGAAGGTTTGGGGGAACAGGAGGGTGACGAGATGTACCGACGTCTTGCATTTTGGCAGGACACCTCAGAGCAATATTGTTCGCCAGAGACCTCTTGGACGGGCAGAAGTGTGGAGACAGCGTGGCTGGAGGGAAGCTATTGAGCAGCAGAGGACGAATGACCGCAGCTAAAAGGCGGGGCTGCGGGCTCAAGGGAAGGGAGCGGTGGGGCCAAATGAAGCTACCACTGGGCAGCTGAGTGGTACCAGAGGGGGGAGGGGGAGTCCAGGACCAGTCATCGCTGGGGGGAGGGGAAGGACAGACACAGCAGCGTTGGTGTGAACACGCTCAGGCCTTCCTGAGCAATGTTGCGGCGTCAGGCGCTTTACGGGCCCCGCCGCCACTCCCTGGCCCATGGGCTCCCCCTTGGACCATTTCCTTCCACCGCCGCCAAGACCTCCCGGAGGCCCGCGCAGCGCAGGGAGGGGCCCTTCCTCTTCCAGGAGAATGCCAGCGGCTTTCAAAGGAGCAGGGCTCTGGTTTCTGGGTGCTCCGTCCTCCGTTTGCGTCCTCATGGCAACGGGGAACACACAGGCAGCTCCTGCCGGCAGCTCGGCCATTGAAGGTTCCCAGAGCCGCTGGGTGGGCCGTCTTTGAAGACGGCCTTTAGTGTTTGTGTTCTTTCTCTTTTTGGCCCAGCATGACTGGCGAAACGCAGGAAATTAGGATCACATTGTCCCAGGGCCCACTGACGAAACCCACTGGACAACCTCTGAGCCTTGGTGTATTTTAAAGTAGGCTTCACAGGCGTAAAAATGCACCCATAGGGGTTTACGAAAAGTCCCTCCGAGGCTGGTGCGGGGGGGTGTGGCACTTGCGATGGTAGTCACGGGCGAACCACATGGCCCAACCCGAGGAGATGCTGAGAGCTACATAGAAGGCCTTTCAGTCTCCGTGTTTCTGCCCACGGGGGGCGGGGGGGCGGTGGGGGGGTGGAGGAGGGGACCCTGTGGGCAGAAGCACGTGTAGGGATGCCTCATTGCTAGAGAAAACCAGTGAAAAGCTTCCTCCCACTGCCAGTAGAGAGAATGTTGCCCCGTCCATTGGAAGGAACAACCCCTCTGCAGTATCACTAACTGAAGCCGCATGTGCGTGCTTCTTACAGAACGCGAGCTTCGCTTCTCCGTGGGCTGGGAAAGGTGATGCCCTCAGCCTCTGATACACAGGAGTTTCAGGTCTGAGAGGAACGAGAAGCACAGGCCGTGATGTACGGGGTGGGGCAAAAGTAGGTCTGCAGTTGTGAGCGTGGGAAACCGTTCGTTCTTGTATTATTATGCACTAGTTCTTGTATCATTTTCCATACAAACAACTGTAAACCTACTTTTGCCCCGCCCTGTACAGAAAAAGGAATCAGGTAAAACCAGAAACAATACATAATATTCACTTTTATTTGCTCATGATACTAAAAAGCTAACAAAAGTGAGTGTTGTGTGTAGTGGAGAGGTTGAAAACCCGCCTGATGGCGCTCCCTGACTGGATAACCATTTTTTTTTGAGTTTTTACAAGATGCTGGGTAGGTACCCAATGAGCTGAGGATGAGGGGAGCCCCCCGTGCACTGGGTCAGGAAGGTGTGACCATTACCATGCCACCGTGTACGTGCACAGGTGGAGGGACATAGGTGGCCCTCTGGGAGCACAGAGGACGGGGACAGTCTTTTGTGAAGTTGAGGAAGGGCTTCACAGAGGTGCCAAAGCTCCAGTTGGGTCAGTAGGATGATTTGTTTAAATAATAATTTCAAACAGAGCGTGAAAGGGCATAGAATGAGTGAGAAAAAAACGGATGAATTAGGAAAATGATGAGCGAGGCAGAAATTCTTTTTAAAAAAAGATTTTATTTATTTTTAGAGAGAAGGGAAGGGAAGGAGAAAGGGAGAGAAACATCAATGTGTGATTGCCTCTTGTGCGCCCCCTACTGGGGACCCAGCCTGCAACCGAGACATGTGCCCTGACTGGGAATTGAACCAGTGACCCTTTGGTTTGCAGCCCACACTCAGTCCATTGAGCCACACCAGCCAGGGCCAGAAATTATTTCCTTTTTAAAAAATAGATTTTATTCATTCATCTTTAGAGAGGAAGGTAAGGAGAGAGGGAGAGAAATATCAATGTATGGTTGCCTCTCATGGGTCCCCCGCTGGGAACTGGCCTGCAACCCAGGCATATGCCCTGACTGGGAATCAAACTGCAATCCTTCTCTCGCAGGCCCGTGCTCAATCCACTGAGCTACACCAGCCAGGGCCAGAAATTATTTCTTGTCATTTCCCTCTTGCTGATCAAACCCAGTTCCAGTCAAGTACCAGCAGCTGTCTGTTTCAGAGGACACGAGGCCCTCTCCAGCCCAAGGGGTCACCCTTCCGGGGTGTCCAACCTTTTGTCATCTCTGGGCTACACTGGAAAATGAAGAGTTGTCTTGGGCCACACATTCAATATATCGTGACATGTAATCACAAAGAAAATCTCATAATGTTTTGAGTAAATTTATGATTGGGCCCCATTCACAGCCACCCAGGGCCGCAGGTGGGATGCACCTGGAAGCCAGTCACGGCACACTTCCCTCACCCATGACAGCTTTGGGCACAGGTGAGTATTATGAGTTGAACTATGGTCCCTAAAAAGCCCTGTTGAATCCTCACACCTGGTACAAGGGGAGAGGACAGACAGACCCCTCTCGGGCCCTCTTTACTAGTCAGCTCTGTCTCTTTCCTTGAGCCTGTCAGTGATAATCAACTGTCATTTCTCTGAGCCTCTACTCTCAGGACTGGGAAGATTACTGAAGGCATCCCCTGCACAGGCGTTTTAAAACTCACACAGTCAGGACTTTCCAGACCAGAGCACCAGGACCCCGAACCTGAAGAGAACACTGAAACAAACTGCAGCTGCACCATCAGCCTGAAACCTCCTGATTGGCCACTACTTGCCAAGACCCCCGGCTACACCCCCGTCCCCTTTTTTGATCCAATAAAAAAACTCACAGCCCTGACCCCTCAGGCCTGGTATATTTCTCTGCATTTAGCCCTTTGCCTCTCTTGGGAAAGTAGAAACAGCACTTTGCCCTCTGCGTTTTCTTCTCTTTGTGAATTCTTTCACAGCCTGCACCACCAGCTCGCCCTAACACAAGGAATGGGGTCTTCTTGGGGAACAAGGTCTCTGCAGTGGTCCAGTTAAGTGGAGGTCACTCAGACAGGCCTTACGCCACCCGGCATGACCAGTACCCATGGGAGAAGAGAACGTTGTGAGAAAGGCAGACACACTCAGGGTGAATGCCATGTGACAGTGGAGGCGGGGACTGGGGTCCTGCACCTAGAAGCCAAGGAACACCAAGGACTGACCACAACACCAGGAGCTCGGGAAAAAAGCACAGAACCGAGCTTCCCCTCACACCCCCAGACCTTGATTTCAGCCTTCAGCCTCTGAAATCCTGAGACAAGAAAACGCCCAGTTGATGGGGCTTTGTTAGGGCAGCTCCAGGAAACGAGTGGAGCCCGGTAATGAAACTCCAGCAGAAGTGTTTCCTAGCTCTGGGGTCATATTTGCCCCTGGTAGGTGATTTCAACAAAAGGAATGATCCCGGGTTACCTAGAATGACCAACCGACCTATTACTTCTCCTAGGGGAAAACCCCGTCCCCATAATGCTTTAGGTACTAGTTAAGTTACATGGAACCATGACTTCAGAAAGCTCCTAAAAATTAATGTCAAGAGTTTGTGATAGGGCTGGAAGTAGAAAGCCAGTGAGACCTTCAGTACCTTTACAGGGTGGTAGGTGCTTGGCTGCTTCTGTCCCTGGTTTCAGTGAGAACTTTTGGACGATTCCATCTTTGATACTTGAAAGCTTTCTCCCGTAATGATGTGGGTGTGGTGTTGACTCAGTGTAAGATCATTCATTCCTTAAGGCTACCCATGCTTTTTTGCATATTTTCTCTCTACAGAGTAAATTATGCAGTGTTCTGTTAGGTATCGTAAGTCTAACAATATATACTCTCATATATATGTATATATATACATATTCTTAATGGTGAAGGCTATTCATTCATTCACCAGATATCTGGGTGCTTTCTATAGATACAACAAATACTTTGCACACGTGTGCAATACGGGTCACCATTGGTAAAACCAACACCAGCCCTATTCGAGTGGAGCGGGGGGGGGGGGGCCAGTATACAGATAATTACGTTTAAAAATTTGCTTCAAGTGCTGTGAATGAAAGCAATAGATTGCTGCGACAGAGAGTAAGGTGCGGGGAAGAGACAATTTCATCGAGAAGGTGACATTGGAGCCGAGACTTAAAGGATGAGAAGCAGCCAGGCCGCAAAAACCGGGTCGCGTTCACCGTAAGTCAGTTAAAAATAGCCCCCAATCTCTAGAGCCGGAAGCCTGGCGGTGTGGGTATCGAGGCCCTGCCGCCAGCACTGAAGATGGCGGGCGGCGGGGGCGTGCCCACGCTCTGATTGGTTGACAGGAGCTACGTCACGTGGGCGGCCGCGGAGCATCCGGGCTCCGGGGGCTGCGCTGCGGAGGCTCCGGGGACCCGGTGGCGCGGGGCGAGCGCGGCTTGCGGACGGCGGTGGGGCCTCCCGGGCCGCCGGCGTGGGCTGAGCGGCGCGCGTGCGGAGGATGGCGGGCTCCCTGCCTCCCTGCGTGGTGGACTGCGGCACCGGGTAAGAGCCGCGGCGCTGAGCACTTGCCCCGCTGTCGGCTTCCCTCGCCTGCGCCCAAGTCCTAGCGACCCCTGTGCAGGTGGAGGCGACCCGCCCCGCTCCCCCAAGGCTGCTCACCTTGACCTGGAGGGAGTCGGGGCTGAAGCCGGTCCAGCTCGCCTCGCCGCCCCCTCTGCTCCCCAGCGGCGTCCTCTAACCTGCCAGCCTCCCCGGAATGCCAGCTTCAGGCAAATGCTTGCAGTCCCTCCGGCGTTCCCTGCCTCATGCCCACCTAACGGTGTCCTCACCTCCTGACAGCCTTAACACGGGCCCTCTCCTGGTCCCCGGGTGCATGTCATTGGTCCTGTGGTGACTCTTAGCCTCTTACTCGCGGAGGCTGTTACAGCCGTTTACCACCTGACACCTTGCTTTGCAGTGCACTCTGCCGTCTGCCAGTATGGGGGGGGGGGCGGGGTGGGGCTCGCTCTGATTAAGCTCGGGCTGTAGTTTGAGTAGACTTGCCCTTTCTCTTTGGGGGGAAAAAGAAAAGGCTCCATTTTGAAAAACCAGGTAGGCTAAATTTGGGAAAGCCTGTCTGGGGTATAGGAATTTTTTTCCTCTCTCCTTTACTTTTTTCGTGTGATTGCTTCTTTTCTTTCTTGTTGTCAAGAAAGGCAAAAGAGGCCTTCGGAAATTTCCTGTACTCTCTTGGCCCGAGCTTAGCGGATTTTTGGAAGGTGTTACTGAATCCAGCCCGCGGTAGTTTACAAATTCAAGGTTGCCTGCTTGCTTTATAGATGAGGTACTTAATAAAATAATTTTTCAAGACAGAATTTTAATCTTTTTTTCTTTGGTTGCAAAATAGTCCATGCCTGTTCACCATAGCCTTGATTCTTTTTGTGCATAGATGCACTTGGTTTGGTTTCCTTGACAACCTTGTGGGGGTGTCTTCTTTAATTTGCTGCTGTTCATCTCCTCCTGATCTTGTTTTCCTTTTGCTGCTGAAGCCACCATTCCTGGTTACAGGCAGGAGAAAAACCCTGCCTTTTTGCTTGGACTGATTCTTCTTTTGGAAACATACATGGTGCCAGAGTATTATGACTCTTGATTTTAGAGGTCATTTTGCTGCCCAAACCAAGACAAAGTCAGGATTGGTGTTAACACCTCCCCCACTCCAAATGTGGGCTCCCTGGTCTGTCCGCTCCTCCCATTACCGAGTGTTCACCCCTCACCCACCAAATCTGGGGAACGTATTTCCCCCCACATTTGCATGTGCGATTTTTGCTTTTGTATTTTTGGTCTTGTCAGACTGTTGAAATCCGAAAGCGTTTCTTGGTAGTAGCAGTAAAATAATGTCCACAGGGGTTGTCACTTTTAATATTTGTAAGCTGGGGACTTGACCCATTATGCTTGCTATAAATATCTAAAACGACCTCAGAAGTTTTGACCTCCTGAGGTCAGTGACCAATGTCCTTGGCTCTTTTGGAGGTAGAACTACAGGGTGTCATTGTTTTGGGGCCCAAAGTCATGCCGTCTTCAGGCCGCCATAGGCTTTGTCATCGAGACTCAGAAACGGTGGCAGGGGAGCTCCCAGTGGGTGTCATGTGGGCACGTTCTGTGATGGGAAGGACTGGTCAGTCACGGACGCCCAGCGTCCAGTGGATGGCCAGCAGGAGCTACCCAGAAGAGCCCACATTTACTTAAAGCGTGTTAGTAGTTGTTATAGTTCCCAGAGAGTTTACGTGGTTTTTTTGACTTTTACCTCAAAATAGGATCAAAAGGGGTAAATGCAGGGTAGAAATAACTGGGACCAAGGGAAGGCATGGGCCTGGGAGTCGCCCGGAGGTGCAGGCCTGGGGCCGCGGTCATCCGGCCTGACCTTTGGCCTCAGTCTGCCTGTCTGAGAAATGTAAGAGTCACCTTTGTCACCTTTGCTATGTAATTCTTGTCACTAGGAAGCAATAGGCATACCTGGCCCTCAGGTGAGAGAGCTTTCCCTAGAACTAAATTTTAAAAGAGAACCTCACCTCGGCTAGTCTTCCAGCCCCTCCCTGGCCCCGCCCCTCTGAGATCCGAGAGCTAGCTCCATGCCTCTTCTGTTCATCAGTTTATTTTCCACACTTAGGTTCCACTCTTGTGTGGACTAACACGGTGTTCGCCTTTCTCTGGCTGTCTTGTTTCTGTTAGCATGATGTTCTCCAGGTCCCTCCATGCATGTATGCCTAGCCCGTGGGCACAGGCCACATTGTGAAGGCCGGGGTGGGGGGGGAAGAAGGGCTGGGGTGAAGGGGGCAAAGGTAGAAGAAATGGGGCACAGCTGGAATAGTGTCAACAATAAAGATTTAAAAAGAAACATTCACATATAACTGTACATGATGGACAGCAACGATTTGGTAAACTGTGTACTGAGTAGTGGTTTTTACAGCAGATAAATTCATCCCGGTGGCCTAGCATCCTCTGATAAACCCGAGACCAACGGCCGAGCACGTCTGCTGGGGCCCAGGGTGCTGGGGGCCTGGGTGCTGGGGGCCTGGGTGGTACGGGCCATGGGGTCCGCCAGACCCAAAGGCAGAGCTTCGTTTATTTAAAGGAGTTGCTGAGGTTCGTAATTTTCAGAGAACATCCATAGACCCTAGGCTCACTTCTCACAAGCACACTTTTCAAAGGAAGATTCTGCATTTTTTAAACCTGTTTCGAAAACCATCTAATTTACTGAAAAGCTGCGAGAAGTGTACCCAGACCCCCCCCAAAAACTACATGTTCTTCATCCAGTCTCACCGACAGTTAACATTGGCTCCACCCTTCTCTGTGATCCATCTATATTATTATTTTTCTGAACTGCGCTTCAGCGTATACTGCCCGAGAACGAGGAACTTGTGTTAGCACAGACGGACGATCAGGAGCGGAACAGTTAACTTTGTACGCTGGCGTTCCAGGCAGCCTGGGTCCCCGTGCACGGGCCGTGTCTGCCTTGTGGATTCTGTCCTTCCTGCCCTCTAGCACCCCATGTGCTGTTTCACTTGTCATCTTGTCCTTCCGGTCCCACTTGACCAGTTCCTTAGCTGTTTTCTGTCTTTTGAGACATTGACATTTTTGGCAGCCAGTCCTTAGGGTATCCCGTCAGAAGGCATTCTCTCCCCTCAGTTTCATGGACCTGTAATTGTCATGTAACACTGTGTAAGTTTAAAGTGTATAACGTTGGTTTGGGGATACATTTGTATCCTTGCAAAATGGCCATCGCCACAGTAATAACTGATACCCCCTCAGGGTGCATAGTTACCATTTTTGTGGTGAGAGCATTGAAGATGTCCTCTCTCAGCCTCTGCGGACTATCTGAGACCGTTGGTGACTGGTCTCTGTGCTGTCCCTGGGACCCCCAGACCTCATTCATCCCACAGAGAGCTGAAGTGGCCCTTTGCCTGGTTCCCGTTCAGGTCCACCAGGGCCGTTTGGACTTGGCGATGCCCACTAGGTTTCTTCCCTGTCTGGTCCCTGTTTTCCTGTGTGTTAGTCGTGTCGTTTGTGGAGAGACCCTGTTCTCCTTCACCTCTCACCCACTAGTTTTAGTGCCCATTGGTGGTTCTCGACTTCAGTGGTTATTACAGTGATGGTTGCCAAACCGTGAGTTAAAGCAACAACAACACACAACTCTAGAATTATCTACATTTGTCAGGTAACACTTCACTTTAAGGAAGCAGTTTGCCGTGGCCCCCATTTACTTATTTATCCTCTGTCTGGGTTATTACTGATAACCTTATTCAGAGGTTAAAATTCATGATGTCATTACTGTATTCAGTGGGTTATTATTTGTTATGGTCATTATTTGTTTTGAAGCTTAAATTGTTCCAGGTTTGGCTGGCTGAAACGCAGTCAGCCTGTTCCTGGTGTTCACTGGATGTGTCTCCGCAGTTTTTTGAGCATTTTGCTGTTATCAGAAGATAGCATTGTTAGCTTATACAGTGCATATACCTCTTTTTAAAGAAAATATTTGTTTTTAGAGAGAGAGGAGAAAGGGAGAGAGGAAGAGCAACATCAGTGTGTGGTTGCCTCTTGCACGCCCCCTGAGGGCCTGGCCCACAACCCAGGCACGTGCCCTGACTGGGGATTGAACCAGCAACCCTTTCGTTTGCAGGCCAGTACTCAGTCCACTGAGCCACACCAGCCATGGCCATGCACCTTGCTCCATTTTTTCCTGGAGTATCTCTGGGTTCTGTTTCTAGAAGTGGAAAGTCTGGGTCAAGGAGTAAATGCGTAATATGATTGTGTTAGGCAGTGCGGACCCCACTCAGTGGTGTGTGCCCACAGTGGTGTGTGAGCCCGCCTGCTCGGCGGCCTCACTGATGGCGCATTGCCACTTTGTATTATTTGTATCCATCCGGAAGGGCGGATGTAGGCGCAGTCTGCCTGCCTTGTGTCGTTACGTGGGCAGATGAGCATCTTTTCATGTGGTTAAGAGGCGTTTGCCTTTCTGTTTTCTGTCTCTTCATGCCACTGGCCCATTTTTCTGTGGGATTTGGGCCCTCAGCTTTATTTTTAGAAGTCCGTCATACGTTAGGGTGTGTTCGGGGCCCCACATCACACTCCTGGGTACAGTGATTTCCTAGGAACGACCACAGGACTGTACTGAAAAGGTACAAAGCGCAATCGGCGGAGGGGGAAGGCACAGGAGGCAGGTCTGGGGGAGGCCGGGAGCCGGCTCCCCGGGCCCTCAGAGCCGTGCCCCCGCACCAGCGCGACCCACTGGGGAGCCCTCTGCGGCTCTGCCCGGTTTCCAACGCTTGGGGGCGGATCGCGCACCCTCTACTAGCGTGGGCGACGTTCCAGCGTCGCGGAAGGAGAGCAGGTGCGCAGCGCTAACTGTTGCTTGTGTGGGTCAGGCACACGCGAACCTCTCCTACCTTACAGGGGATGGCGGGCCCTCCTGCAGCCCGAGGGCCCAGATGCCAGCCAGGGCAGGGCTTGCACGCAGGCTGGGTGACGCTCTTCCGCTTGCAGGGCCGCCCACCCTTCGTCATGTAAGCTGCAAATGTATCTTCCTTGTGTATCGTTTGTCTTTCGCCAGGGAGAAAACTTTAAAGCAATCAGATCTATTAATTTTTTTTCCTTACTGTTTGTGCATTTCGAGTCATAGTTAAGGAAGTTTCCCCCCCTGTGCCCACGTGTGTGAATGTGTGTGTATGTTTCGCTTTTTTATTCATCGATTGGAGAGAGAGAGAGAGAGAAACAGACAGACATTGACCTGTTTTTTGCTCTACTCATCCAAACGTGCGCCCACAACCTTGGCGTGTGGGACGATGCTCCAACACACTGAGCCACGGGCCAGGCTGTGATGCCCTGCTCGGTGACGTGTAGGTGGATTCTGATTAATATTTTATTTAGATCTTTGCATCAGTGGAAGTGTGTGCACATGTCCATTCCTTCTGCAGCGCCTGTTATTCGTGTGTTGAATTTTGGGGCTGTTTCTTATCTTTTCTCTCTGTGTTTCATTATTGAAAATTGAAATCTTTTGAAAATAAAGAAATCTTTGAAATAAAGAAAAATCTTTTTTATTTATCTCTAGGACATTCCTTTTAGCATTTCTCTTTTTTTTCATGTTTGCTCTAATTTCCACGAGCTCTTTGTGTTTTCTAAATATTCTTTTAAAAAATAGCATCTTATCTANTCAGTGGAAGTGTGTGCACATGTCCATTCCTTCTGCAGCGCCTGTTATTCGTGTGTCGAATTTTGGGGCTGTTTCTTATCTTTTCTCTCTGTGTTTCATTATTGAAAATTGAAATCTTTTGAAAATAAAGAAATCTTTGAAATAAATTTTTTTTTTATTTATCTCTAGGACATTCCTTTTAGCATTTCTCTTTTTTTCATGTTTGCTCTAATTTCCACGAGCTCTTTGTGTTTTCTAAATATTCTTTTAAAAAATAGCATCTTATCTAGAACTCAGATGACTCTCTCCAGCAAAGCTGTCGTTCGGAATGGAAGGACCGAGAAAGTGCCTCCCCGCCGACGGGAAGCCAAAGGAGCTCACCATCACCCCGCCCTTGCCGCAGCAGATGTTCAAGGGACGTCTTTAAGGAAAAGAAGATCAAAACTGAACGTTAAAAAGACGACAGACTCACAACTACCAACAACTGAATCTAAAGTGAAACAAAGAGAAACGAAAGCCAACAACCAGGACAGGAACCGCACTGTAGGTGTGGAGACCCTTGGGGGGGCTATCAGCTGGGAGGGGCAGGGAGAATGGGGAGCAGGTACAGGGGCTGAAAAGCATAACTGTGGTAGGTACCAAACAGACAGCGGCTGTGAGGAATTGTATGGGAAATGGAGGAGCCAAAGAACTTACTCTACGCGTGACCCATGGACATGAACTAAGCGGGGGACTGCTGGAGGGGAGGGGATACCGGGTGGAGGGGGGCAAAGAGGAAAAAACTGGGACAACTGTAATCACATGATCAATAAAGTATACTTAAATAAGTACAAAAACAGCATCTTGTTCTTGTTTCTTGGGTAGAAGGTCTTTTCAGGAAATTGGTGATAGCGGGCTTATTTACTTACTTACTTTTGGCGTTAGTGGGGTTTCTCCCAGTAGTTTGTGTCCTCCACATTTTTTTTGTCTGTTTTTGTCTCTGTGTGTCGTAGTAAAGGTCCCTCTCAGATGTTGGTCATTTCTGGTGCCCGCTCACCATTGAAACTTGAAGAGCCGCAGGAGCCTGTGCGTGTGTGGGTCTGGCTCGCTACTTCTGAGCTTCACCAAGGGCGAAAGAGGCAGGTGGTTTGTGGGGGACTCTCCCGGCAAATCAGGGTCTTCAGATTTCAGAGGGTGCTGGGGTCGGGGGAGCAGTGACCCAGCAGTGTGGGACAGGGGTGGAAGTCTCCCCCAGGCCCCGGGTTTTGGGCCCTCGAGCCCCAGTTCCCTAGGTCCTGTGGGGGCCGGCTCTCAGGAGAGAGGGAGAGAAATATCCATGTATGGTTGCCTCTCGTGAGTCCCCTGCTGGGAACTGGCCTGCAACCCAGGCATGTGCCCTGACTGGGAATTGAACTGCAATCCTTTGGTTCACAGGCCGGTGCTCAATCCACTGAGCTACACCAGCCAGGCCTCTGTGGGGTTTCTTGTGTCTCCAGAGCCAGTCACCATTGATCTCCTCTACCCAGGTCCAGGGTTTTACTGTTGCTTCCTCTTTTTTCTCCATATATCTTTAAAAAATCATTTTTAAGGGGTCTCTGGGACAGAGTGAAGTTAGGCGTTTAGCCGACCGTTTTGCCCTGGGAGTCGGAATTCACTCGCTGATGCTCCAACATCCACGGAGGCCGCCTGTGCCTCGTGAGCTTATGTTTGCCGATCGCAGAGCAGAGAGTGTTGGGGAAATGGCCAGGCACAGGCTCCGGCACATACAGCGCCCCTTCTTATTACACAAAGTCCTTTATTACAGCACCGCACGGGCAACTCTGCAATGTCACACCGTCACACTTGGGCATACCCTCTGACACTAGGTGAAATGCCCAAATCAGAACTCTCCACCGTGAAACCCATACTCTTCCCCGACCAACCGCACTCAAGCAGGCGTTACTTCTGCCGCACCCTGGATATTGAGTCGTGTAAAATTTACAGGTCCGATTGCCAAAAAAGGGATACTGGATTTAGGTAAAATAATGAGTTTGGACGTGCACGTTGAACCCTGTCCAGTAAGCGCAGACGACCCCCTTCCGTTCAACATCTGAGGAGAGTTTGAGGAACCGGGTCCGGGCTGATTCCCAGAGTACCGTGTGGGAAGTGGGCACGCTTTTAGAAATACGTCGTTAGGGCTCGGGAGTGAGTTCAGTTTTGTTCAAACCACGCTCTCAGGCAGTGCAGTCTCACTGTTTTGCACAGAAACTCTCGGGAGAAGAGCCATTCTGGGGGGAGTTGGGGTTTGAGACTGGACTTCACAGGAGCCTCGTTTGGAAGAGGCTCCCAGCAGAAACACGGTTTTGAAAACTCTGTTCTCAGGGGGGAACCTCTCCACTTTCAAACGTAAATTAATGAAGCTTAAGCTGGTCACTTTCTGCGGCAGACACAGGACTACAGGAGGCATCTCAGCCACAGGGGCGTGTGTAGAGGTGACCGCCATCAGATTTGTGCTCCTGGATGCTGGAAGGGGCTGCTGATGGCAGGGAGTGGAATGAGGGACAGAGCTCCGCACGAGGCGGTTTGAGAGGTGTGGGGCAGAGGAGGCCTGGCGTATGTGCAGAACGAGGCACTGAGACCCAGGAGGTGGGTGGGAGGCAGAAAGGGGGGAGGTGGGTGTGGGAGTGGAAGCGAGAGGCATCTTAGCAGGTTCCTCTCTCTGGTGCTCTGAGCTGGAGCACTGAGAAGGCCTTCGTTGAAAAGGCGGGTTGTGACCTGGCTGGTGTAGCTCAGTGGATTGAGCGTGGGTCTGTGAAACAAAGGGTCACTGGTTCGATTTCCAGTCAGGGCACATGCCTGGGCTGTAGGCCAGATCCCCAGTAGGGGATACATGAGAGGCAACCACACATTGATGTTTCTCTCTCACTCTTTCTCCTTCCCTTCCCCTCTCTCTAAAAATAAATAAATATTTAAAAAAAAGAAAAGGCGGGTTGTCGCTGCTGGTCCTGCTCTGTGCAGCCGTTCGCCCTGTGTCTGTCCTGATTCCGGGAGAGGAAGGATCTCAGTCAGGGCTACAGGGAAGATGGCACTGGGGTGACCATGTGACTGCCTCCGGAAGCTCAGTGAGTGTGTTTCGGAGAAGGATGCATGCCTCCGCCAGGCTGGCCACCTTTTTGGGACCTAGTGTTCAAACAGACACAGCCCCAGGGGCTGTTAATGTAAAAGTATTGGTCTCGATACTTTTCCTCATAGATACACCGAGCACTGGAAGGGAAGCAGTATGACACCTTCGTATCGCCAGGGGCTCCTACGAGCAGAAAGTAGGAGGGGACCCGCTCAGGAAGAGATTCGCCAGGTTCGATCACCTGGACTGTCTCAACATTTCTGTTTCAGAAAAGCCGAAGCTGAAGGGAGATAGCAAGTGGGCAGAAATCAGCCGTACGTCTTAGCAAGCACAGATACCGCTGGCGTGCAAGAGTTCCTACCCTCGAGGAGGAAAACAATCTCAGGGCAGTCCATGGAAGGAATGCAGGTTGGGAGTGCTTCGCGAAAGACAGTCCGAATGACAGTCTGTAGACGGAGAAGTGACATTGCTGAGTAATGAGAAGCTTTTACTTGTTGAATCGGGAGACGTTTTCCCGGAACGGTCATATTGACCCTTGAGGTAGGGCTAATTATTATTCACCCTTTTCAGACGTAGAAACCGAAGTATTGAGGGGCTAACTCACTTCGAGTCAGGTAATGAGCCTAAGTTAGCGCCCTGGGCCCCGTCACACCCCTCACGTCGTACACACGTGCTGTTTGGCCACTGCTCTCAAACCGTGCCGTTCGTCTGTGTGTGGCAGAGACGGGGCTTCATTTTTGCTGCTCGTATAGTGTTTTATCCACCGACTAGAGTAGCATTTGTGGACTATGCCGTCTGTTTGGTGGTGTGTGGGTGTTGCCGGTTTTTCGTGGCTCTTCTGCCGTGTAACGCTGTAGCGAAGGCGTGTGTGTGCATCTCTGCACGCACTGGGGCGCTTCTGTGGGGCAGGTCCCAGGGCTGTGCTGCGGGGCCGTAGGGCACCTGGCTCTAAACACTTGGAGCACAGGGCATCCGCGTTGTTGGGACCGCACAGTGTGTGCACTTAAGAATTTGACCGAGAGGGAAACTCCCTTTTTTAGTGGCTCCTCGGCCTGTGCCGTGCCCCCGGCAGTTGGCGCCGTCGCCTTCAGGACAGGCCCAGATTCTGGGTGGTGTGTGCGGCGGTGGGCTCCAGGAAGGCTGAACACTGCGACCTGGGACACAGAACTACTGAGCATCATTTTTTCCGAAAACTCAAATAAAATATTTCAAACAGAAGAATAATAGTAAACATGACAAAAGCATGTAGCTATCACTGTTCTAATGCACTTTCTCTCTTTCTATTTATGTACTTTTTAAGAAAGGTTTTGCTTATTTTTAGGGGAAGGGAGGGAGACAAAGAGGGAGAGAAACATCAATATGGGAGAGATACATCCATTGGTTGCCTCTTGCACACCCCCCACTAGGGACCTGGCCCAAAAGCCAGACATGCCCTGGCTGGGAATCGAACCGGCGACCTTCTGGTTCACAGGCGGGCACTCCATCCCCTGAGCCACACCCGCAGACAGAGAAACTGACATATCGACAGATAAAGTAACTTGGCCTAGAGTTACATGCCTGGCAAAGAGCAGAGCTTGGGTTTGAACCCAGGCGGTCGGGCACCAGAATGCGCAGGCTTAACTGGTATGATGTACGCTGTGCCTTTCAGAAATACAAACACGCTATCACAGGTGTCAGTGATAGTTAGTACCCAATTTTAGTAAATGTTACCATTTTACTATAGTTCAGTTTAAAAAACAAACCCATTGTACAGCAAGTGTTCTCTGTGAGAGCTTGTGTTGGATGGTGTCTGCGGTCTCTGCTGGGCCCCCCGAAACGGTTTCAGGTGCTCCCCTTTCCAACCCTGGCCCCTTCCCCCCGGGTTTGGCGGTGACAGCCCCCTCTTCGGTCTGGTAAGAGCTCATTCAGCAGGTCCTTTTGGAGTGTCCGCCACAGGCCAGGCACTGCCAGGGCGGGGCACGGTCAAGACCCGCACCCCATTTTGGTCATCGTGTAAGTCGGAGCCTTGGCTGCGTGGGAATTTGGGTCTATTTAAACCAAGAGGGGGAAGCTTTTCCAGGGGGTGGGCCGTGTGTCCTGTTCAAGCCTCAGACTGACAAGTGATGACACCAGTGGCTCTGGCCTGCCTGTTAGACCCTGTCACTTCATCAGCCTCGGGACAGGGACTCGGTTTGTCTGTGTGTGTCGTCCCCAGGAGGACAGTCGAATGGGGTGGTCGGACTCTCTTAAGTGCGGTAAATGTTGACTCTTCTGGAAGGCTCCCTGACTCTGGGCTGGGTTTGGACCGGCCCCGGGGGTCTGGAGAGCCCCTGGGTGGGAGACTGGTGGGTGCACGTGTGGCTGGGCGTCTGCAGGGCTTGGGTGCGGCCGCACGTGGGCCGCAGGGCCTGGCCTCGCCCGAGCTCTGGGGCACCGCGGCTCCTGGTCCCAGGGGCCTGCTGGTAGGATGGGGTTTACGTGGGGTCGACTTGCTTTCTTTTCTTTCTCTTCAACCCTGTTCACTCCCTCTGTGTTCAAAAAAGTAAAGTTAGCACAGGGTAGAATACATTTAAAAATTATAAAATTAACCTCTGAGAATTTGGAATGTGTTACCATGTCAAAAAATTAGCATCAAGCACCTTGAAAGACCTTCGTAAACTGGAGTGAATCAATAAAGTCACTTTCAGCACTGCTGGCAAGTGTCACCCCCAACATCATTGCCGTCGGGGCTCACTGTCCAGCCGGGGTCCGCTGTCCAGCTGGGGCCCGCTGTCCAGCTGCCCCTGTTCACATGGCACCCCCAGACTCACGCTTCCAGCAGATGGCTCTGGGTGGCGCTTCCCCACCCCCACCCCCTTTATTTTTAATGTACGAGATTAGCAAGTGCTTTCGGAGCAGATAGTAGCATTCCGGCATGCATTGCAGCTGAGACTTGCGGCGTCTGTCACACGCAGTGCCCCACAGAAAGTGGGCCCATTAGGAACCAGGATGGGAAGAGCTGCTTCTGTCAAATAGTCGCCCCAGGGGGCGGGGGCCTTGGCTGCCAGGGGCCGTGGCCCGTGAAGAAAATTACGTTATCGCTTTCTCACCACCCTCCCCCTGCCCCCAATTCACAAGTTTGGGGACTTTGAGAGCAGCCCTGGAGGTGGGGGCTGCACACTGATATCTGGGGTCTCTCTGCTCACCAGCCGTCCGGCCCTGGGCAGCTGGCTTCATGCCTCAGCTCCTCACTTTGTCACTTGCAGAGTGGCGATGCCATTCGCTTCGTTCACAGGGTTTTTGCGAAGGTTCATGGAGGGCTCGCCCGTGTGTGCACCGGAACCTCTGCAGCAGAGGCAGGCACAGCGCCCCCGTTGTTGTGACCGCCTGCTCACCCGAAATCAGGGTTGGAGTCCCAGCTGTCACAACTGCTTAAAAAAAAAAATCTCCAGGGAGTCTCCCAAGGCCGGAGGTTTTCGGGTGTGGAGAGCTTGCGACGGAAGGCGTGAGTGGGGTACAGAGCAGAGTGTCACTGTCTAAACCGTGTTGATGACTTTGTGCTTCTAGGTACACCAAGCTGGGCTACGCAGGCAACACCGAGCCTCAGTTCATTATCCCTTCATGTAAGTAGCCCTCACCCTGGGCGGGGGGTGAGGGGGGGCGCTCAGAGCTGTCTTAGGCACCCCCATGTTGATTTTGAGGTTTGTCAATTTCCCTGCCATCTTCCTTGAGAAGGTTGTTCCGGTTCCTGGGGAGGATTATTTATTTCGACACCTAGTTCCTGAATGTTATTGATGCAGCCGGGACCCCCCCACCAGCCTCCCCCCTCCACACCCTTTCTGGCAGCCCTTTGTCCCTGGCATTGGCCTGTCAGCCAGGGTGGCCGGCAGGGGCCTCGCGTCCCATCGAAAATGTCCGAGTTGTGTAGAAGTACGTGTGTCTCTGGGAGGTTAGTCGGTAATTTGTGAGTCAGCACAGTGTCATTAGCCAGCAGCTTTGTGGATGAGTATCCGCTGTGCTTACGGCTCACTCTAGTGAAAGACTCTATTTGTTTTTAAATGAGAGGCCCGAGACCGTGGTCCGGTGTCCGGGATGTGTCCTGCTTCTGCTTACCTTTCAGTTGGTGGAGACCCAGGAAGTGCCGCCCCATGCTGGGCTGCCTCCCGCAGGGGTCCCGGGGCGGGCCAGGGGCTGGGGGGCGGACTTCTTCTCCGAAACTGTTTCAGTTGTGCGTTAGTGTTGGGGACTGTTCTCCGGGGAGGAAGGCGCGTCAGTCACGAGTGAAGCGAAACTCCGCCTCCTGAGCGTAGCTCTGGCGCGGTGAGTGGCGGTCGTAGAAACTGGACACTGTTTGGGGGCCAGGGACAGGTGGTGACAGGCCCTCCCAACCAGTGTGGGGCATGGACAGGTAGGCGGGGATCACTGGGAAGTACACGTCGGATTCCGTGAGAGCGTTTTGTTTGCCTCACGCTGTTCCCTGCCCGCCGGGCCACACCATGACTGTGAGTCTCGTTTCCTAGGTCTGAGTACTCCGGTCCCATGATGGTCCCTGACAGCAGGTCTGGTTGGTCCCCGGTGTCTTCATTTCAACTCATAATTTGGGGTATTGGTTTGCACTGCAGAATGGGGGCTCGCAGGCCAGGATCAGGTGCCGGCAGGTTTGCATTTAGGGGAGGATCCCTCTCCTTGGCCCATCCACGGTGCCTTCTCCCAAGGCCTCGTGTGGCCTTTTCTCTGCCGTGGCTGAGACTGAGAGGTCGGGGCCACTTCCTCTTCCTGTAAGGACTCCAGCGGTCTTGGATTAGGGCCCCCCTCTGGGCCTCCTTCCCCCGTGTTTACCTCGCATAGGCCTCGTCTCCCAGTACCGTCCCAGTGGGGGTTGGGGCTTCAGGTGGCATCGGAGGGGACACAACTCAGGCCGTGACAGTTGGCGTTCTGAGGGTGGGTCAGTCTTCTGTGGATCTTGCTGCGACTGCCCCACACCCGGACCGTCCCGGGCCCAGTGGGTGAGCTGGGGGGTGACACCTTCCGGCTGTCAGAGCAGACTGCATTTTAACCCCTGGGGGCAGCAGCAGCCGCAGCAGCTCTGCAGGGCTGGCCCTGCACCTGTGCTGTTGGGTCTCAGCCCTGAAAGTGCCAGCGCCTAGCGTGTCCTCGCCTTCCAACCTGTCGGCGGTCTTGGCCTGCCGACTGCCGTCAGAGGCAGGGCCCTCAGGCCTGTGCTGTGCAGAGCTGGGCAGAGTTTGCTGATTGTTTGAAGGGAGGGTCTCCCTTTTTTTCTTGTAATGGTCAGTTGTGGGAGAATATCGGGAATCACTGAACAGTTTCAAAAGAGGTGCGTGAGTGCGGGAGGGGGAGGGAGGGTCGGGAGAAAGAACGTGCATTTTAGACACTGGGGTTGGAAAGGGCCGGGCGTGAGGTCCAGCAGGCTGGGTCGGGTGGGGGTGGGAGGAAGGTCTGGATTGCAGGCAGAGGCTGAGCCCCGAGACGCTTTTCTTCTTTAAAAAGCAAATAGACATCTTTAAAATCTTTACTTACCCTCTCCCGGCAGAGCAAAAGATACAAAACAGAGACCCACACACCCAGCACCCAGAATGAGCCGACTTAAGGCCATTTCACCCTGCGATGACCTGCGCACCAGCCCTGCTTCCCCCTCGGCCCTCCCTGTCCCTGCCGTCCCCAGCCGTGGCCCTTCCCTGTATCCAGTCCGTGTTGGCCTCTTAGCTTGCAGGTACCGGGATGTACGCACAACGCGTGGCATCGTCTGGCGAGTGTAAATATTTCTAAGGTGGCTTCACACTGTGAATAACTTCCTACGTGGTTCTGCAGAAAAATCCCCAAACTCGGCATCAACGTCTCCCCGTACCCGCGTCCCGGACCCAGGTCCGCGTTTGTGTTTTCACTGGGGCGTTTGCCAGTGCTCGCTGTTGTGCAGGGCGGCGCAGTATCTCCGACCCCCGCGCGTGCCAGCTGCCCAAGAGAAGGTGGTGCGCACAGGGGACTCCATCGCCCCGGGTGCCCCTCTCCAAGCGTCGGGCGCTCTCAAACTGCGCATGCTCCGGAGGGCCGCCCGAGCGCAGCTCCGCCCCGCCGTGGGTTTGGGTTCCGTCCCCTGACAGTGCGCGGTGTGGTCAGACGTGCTTGTGGCCCGTAGGATGCCTTTCACTGCCTGTTGGAGACTTTGCCTGTGTTTCTCTTGCACCTTTTTGCCTTTTTTATGGAGTTATAGGAACTGCTTGTATACTCTGTCTACTAATTTGTTGCATTTGTCTTCCACGACTTTTTTAAAAAATATTTTTTTAGCTGGAAGTTTAAACAATTTTCTGTAGTCAAATTTACCAGTCTTGTATAAATTGTTTCTATTTTGAAGAACCCATTTCTGCTCCGAAGTTAGAAAGACTTTCTCTATTTTTTAAAGAAAACTTTACGCCTATTTCTTTAGTATGGTGTGAGAGAGTGCATTTAATTTGTTTTCCGAATGGACAGCCACTAGTCATTTCTTGAAGAGCACACTCGACACGCCTCTTCCTGTGTGCCTGGGGAGAGTCTGGTGTTTTTATTTTGTCTCATTCCTGTGTTTGTGCATTTTCTGCTCCATGTATGCACTCTCTTAAATACTGTTTTTCAGCTTTTAGCATGTATTTTGTATCTGATGGGTCCAGTTCCTTTTCCTTGTCCTTTTCCTCAGAAAAGACGTAGCTGTTGTGAGGCCCTTATGCTTTATTATAGATTTCAGAATCAGTTTAAAGTCTGAAGAATTATAAGGGGGTCTGATTAAAGACACGTTCAATTTGTAGATTATTTTGGGGAAAATCTGACATCTTTCTAAGTGGAATTTTCCTGTCCACAAATATGGTGTATGTCTTATTGTTTACTCATGTCTCTCATTCCTGTTTTGTAATGCTCTTTAAAAAACATGCCCTGGCTGGCGTAGCTCAGTGGATTCAGTGCGGGCCTGCGAACCAAAGGATCGCAGTTCGGTTCCCAATCAGGGCTCATGCCTGGGTTGCAGGCCAGTTCCCAGGGGGGGACATGCGAGAGGCAACCATACATTGATGTTTCTCTCCCTCTCTCCTTCCCTTCCCCTCTAGAGATAAATAAATAAAATCTAAAAAAAAAACCCACAAAAACCCACACGTGCCTTTTGCTAGATGTGCTTCTAGGTGCCTTCACGTTGGTGTTGCTGTGTGGCGTCTTTTAGAACTAAAGTTTGTAGTCGTTATGGCCAGGATGGGGACGCTGCCACGACTTGTGAGTTGTTTCCCAACCGACGGCCTTGCTGGCCTGTCCGACTTGTCCTGCTAGCCTGCAGGTCCTGCCAGTGGTCTGTGCAGATACTGTATCAACTGCAGATACTGGTGTCTGTGTGTCTTCCGCCCGACACTTGGTACGTTCTTCTGGGTCCTGCTGCGCTGACCGGGGCCCCGCCCACAGCCGCTGGGACTGGAGACAGACTTACAGTGAGACCTCCAGTGCCGCTCGTGGTGGGTATTCTCTCCCTGATAATCCTCCGTAGTTCGCCCGCAGACCAGCTTTTAGCATAGGGAAAACAGCCTCTCTTGGGTACGCACGTGTTCTCCACGTGTACAATTAAAAAAATAGTCAGAATGTTTGCATTTTCCTTTATTAACTTTAATCTTGCTACTGCTGATTCACCATTAAGCTAGCTGAGGGATTTTATTTTTCAGTTTCTTTCAGTCATCTGCAAACTGTTCGCTGTCTTTATACTGTTTTACCTCGGGGTGATTGTGGATTCCCAGGAAGTTGTCCCGTCTCACGTAGTTACTCGGTGCAGTGACGTCAGAACCGGGGAGCCGGCGAGGTGCAGGTCACTCCGCCACGCCGTCGCCAAGCGGGCTCCCTCGCTGCCTCTGCTGCAGGACGCAGCGCTCTCGCCACCGCGGGGCCTCTCCGTGTGCGCCCGCGCTGTGACACTGCCCCTCCCACCATGCCCCACCGCGACAGCCGTTCGTCTGTGTGTCCGTCTCCGTGAGTCTGCTGCCGTGACGCTGTGAGGGACGTGGATTCATCCAGCGGGCGGCCCCTCCTGCTGGGCTCCTCACCGGGCACCAGGCCCGTGGGGCCGTCCCAGCTCCTGTCCGTTGTTCCTCCCTGTCGCCCAGTCGCATCCCAGTGTGCGGATGTGCCGACGGGTCTAGACGTCCGTGCGCTGTGGAGGACACCTTGGTCGTTTCCAACTCTCAGCTCTCACGAACGCAGTCGCTGTGAACACCCGTGCAGGGGCTTTTGTGGGGGCGTGAGTGTTCGGTTTCTGGGGAGACACTGTAGCGCCGTCGTGCGCTTCTGTGGCAGGTGTGTGTTTAGTGTTTTAAGAAACCGCCGAGTAGTTCCCCTCTTAGGTGGCAGCTTTGCATCTGGGGCCCGCGGGCCCTTCCCGGGACACGCGCTGCAGGGACAGCACGTGCGCACGGCCGCGTGTTTCTGCCGGTGCCGGCGCAGCAGCACGCGCGCGGTTCCCCGGCCTTCCCGCCACCCGCTGCCGAGCGCCGCTCCTGGGCTGCTGCGCACACAGCGGCCTCCTTCGCGTTCACAGTCCTGCCACTCGCCGCAGGGGGCGGCCGAGTGCGTGTGCCCAGCGGGGACGGTCCCTGCCGGCTCCTCGGTGGTTGTGTTTGCTGACCCTCCATCTCGTGTCCTCCTACGTCCCACGTCTTTCGCCGGCCTGCCCTGGTGTGCTGGAGACCGCCGCCAGGGCGGCCAGGACCCCTGCTCCTCGGAGAGCCCTCTCCCGTGAGCGCCGCCGACTCCCAGGGCGCTGCCCTCTCACGTCGGGAGGCCTGTGTGGACCACGCCGAGCTTTTCGAGAGGGTGAACGGAAGACCTGACCTGACACCTTTATTCCTACTCTTTGTCGTGGGTTCAGGTGCTCCCTGTGTCATGGTTAAAAGAAGTGTATTTTGTATTTGTTGTTTTCTCTAGAAAACTATTTTCATGTTATTCAGTTACAGTTGTCCCCATATCCCCTGTTGCTATTTCTAAGCACCACCGACCACAGGTCTGCTGTGCTTTGGGGTCATGGCACTTTGATCTGTCTTGTCAGGAGGGATGAGATTTACTTTGGTGGCTTAAACTTTTGAGTGCAGTAGTTTCCTTCTAAGTGCAGCATTTTCCTTTAAGGCAGTGAGTTTTCTTGAATTCTGTCATGACCTGCAGAATCATTTTGCCTGTGTCTCATCATAATCTTTTATCCTGACTTGGCAGTTTCATCCCAGACTCTTGCATCATTGAGTCTGACCTTGTGCAGAGGATGGGACTGGTCACGTGTGGGGGCCACCGGGTGAGGATCCCCACAGTCTAGGCTGGCCGCCCTGCCCGGGCCCGTTCACGTACTTGCCCCGTGCCCCCGACGGTCCTGTGTGGTGCCTTCGGCCTTCCAAGATGGGTTGTGTTTCTTTCTGCAGGTCTCCTTGGCGAGGTGGGCCCACCCTGCTTCCCTGCCCGTCCCTGGCCTTGGGGCCCCGATAGCAGCGCATTGCACTGCTTCCAGCGGGGCCACAGTCCTGCCTGTGCCCCCCGGGCCTGCCCTGTCAGCCCCGCAGGAGTCCTGTCTGGCTTTGTGTCCCCTTTTCTAACAGGTGGAAGAAAGGGGGTGGGCAACCCCCTTTTTGTGTCAGGTACTAGCCAGCAGCCTTCTTGTTGTCTCTCAGTGGGAAGTCAGTTTGTTTGCTTTTGTAACAAACTAGGGTGTATCTGATGCAGAGTTTTATTAAAAGGATGTAAGCGCATAGAGGCATTGTTTTCCGGTTGTTTCTCCTGTTCCGTATTGTACTTTTAAAAGTTTTGTCTCCTTCTGTGTTTTAAAATTTGGAACCTGTTGGTCGATGCTTCGGGAACTTTGAACTACCGCAAGGAACCTTGTTTTCCAGGTGAAACTGAGGAACGTAGGGACGTAGCGTCTGTGAGCACTGAGAGCGACTGGCCGGGTGCCCGCGCCCTGCAGGAAATAAGGCCGGCACGTGACAACTGGTCTCTGTGTTCTACCCACCAGTGTCTTCCTGGGACCCCTCGACCCCTATAAATCCCTAGTGTTGGACATGTACTTGCATGTACATAGGGATGATGTAATCCTTTCCAACTCATTTAAATAAATGTGGTTTGTGATGGAAATCTCTGTGCTTTTTTTTTTTTTGAAGGCATTGCCGTCAGAGAGTCGGCGAAGGTGGCGGACCAAGCGCAGAGGAAAGTGTTGAGGGGCGTGGACGACCTGGACTTCTTCATCGGGGATGAGGCAGTGGACAAGCCCGCCTACGCCACCAAGGTGAGCCCGGCGCAGCATCTGTGACGAATAGCCAGGCAGAGCGAACCACGCGGGGTGTAGGTTGTTTAGAAATCGTCCTGTGTGTTGCACGTGCTTTTATCCTCGTGTTTGACGGGAGGGTCTGTTGTGGCTGTTTCGACTGGGGAATCGAGTGGGTTTTCGAGCCCCTGGGACGCAGGCTGGACTCCGGGGCATGGGGGTCAGGTGCAGGCAGGCCCTGCCGCCGTGGAAAGTCACAGGTGGACTCATTCACCTGCCAGGGACAGAGGGTTGCAGACGGACCCAGGGAAGGAAAGCGCTGAAACTATTTGCGGAGACATTGGTTCCGAGAAAGAGAAGAAGCTCCCGGCCGACGGCGTGGTGGAGCGGCTGCATCTGCACCTGCCTCTCCACTGTTAGGATCTTCTTTGTGGGTGGCAGCGGCCCCAGCCCTTTTGGCACCAGGGACCGGTCCTGCCACACGTGGGCTTCCTTTGTGGCCGGTCCCCAACCTGTCCCGTTCCGTGGCCCAGCGGTTGGGGGTTGCTGTGTTAGGGTACGGACGCTTTCTGTTGAAGTGCCTGTTGGCTCTGTACAGGAGTGCCACTCACCCCACGCAGGGAGGCTGTGACTCCGTGACGACGCAGTCTCTCGCGCCCGCCAGCGGGAGCTGAAGCGTGACGCGCCTGGTTTCTCTCGCCCTAGTGGCCAGTACGGCACGGCATGATCGAAGACTGGGATCTGATGGAGAGGTTCATGGAGCAAGTGATTTTTAAGTACCTTCGGGCCGAGCCTGAGGATCACTACTTCTTAATGGTGAGTGGCCGCAGCTGAGAGGGGTCTGTCCCTGTAAGCTCCGAAGTGTGTGGGTTGTCAGCCCAAGCTGTTCTTCCGTTCGGGTCTTTCATTTCAGCCAAAATGACGTGTGTGAATGAGTCAGGGTGCTTTCTGGACAAATAACAGAAGGCTCCAAAAAATCTGTAAATCTGTAAAAATCAAAAAGGGCTCGTTATCTCCCTAAACAAGGAGCCCGGAGTCGGCAGCCCCCCGAGTGGGCTGTCTCAGCAACAGAAGCGAGGACCACCCACCGCACTGGCTCGGCCTCCTGTGTTGGTCCCCAGGTCTCTGTGCCGCCTCGCGGTGCATTTGCTTTCAGGGCCAGGTGCACTTTGTGAGATTCCCAGAGACCTTCCCAGCGGCTCGGCCGTCACCCGCGCCTCACCTGGTCACTGGCAGGGGAGCGGAATCACCCTGACGGGTCACAGCCACCAAGGCCCTCTCCCTGGGCTGGGAGGGGCTCTTCCGATGGCCTGGCCAGGGGCATAGGTGCCTCAACAGGCTTCCGACCCCGAGATGGTGGAGGAGGGGACTGGTGGGGTAGGAGACCGCCACACACTTGGGTAGCTGGGGCGTAGCTGGATGGCGGTGTTCCGCCTCTTAGAGCAGAGGGAACCGAGGGAAGGTGTGCCTTCGCCGGGGCGTAAATCTCACTGTAGCGTGAGGTCACGCAGGGTCAGGGCCTGGATGGTGCCACTCAGACCTGTTCCAACAAGACACGGCCTTGCAGACAAATGGGAAGGATCCCTGGTGGTCACGGACTGCGTCCTAATTACAGTACTCAGTGTTACGTGTTGTCTTCCACGAAGTGTTCTCGAGTTCACATTCGTTACGTCTGTGAAGTGCACGCTTTACGGAGAGCGATTGCAGGCGACGTCAGCTGCCTGTTGCAATGGCCCTGCCGCAGCTTTGGGCTTTTCCGCGCGGGGCCCAGGGACTGGCCCCACAGGCCTGGTCACGGAGCAGCTCTGTCTGACGTTCGGTGTGGAGTGCTCCTCGGGTCCCCCGGCCTGACGCGTGCCAACTGCCAGGCTGCGCAGCAGTGGCATCTGTCTCTGCGTGTCCGTTGAAGGGAGCCCCTGGCGGGGCTCTGGTCCTTCCTCCCGGTGTGCCTTCACAACTGGGAGATGGCGGGCATGTGCATGGTGTTCACAGAGCACTGTGTGAACCTGCTGCGGCCCCACCGGTTCACTCACAGTGAGCGGGGCCAGGACGCTGCCGGGGTGCCCACAGGGCCTTGTGTTGGTGGCCAGAACCCATCACAGCCGGACACTTTCCTTCCCCAGCACTTCCCAGAACTTTCTGCCTGGTGCGGAGGGTTCGGGAGCTGGCGCCATGCCCAGCTGGCCCTGCAGTCTACTCGGCTCACGGGCCGGGAACTGGCCAACCGTGCCCCTCCCCTCCGAGGGGCCTGGCGTCCTAGGCCTGTGGAGCCAGCCCGCACTCTCAGGACACAGCCCACAGGGAAGGTCTCCTGACTTTGCTCGGATCAGGCCGGCGTGTGGAGGCCAGTGAAGCAAAACCAGGTGCCAGGAGAGGGCGGGGCGCGTCTGGTGTGAACGTGGAAAAGCTCGGCTCTATTTGCCGAACATGAAGACCTGCTGTGAACACTCAAAAATAATTGAGTTTCTCAAAGAGAAGAAAATGCTGTATTACAGATGGTTTTCTCTGATCCACACGTTATTCTTTTTTTGCTCTGATTGTATTTTTTCCATTACCGCTCATCCATTTATCCCCCTTATACTGCCCCCTGCAGTCACCACGCTGTCGTCTGTGTCGGTGAGTCCTGTTTCCTTCTTCTTCAGTCCCTGCACCCCTACCCCCCCTCCGCCCCCCATGTTGTTTCGAGCTCTGCAGGTCAGTTTGTCACAGGGTACGGTTGAGTTGGTGATGAGCACGGGCCTTTCCCACAGGGCCATGCCCCCACCCCTGGGTTAGCAGAGCCGGTGCCAAGGGCAGGTGGGTAGAGAGGGCTCTGGCCGGGTCGCAGGAGTGGGCGAAGGCCCTCACTGAACGGCTGCCTCTGCCGAGGACTCTCAGGGTAAAGGGTCTGGGTGGGGGGTCTGAGCCAGCCATCCCTCCGCAGCCGCACGGTGGTTCTTCCTGCCCACTGACCACCCGCCCATGCAGACCGGGTGCTCATCCCGCTCCGGCCTTGCAGCACGTTTCGGAGGCTCGGCTCACATGAGCTGGTCGTGCGGAGGGAGCAGAGAGCAGGTGGGCATCACTGNGCCTTTCCCACAGGGCCATGCCCTCACCCCTGGGTTAGCAGAGCCGGTGCCAAGGGCAGGTGGGTAGAGAGGGCTCTGGCCGGGTTGCAGGAGTGGGCGAAGGCCCTCACTGAACGGCTGCCTCTGCCGAGGGCTCTTAGGGTAAAGGGTCTGGGTGGGGGGTCTGAGCCAGCCATCCCTCCGCAGCCGCACGGTGGTTCTTCCTGCCCACTGACCACCCGCCCATGCAGACCGGGTGCTCATCCCTGCTCCGGCCTTGCAGCACGTTTCGGAGGCTCGGCTCACATGAGCTGGTCGTGCGGAGGGAGCAGAGAGCAGGTGGGCATCACTGTCCTCCAGCCCAGAGTTCAGAGCACAACCTTGTCTTTCAGAGAAAGCGCGGTGCTGTGGGGCGAAAAGCGAGTTGTGCCTCGGGAGAGATTTGGGGACTGTGAGTCCAGCGAGAAGGAGCAAACACAGGGAGAGGATGTCACCCTCCCTTCATCTTTTGTTCTGTCCTGGTCCTCGATGGGTTATGGCTGATGCCGCCCACGTGGGGAGGGACATCTCCCCACGCAGTCTGCGGACTGTGCTCTTTCCAGAAGCATCTCCCAGCTGCACCCCCATCCAGCTCCGTGGGCACCCCGTAGCCAGTTAGGCTGACAGCACAGGAGCCTTCCCATGTGATGTGTCCTGGCGTCCAGTGGTAGTTCCTCCCCGGTGCATGAGACGCCCGGAGACCCACTCTGTCCAGTGGCCGTCAGCCCCGGGCTTGCTCCGTTAGTGACCAGTCGCCTGTGTGCTTTCCGGCTGCTGCTGGATTGCCATCCCCACCCCCAGCCTCCCTTCGTTGGGATGAGATGTTCGCTGCATTCGGGGGGGTGGGGGTGGGTGGGGGGTGCAGTATTAGGTGTGTGTGTGCAGTTCGCCATCTCATCCAGGAATGTGGATCGGTTTTATGGCCATGACCGATTATTCATTTTGGAATCCATGCCAGATCACATTTTACCATCGTTATGAATGAAAATGTTTATGCAGTTATCATTCATGTGATGTTTTAATAGGTCTGAACATTAAAAAACAAGAACGTGATACCTCCAACTTGGAGCTTGTTATAAACAGTGGTCTGGGAAGGTCTGTTTAAATTGGCCTCTGAAGGAGCAGTTTCTGGTGCTGACGGTAGAAGAGACGGAGCTGGAGAGAGAAACGATTTATGGCTGCAGCCCGCAGACCCCGGGAGCGTCTGCCCTTAGTGTGCCGGACTCGGTCAGGAAGCAGGGGCACCTAGTCACACTGTAAATGTCTGCGAGTGGAAGTGAGTGTGTGGATTTCCCCCCGACTCCCTCACAGGTGGTGAGTTGTTTGGTAGCGAGGGACAGAAGTATAAAAAACAGCAGTTTAAAGCAATTAGGGGTCTTACGGTTAACTTTGTATTGGGTTGGCCACTAAGTCCTTTACTCGTTTTATGTAAAATAAAAGACACAGTTTTCATTTTCACCAATAAGTTTTATTGATTTGGATATTTCGAGTATGGCGGCATCGCCAGCTGTTGGCTCCTAGTGGGCCGAGGCCAGGGGGGCTGCTGAACACCTTCCAGTGCATAGGACAGCCCACAGCAGAGGATTATTTGGACACAATGTCAACAGGACCGAGAACCTTCGCAAACCACTTTTGACACCTTGGATCAGTCACTGCGCCTTCTCCATATATCGCACACACTTTTTTTGAGTTTCAGCTGCATTTTTACCTTTCTTGACATAATAAAGCATAATACACCAAAAATGTTGCCTATTTCTTTAATCGTCTTTATTAAAATGGCTATACCATTTTAATAAATGGTATACCCCTCGGGCCCCCCGGCCCCCCTGGAGGCCCTCCTTACTTGTGCTCTTGTTAGCATTGGGTCTTGTCTCATTTGCACTTTTGATGACTTTGACCTTCAGCATTTGTTCACTGGCTTGTTAGTTGAATTTCCTCTTGCCAATTGCCTGTTCATGTCTGTGCTCTTGTGCATGTTGTCATCCTACTGCTTTTCTCGTTGCTGTGACACAGGCTGTTACTTCTGGTGCGTGATTCACTGCAGATAATTACAGCTGACGGCCATCGGGCATTTGCTGTGTGCCTGCCCCTCCCCCGTGTGTACATGTGTTCACTCACTCATTTCATCCCACCACCGTCCCAGAGATGGGATTTATCAGTCCTGTTTGTCAGGCTGCGGGGAGGGACCTTAGGAGACATACTGTGACCAGTACTGGTAGAACCTACAGCTATTAACTTCCATGCTTTAAATGAGAGAAATCTGAAATAATAATGTCCAACATTGAGAGTGAGAACCAGGTGCTGGGCATTACAGGTACACGGCAGGTGTTACTCTGAACCCCTGAGGAGGCACGTTAAAGTAGGCCAGGTGTTGCCGGGTGACTTTGAGGTCCCTATTCACATCCGCTTTTGAGTGTGACTTCATTACCTCTCTCCCATGCTTTAAGACTGCTTTCTCTCGCCCATCCAGGCGACATACTGATTACGGTGCTGGTGGGCAGGCGGGTCTGCTTGTTTGCCGTAGCAAGCACCTACACAGCACAGCGTCCAGCAGGTGGGGACCCGTCCCCGGGGCACGGGGCTTCCCTCCTGCCTGGTCCCAGCGCTGCGCCATTTTGGGCTTTGTCTCCGCAGAGCAGCGAACTGTGTGCGGCACATGGATTATGCGTTTGCTTTTTTATAGTGTGTGCAAACTATACACACTGCTGAACACACTGACTTTTTATTTAAAATAATTAGAAAGCTTGATAGAAGCATAATAGGAGGTTTGTCTTCTAACCACTTTTAGGCTCAGTGGTAACTGCATTTGCATGGCTGTGTGACAGGTGTCTAGGGCTTTTCCATCCTGAAAAACCGAAACTGTACACTCACTGCCCCTCCCCCACACCTCGTATTTAAAAAGATTTTATTAATAAAATTAGCAGTACATAATATTTAAGGATGTTTGCAGTATGGAGACACCTTTCTCTTATTTAACAGTGTATCATAGAGACTTTTCCATATCAGCATATGTGGCGCTCACCCATTTTATTTATTTATTTATTTATTTATTTATTATTTTTATTTTTAGAGGGGAAGGAAGGGAGAGGGGAAGAGAAACATCAAGGAGTGGTTGCCTCTCGCACGCCCCCTACTGGGGACCTGGCCCTGACGGAGCTGAACTGGCGAACCTGCGTAGTGTGGCGCTCAGTCCCCTGAGCCGCACCAGCCAGGGCTGGGGCTCACCCTTTTAAAGTAACACGGGGTACTGTGTTTTGTGGGTGTGGCACACTTTAACCAGTTCCCAAAGGATGGGCTCCCAGGTCGCTCCTGACCTGGTGCTGTCGCCCTTCCCCGGACGCTGACTTAGCCTCTCTCTCTGGGGCGCCCGGTCTCGGGCCGGTCTCGGGCGGGTCTCCCGCCCATGGGTGTCGTTTGGCGAGTTTCTCCCTTGGATTTGAGGGTGCTTTCTGCACTAACGAGCTTCTCCCCCTGAGCCCCCCCTCGCGCCCAGTGCTGCTGGAAGCACTCGGACTCCTTCCACCTCCCTGGCCCTTCGAGGCAGGGGCTCCACGTGGCTGGACAGGGGAATCACCTCCCAAACTGAGGGAAATCTGGGCCGGGCTCGGCCCGGCTGCTTGGCCTCAGAGCTCACCTTAGCCCCGCGGGTCCAGCGGGCACGGTGACCACCTGGTCTGCCGCTGTACTCTGTGAGGCTCTGTTTTCAGTGTGTTTTCATCTACATGTTACTGTTTTACACTCAGGCTCGGTCTTCTCTTGCTTTGTGTCGGGTGTGTGTCCTTCCTAACCATTTCACCCTGTATTTGCTTAGTTCATGTGATACACTCGCCCCGTGTGTGTTCAGGGTGATTACTTCCTGCCGTGGTGCGTGACGAGGTGGGCACACGCCCACAGTTTCAGCCCCGTCTCCCTGGCCTCTGCCACCTGCTTGTGGTTGACTTTATTACTGAACTTACTCTATCATTGGCCTTGGCAGCTAGCTCTCTGTAGGTTCATGCCCCTGACACTTACCAGTCTGAAACGGTATCTTTTGATTCCCCCATGAGAGGACATCAGTGTCTGCGTTCTCCCCTTTCTGCCTGCATCCCTCACTTGGAAACTTCTCTCCTGTTTTAATTGGATGTGTACCTGCTCTGCCGCAGCCGTGACTCCCAGGACGGAAAACCTTTGGTCTCATGTCTGCAGCTCATGGCGCGCCTTCAGCTGGGCCTTCTGCCTTCTTGTTGGGCGTTTTCCTTCCAACGGTGAAGTCGTGCGGGGCTCAGGGGCCGGGATCCCCCATGCTGAAACACACTTGCTTTTGCACCGCGCAGGGTGGACAGCACGGTCAGATGGGGAGTGTGGGCCCCACCTCCCAGCTGTGAAGGCTGTAAGTGCGCCCTGCGCGTCGGTGTCAACGGTGTAAACGGGGGTGCGCTGACGGTGCCGCTGGCCACACCTTTCCCCGCCGTGAGCTGCAGTGACAGAGTCCCGCCGGCGGGGGCGCCCCAACAGCAGACGAGTGTCTTCTCGCTGTTCTCCAGGCCTTAGGTCCTGGGTCGGGGTGGTGAGGGCTGGTGTCTGGGGAGGCCTGTCTTCCGGGCTGTCCTGAGGATGGTGCCTTCTCCCGCGTCCTCGCGTGGCCTTTTTCCTCCGCTCGTGGGCGGGCGAGAGCACCTTAGTGTCTCTTCCTAATAAAGGCATTGGTCCTGTAGGTCTCCAAACACAGCCACGCTCGGATTTGGGGTTCATCAGGAATTCTGGGCACGTAGCTCAGTCCATAGCAGAGGGTGATGTGAGCCTTCTTTCCCCCCAAAAGGCCCTCAGAATTTTTACTTATTCTTTTTCTTTTTTTTTTTTTTTGCAGCTTTAAAATGTGATGTATGCCCATACTTACTGACATGGAAAAATTCACAGCATACTGCTGAATGACAAAGAGCAGGTTTATTTATTCTTTTTATCTTCCTTTAACCCTGATACTTCCTCCCATTTGGTAATGGCTATGATTTTAAAATAGATGTTCGCAGTTTTTGAAATGTCTTTGGCTGTGATTTTTATCTGCTTTGCTTTTATATTTTCCTGGGTCTCCCATCTGCCATTCGTTTTTCCTACGACTTTCCTCTCCTCCCTCTTTCTCTTTAGCCTTTTCCATGGCCTTCGGCTACTTTCTGTGTGTTCTTTCCTCATCTTTGAATGAGGGGAGTTCTGGGACTGCCTGTGTGTGTGACCTTCGCTGGGGGAGGGGCGGGGCGGAGGCACAGGGCACAGTCTGGGGGGAGCTGCCTCTGCTGGGCATTCTGCTGCCATCGGCGGGGACGTCCGTCGGGCCTCGCTCCTGCGCTGCCGCCGGTCTGCCCAGACCACTCTTCCTGCTCCGGGCGAGGGCCGCCTCTGCCTCTGCCTCTGGGGCACTCTCTCCCGTGTCCCTGCGATCCGAAGCCACTGGGGGTCTCTCGGTGCCCTCCCTGGTCTTGGTGGAGTTTCCGTTGCCCCTGGCGACTCGCTGCAGGTCTGTCCAGTCCCATGCGCTCAGTCACCAAAGCCGGAGTTTTCTCTTCTGAAACTCGTCCTTGGTGTGGGGTGGTCCCTGGGAGCAGCAGGGTCCGCAGAACAGCCGGGTTTCTGCCATGGGCCGCTCCGGTCTGCGCCCTGTACGGTGTCCTCATTCACCTGCTTCTGGGTCAGCTTGATGGCTCTGATGTGACCCCATGAAGTCTGGGTGGGCACTAAATACAGTGACTGCTTTCTTACAGACAGAACCTCCACTGAATACGCCAGAAAACCGAGAGTATCTCGCAGAAATCATGTTCGAATCATTTAATGTGCCGGGACTCTACATTGCAGTGCAGGTAAGAGCCAGGTGGCTTTTCTCGTTCCCACGGGGCCGTCACTGGCCAGTGGTGGGCCCAATGCTGAGTCCGGGAGTGCCGTGTTGTATGACGCTGCTGTGCTTTTTTCCCTCTTCCACTCCCTCAGCGCACACACACGCACACACATGCACACATACGCACACTCTCACACACCCCTCCCGTTCACCTCGGACGGAGGTTTTCCGGTCCCAGCGCTTTGGTCTGGGCAGGTCTTTGAGGCCGGGCCTCCTGCGCGTTGCAGGGGCTGAGCAGCATCTCTGGCCTTGTCTCACCAGGGGAAGCGCCACCACCGGCCTCCGCCCCCAGAAGTGTGACAGAATATGGCACTGGGCATTTCCCTGTGTCCCTGGGGGGCAGTGTGGCCCTGGTCGAGGACAGTGTCCAAGCCCCACTGGCGTGGACTTTCTGGGGTGAGGCTGGGAGCCGGCTCTCACAGACCCCACGTGCGTCCTTCCTGCAACCCGTGGACCCCCTGGGGACCGGGGTTTAGAAGTCCTTCTCCCGGTTCCATACCAAAAACAAAAACCCTGTCTCCCTGGCTTTTCTCCCTGGCTTTTCTTTTCTCGTTTTTATTTCATTAAAAACGAGCCCTCCAGTTTAAATATAGACGATTTGCATGTTCCTGGTCCCATTCTGGGTTTGAATTGGGGGGGGGGGGTGTCGAGAATCATTCAGGCTTATTTGGCAAGAAGGACCTTACCGCTCGAACCAGAGGAGCAGCGTGCAGACCCCGCAGAAGGGCGCCGCGTGCTCACGGTCCTTCTCCGGAGCAGGCGGTGCTGGCCCTGGCGGCCTCCTGGACGTCGCGGCAGGTGGGCGAGCGCACGCTCACCGGGATCATCATCGACAGCGGCGACGGCGTCACCCACGCCATCCCAGTGGTAAGCGGGCTGGGCGGGGCCTCCCTCTCCAAGGGACTCACCTGGCGGGCGGTGAGGGGCACGTCGGAGGCGAAAACCTGCTCGGTAGTTAAACCGCCACCTGAGAAGTTGCAGCCCTACGCGGAGGAGGAGATGAGGGTTTTTAAACCGGGTGCGTGGGGAGGGAGAGGACGCCCGCGCCCGTGGCGTGGCGCTTCTGAATCCGCAGGGGCAGCCCCGCAGTGGGGGAGGGGCCTCGCCCTGGTGTCGGTGTCGCAGTCGCTGGTTCTACCGCTGGGGAGGGGCCTGCCCCGCCCCCCTTCCATTTCAGGGCCTGCGCGCGACCACTGCGAGGGTTACCTCCCTCTGTGACAAGAGGTGGTGGCTTTGCCTACCTCCTGCCTCATAGACGTGGCCGCTGCAGTTTGGGGACGAGTTTAGGAGGCAAGAAAGACTTGGACTCGAAGGTCCTCTGCGAGGTCGCGCTTCAGGTTTACGCTCCAAAAGGATAGAGAAGTGACTCCTAATTGGGGCTTTTTCTTTATTTCTTTTTTTTGGCCCAATAAGCTATTTAAGTGGATTGTTTAAAGTTGGTTTTGTGAAAGTAAATGGACAAGGTTGGAAGAGAGGGCAGGGGGCGGGGGCATGGGGCGGGGAGGCAGCCCCGCCCCCAGAGGCAGCCCCGCCCACACTCAGGGTCACGGCGCTGTGTCCGCGGGGGCAGTGCGTGGAGGCCGCCTTCCCTTAAACAGTTCATTTGCTTTCATTGGGAAAAGTCACCGTCTCACGTCAGGACTTGGAGGAGCAGCGCACTGCTGATGCCTCACCTCCTTAGAGGCCGGAGCTCCCGGAGGGGGCGGATAGTGGGGGTGGAGTCCGGTCTCTCCCCGCCCCTTGACCCCAGCCAGGCGGCCCTGGGCTGCGCTTCTCAGGTCCTGGAGGGACCCGCAGGACTCCAGACGCCCTCGCAGCGTCCCCTGTGCTCGGAGCTCCTGCCCCGTCTCAGACCCTCGCTCCTGCTGTGTGTCACTGAGAAGGGTTAGTGCCACCGCGCTTGGCTGGCGACACCGACTGGAGGCGCTGGGCCCACCTCTCCCCGAGGCTTTCCGCTCAGCCCAGAGCAGCTCCCGGCCCCCCCCCCTGCACCGTGGACCCTGCTGCCTCCTCTCTCGGGTCCCCGGCCGAGGGGAAGAACGGAACAGAGTTTTCCCTGGTGTACAGGCCCACGGGGAAAGTCGTAGTTCGTTTTTTTCCTGAAAAAGAAAAAATTACCTTTGTTGCACAAAATTTGGGTAAGACAGAGAAATGCAAAGGAGAAAATAAAGTGACCCAGTGGCTCACCGAGAGAACTGCAACCCGGTGGTGGTGGCAGAGCTGGGCCTTTCCTGGGCGCTTTCCTGGGCGAGTGGCGCAGCTGTGAGTGAGCAGCGCCGTCCACCGCTGTGTTCCCATCACCTGGCGCCTCCCGGCACCGCCCTGAGGTTGGGCATTGTGTGTTGTCTGACGGCTGTAAGTTGGTCTCCACTGTGTCACTAATCTGCACGTGTGTGTTACCTCCCACTGAAAGTGTTTTACAAACAGCTCAGACCCCGGGGAAAAGCCCAATCTGCTCTTGCTCTTAGCTGTTCAGTACCTCAGACAGGAACAGAGGGGTGCAGTGACATGTCCTTGAAACTCAGTGTGACCGTAGCCGGGGTCAGAGCCACAGGACCCCTCCGTCCGTGAAACGAGGTCAGCAGTTCTCTGCCGCGCCCCCCGTCGAACCGGGCACGGGGCACCGAGGCCAGTGCTGTTCTGTGGAGTCAGGGGTGTCACTGCTCTGTCTGCTGACACTGGTGGGAGCCATCCCCTCCCACTGCCAGTCCCCGGGAGCCTGCGGCTTCCTGGCCAGCTGCGCCCTCAGGAAGGTTAGCGAGGGGCCTCCGGCCGAGCCGGGGCTTGTGAGCCCTTGTCTCAGCCCTGTGGGTGCTGGGCAGCACCCAGCTCCTGCCTCCCGGCTCGAGAAGGTGGCCCAGGGGGAGGGCCCGAAGTGTGACCAGCGCTGGTCTCTGTCGTGGTGGGTGAGCTGACTGGAATCACCCCTGACCGGTGCTGGGGCGATTCCAGTCAGCTGTTGCGGACACAGGCAGGCACTGGGCTGGATGAAGCACGTCAGACTCTTCCCGGCCACTCAGCCCATAAGGGTGCCACTGGAGTTTGAATCCAGGTCGCTGGAGTTGAAGGGGTGCTAACGTAATCCATTGTCGGCTTTTAAGTAAAAGCACATTTACAGTGGGTGAGCAGTGTGTACACAGAACTCTTCCCTGTGGTTGAGGAATGAAGAGATGGGGTTCATGGTTCTGACACTGGTGTCGCTTTCGGGAGAGGAGCTGTCCCCTGTGCTTTTCCTCGGCTCCTTCCTGACGAAGGCACCGCTTCTGTTGCCCGGGTAGAGGTCAGGTCCCGCGGGAGGGGTGGCGAACGCTGTGCCGTGTGGGGCCCAGTAGAATTGTGTCGGGGCCTCAAGGGGCAGCTGGGGGCCCGGCGGGCCGCTCACACAGCCCTGCCCCCTGTCCCGCAGGCAGAGGTAGACGTGTGTCTGTGCTGCGAGGGGCAGCTGGGGCCCGGCGGGCCGCTCACACAGCCCTGCCCCCTGTCCCGCAGGCAGAGGTAGACATGTGTCAGTGCTGGGAGGGGCAGCCGGGGGCCCGGGGGGGCCGCTCACACAGCCCTGCCCCCTGTCCCGCAGGCAGAGGGCTACGTCATCGGGAGCTGCATCAAACACATCCCCATCGCGGGCAGAGACGTCACCTACTTCATCCAGCAGCTGCTCAGGGAGAGGGAGGTGGGGATCCCTCCCGAGCAGTCCCTGGAGACCGCCAAAGCCATTAAGGTAAAACGGGTGGGCAACGGGCGCTTTGGGGCGCGAGAGCCTTGGTGTCAGCTGCTGCCCCCTTCCTTCCCCTCCCGTCCTGCGAGGGTGGGTCTTGCTCTGTTTACCGCCCGTGTTCCGTGCGGGGGTGAAGACTGAGCACTCAGGCCAGTGCCGGGCGGCCGGGAACCGACGGAGCCCCGGGCTCGTGTGCAGCCCCAGGGGACGGGCCTCCTAGACAGACCCTCGGGTCAGCTGAGTTGCCTTCCATGACCCCCGCCCCGAGGCCTGTTTCTGGGACAGGAGTGAGCGGCCCAGCAGGCACCACACTGGGAGCCCTGGGCACGGCCAGTGCCACTCTCCTTCCCCGTCCCCGCTGTGCAGGGCTGCTCCCCGAAACCTGCCACGCAGGACAGTGTACGGTCCAGCACCCAGGACCGTCCGACACACCCGCCTGTGGTTTCCGACTCCAGTCACCGCGCCGGACGGGTGCAGGGAGCCCCACCGTTGAGGTGATGTGACGGGAGGGGCCCTCGGTGCCCACTCGCATGTCCGCTGCACCGGTCGGTCCATGTCCCCGTGCACGTCGCAGGTGACAGACCCTTCCAGGGGAGCCTCGGCGCTGCAGAGGCAGGGCCGGCTGTTCCTGTTTTGGGTCGGAATTCGAGGGTCTCAGTCACGCCAGGGTCATGGTTTTGTGCGTCAGGAGAGGAGGACTCTGCTCGCTCCAGGATTTCAGAGCGGACCTGAGCGTGAGCGCCCCCTGCAGTTCGGAGCTGCCCTTCCCAGCTGGGAAAGTTTTCAGACGTATCATCAGACTTTCTTTTTCGACTAAATGCTTGCAGGATTCCCCTCTTCCTTCCCTTGCCTTTCTTCGATGATGGACAGTTTGGATGTGGGACCCAGACTCCTGTGCCCCCCAGACCTGACACAGACGTGAATCAGAACTGAACACCTTTTCCTGGCACTCGGGGGCTGAGCTGGTGGCTGTCAGTGCCCCAGTTTCAGTAAAGGTTCCCGAGTGTGATGACTGCTGGGGCTGCTCTCTGGTCCTCGTGGTGGCATTTACTTTTCTCCCTGGCTCTCTGGGGTCTGCTGTGGACCCTGAGCTCGGAACTGGCCCACCCAGGCCGTGAGGTCGGGTGTGAGGGACTCCTTTCACGAGGCCCCCCAGAGAGCTGCGCTGGCCCTGCGGGCGCGGGCTGTCAGCCCAGTGGCTTGCCCTTGCCTCGCCTCTTTCCGTAAAGGAAGAGGCGCTGGGAGGAGTGGAGGGCTGCCCCTCCTGTGTCCCTGCCTCGGCTGTGCCCCGGGCCATGGGCAGGCCCGAGGCTGCGTGGACGGAGGCCCCCACCGCCCTGGACACCAACCCAGCACTGCACCCGGTTTCCCCACAGCCTCTCCTGCCCGCACTCAGCCGGCTGCGCCACCCTAAGAACTGACCAGGCCTCTGGGGGTGACGTGGCAGTCTGTCTGCAGCCTGGTGGGTTTTCGTGGTCTCCACGGGCGCACCCTCTCTGCCGTCAGAGGGCCCAGCGCCGTGTAGCAAACCCGCCCGCCAGTCTTAGAATCCCGTGGGTGTAACGGGTGGCATTAGCATATGGTTCAGGGATGCTGAGGGCTTCCAAGTTCACGTCATGAGAACACCTTCAGAGGCCCTTCCAAAACGTGCCCGACCCTGCGGTGGGGGCTCCATAGGCACAGGGAGCAGGGCCGGCCCGGCGGCTGTGGATCACCCTGCAGAGCCCGCAGCCAGGCCGTCCCAGGCTCCGCACGTCTGCCCACGGGAGGCTGGCTCCCGAAGCTGGTACTCAGGTGCCACCTGCGGCTTTGCCGAGGTTAGCTCTGAGGACAGACAATCCACCCGGGGACCCCAGTTGAGCACCCACAGGTGCAGAGGAGAGGCACGCCGGGTGGTCCGCGGAGAGCCGCGGGCACGTTCTCCCGCAGTGGCAGCGGCGGACTCCAGGCCGCCGAGGCCGCCTTGCCGTGTTTCCATGGCTCCTACCACCCTGTAACCTGCCGTGTCACCTGTTTAGGTATTAGGGACTCCCAGCCAGGGGTGTGCTCCAGGGTAGGGGGCAGTGGGCGCTGTGACTTGTGCTCCCCATGTGCCTTGGCGCACAGTACATTCTGCCGTGGGGCCGAGGACCACGCCGGGCTGGACTGCACGGGAGGTGGACAGCTGGCCGACTGGTCGGTGGGCATCAGGAGGTCTGCTGCGCAGGGTGTCCCCGAGGCAAGCGCCCTGTGGGGGCCGATGGGAATAAGGAAGAGGAGATGGAGACAGGATACTTTGTAGGTGCTTTGGGATGTTATTTCAGATAACATGTCAGCACGTTTGATGCAGTGAAGCTGAGACTAACGGCTGAGTTGCGAAGAGAGCAGCTGTACGTGCCTGAAATGGAAGTGTGGTCCTGTCTCCTGTGCAAGACGAGACCGCGGGGCCCGAGGGCGTGTCCATGCCAGAGTTGGGGGGTGTGGGCATCTCCAGTCGGGGCTGTTTAAGGCTTGGGGTCACGGTCATCTGTCGGAGGAGGCTCTGGGTTGGTCGCTCATGCCCGGTGCCTCTGTGTGTGTGTGTATGCAGGAGAAATACTGTTACATTTGCCCTGATATCGTCAAAGAGTTTGCCAAGTACGACGTGGACCCCCGGCGGTGGATCAAGCAGTACACGGGCATCAACGCCATCAACCAGAAGCAGTTCGTCGTCGATGTCGGCTACGAGCGGTTCCTGGGCCCCGAGATCTTCTTCCACCCGGAGGTGAGGCCCTGCCCCTGGAGAGTGTGGAGGGCGGTGTGTGTGGGGCGGTGCTGCCGCCTCGTGTGGGTGACGTCAGATCCCAGGCCCCAAGTGAGTGGATGCCTCTGAGTGAGCACAGCAGCTGCACGCACGTCTCCATGTGGCCCGTCCGCCGGACCGGGTGGTCCCCTTTGCTTCTCCGTAGCCTCGCTTACTCGTGTGCAGTGAGTGACAGGTCTGACCACGGACGGCAGTTGGAGGGCGTGAGATTGGGGGGAACTGCACACTGACATGATGACGAGCCCACCTTGGGGGCTGAGTGCAGGTCCCCCCTGCGTAAAGGGGCAGCATGACCTTTCCCCGATGCCGGCTTCTCACCTGCACCCTGCCTGCTGTGCCCCAGCCACCAGTCACCGCGGCTACACCTTCCGTCCACGGCCTTCCCACTGTGAGCTGCTCCGTGATGGTCACAGCTGTCACCATTTTAGAGGGCAGTCACAAATGACGACTGTTACTTTCATAGACACAGTGATTAAGGTTTAAGTAGAAGGCATTAAAAAAATTATTTTCAGAGAAAGAGAGGGAGAGAAACATCAATGTGTGGTTGCCTCTCCTGGGCTTCCGACTGGGGACCTGGTGCACAACCCAGACACATGCGCCCTGACTGGGAATCAAACAGGCGACCCTTTGGTTTGTGGGCCGGCGCTCAGTCCGCTGAGCCACGTCAGCCAGGGCTGAGTAAAATGAGTGTTAGAAGAGTGTGGTGTGTCCTGCTGCCTGGTTCAGATTGTGTTCAACATGCAGGTTGCGGCCTCTGCCTCGTTGTGGATGGACACGGGGCTGCTCTGGGCGGGGACATGGCACCGCAGGTGCACGTCGCTGTCACCCCACAGGGTCCTGCTCGTCCACCCATGCCCTGGACCATGCTGATCTGGCGTAGACGTCAGCTGGCCGTGTCCGGGGGGCGGCTGGCAAGCAGCAGGGTGCCAGCCCCTCCTCCCTCAGCGCTCGTGTGCGTCAAAGCCCCCCTTGGCTTCAGGATGTGTTTCGGTGTGACAGGCGGGACTACTCACGCTGTAGCTCACATGACTTCGGGGACTAAGGCCGTTCCCTCAGCGACGGGAATGTGACGTCGCTCCATCCTAAAGGCGCCACGCAGTGACCTTTCACTGACTGTGTTTCTTTTTGTGAATCCTGGCTCATTTTTTCATGAATTACTGTTGTAACTGATGTGCCCATTGCACACTCACAGTGCTGCTCATGCTCTCACACGGGTTGCGCACACGCTTGGGCGCGCTCTCATCAGTGCGTCTCACTGTGTGTGTGACGGGGGGCGTGTTGGGCAGTTTCCCTCCCTCCGTCTCGGGCACACGGCATTGCCGGCCTGCACACGCAGTCCTGCGAGCCGCGTCCGACCTACTGCTTGTTCCCACGTGGTGTGTTCAAAGGTAGAGTCAATTCTGTACTTGTTAAAGACACCTTTCGAAAAGTATTTTTGTTTCTTCCTAGTGAGGGAAATGTGTAATGTTCCTCTTGTATCTTCATAAAACGCAGTTTGCCAACCCCGATTTCATGGAGTCCATCTCGGACGTCGTGGACGAAGTCATCCAGAACTGCCCCATTGATGTGCGTCGTCCGCTGTACAAGGTAGGAGCCGCCTGCCCGGGCAGGGTGCCCGGGGCTCGTTCCACCGTCAGCGGCCCAGCACCCTTAGGACAGGCTGAGAACCTCGACCTGCAGCGTCCCCCCGTCCCTCCTGTCTCCGAGGACCTGCTAAGGGCCCATGTAAGGGCAGGGGCTTCTCCTGGAGTGCGGCAGCCTTGCATGCGTGTGGGTAGGACGTGGCGAACTGGACGAATTCGGGTCTGTGCTGTCGCTCACCCTCAGCTGGCCTGCTGTACTTTAACTCAGACCAGGCCGGCCATATACTTGTGGGGAAGATACACGTGGTCTGCCCGCGCGCATGCTCCCCACCGGTCCTGTGGGCGCCCACACTGTGCTGTAGGGCGCTCGAGAGCCTGGCCTGGGGCAGCCCAGGGGAAGGGCTCCCCGCACGTTTCTTCCCTAAATTCCTTTTCGAGACTTGAGAACCTGCCAGTCCGTGTGATTACAGGGTGAAAGGGTATTGCTGATGGTCAGACAGTGAGAGCAGGACGGCCCGGTCAGACAGCCTCCCTTCACCCGGGACGCGTCAGTGCCCGGGCGTGAGGGGTCAGGCTCTCAGCCCCGTGTCAGCACCGCGCCCCCCTCGCTCAGCGCGCTCAGGCCCAGGCGTTTCAGAGCGTGGGGGATGGGGCTCGGGGAAGAAGGCTTGATGTGCCCATTCCTCTGCCAGGGGGAGTACTATGCAGCCTTCAAAAAGAGCTAAATCAGGGTAGATTCACATGGGGAGGTAGCGGGATGTATGGCTGAGTGAGAAAGCAGTTTGTAAACCTTACACACTGTATTTCACTTTATGTAAAAATAGAGCTTGTGTGTGTATAGAAGGAGAGGTCCTGCATGATCAATGCTAAAACCTCTTTTCTGGGAATGTCAATTCTTCCACTTTTTCAGTAAATGTACATGCTCTTTTTTCCCCTTTAATCTTTCTTTGACTTTGAATGATTTTTTACTTTTCAGTTATTACTGATGGACGTGATTAAACGTGAGTGGTCACCCCCACAAATCTGGTGCCCGTCCGACCCCGCGCGCCGTTATTACCCTGTTACCGACTGCGTTCCTTTGCTCGGCGGCACCTGACGTTTTTGCAGCTGCCAGCACTTCTCAGTGCCCATTCTCCCCACCCAGATGCCCACTGCGGCCCTCCCATCCACCGCAGGGAGCTCAGATTCTCAGGGGCAGGCGGAGAGGGGGGTTCTCCAGAGGAACAACCAGCAGGGGGTCACCGTGCTTTTTGTCCGCCTGCCTCTGTCGGGACTGAGTGTGGGGACTGGCCCTTGTTCAGTGTGGGCACCGACCCCCAACATTTGACATGTGTAGCGCGGGGCGGTCCCCCTTGTCGGGCTTCCAGCAGCTCAGGTCTCGGTGAGGGGGTAGGCAGCAGGCAGGCTAGGGCCGTGGAGGGCGAGGCCGTGCGGACAGCCCCTGTGAGGCCGTGTCCCAGCTGTCCCGTCCCTGTGACCAGCAGCCGTCTCGGGCCAGCCCTGAGGTTCCCGGGCACTTCCTCTCGGGCTCACGTCTCAGGACAGGTGTTCTCTCTCCGGTGTTGCTAGGAGCGCAACTGATGTGGGCAGAAGCCCAAACAATGTTGACAAAGGCGCGGGGTGTCTGGGAGACAGGGAAGGGGATAGGGACACCCATGGCAGGACGGCATTGCTGTCGGGGCAGGTAAATGACCCAGTGACACCACTTCTAACCAGTGGTTTTCGTTTTCAGGCTGGTGGCATTCAGCCCGGTCGTCATGATGTCTGTCTGCATTGTCATTGTCCTCGCAGGCAGCTCTTTGGGGTGCATGGCTGCTTGGGGCCGTGCCAAGGTCTCTCCGTCCGTGTTGACATCCAAGGGCCAGAGGGCAGTCCCTCTGGGGCGGCAGCTCCAGCTCCCTTTTGAAGTGGCTTCGTTTACATTCTTTTTTCCGTGACCCCCTTTTGATCGCCAACTTCCCTCGAAACCCTCGTGGGTCAGGCATCAGAAGGCAGCTCTGAGCCGCTGTCGGAAGCATCGTTGGTTCTCATTGTCAGTGGCTGATTTGAGGGACCTCACCCCACAGCCGGCCCCTCCTCCCCGGGAGGGCTCATCCCTGCATGTCACCTGTGGTGTGTGTGCGGGGGTGTGTCTTCAGGAGACTTGGGCCGCAGGCGAGTGTGTGGAGTGCTGGAGCAGAGGGCGCCTTTCCGCCGTGTTCCCTCTCGGGCTGACGACTTCTGCGGCCCCGGGGTTTCCCTAGGACGTTGCAGAGGCTGCAGTGACCAACTGGGACCCCAGTCCGGGAGCACAGTCAGGGTGGTGTCCGTAACCCCGAGCTGCGGGAAGTGAGCAAAGTGCTGTCACTGAAATTTCTGCAGCAGAGAGCAGGCGAGGTCCAGGTTGAAGACCAGCCGAGACCCGGAGGCAGCAGCTCGGGGCAGGGGTCAGGGGTCAGGATCTGCGAGGTGTCAGTAGCGGGCCGCACGCAACCCCGGGCCCGGAGCAGGGTTTTCTCCAGCCCCGCCCTTGTTTTTCTGGAGGTGGTTCATCCCAGCAGGACAGGAAGTACTTGCTAAACGCAGAGCGAGCCCTCCTTGCTCAGCCGGGATACGGTCAAGGGCACGTCTGTCGTCTCACGCATGTGACTCATGCGAGGGAATCGAAAGGTGTTTGGAGGTTGCTGGGCGGTCACTGCGATGCGTGCCCAGGGAACGGTGTCCTCTTAAATCCGCATCACTACGGGAGCCGACGTCACCAGACCCCACACGGCCTTGGCTGTGTGTTCAACTAGAGGCGCGTTTTAACCTTGAAGTAGGTTTAAAGGTGATGTCCAGTGTGGAGTTACCTTCCCAGTCAGAAATAAGCGGGAGCCCTGACTGGTGTGGCTCAGTGGGCCGGGTGTTGTCCTGCAAGGTGTTGTCCGGTTCTATTCCCAGTCACGGCCCAGACCTGGGTTTCAGGCCAGGTCCCAGTCGGAGGCTCATGAGAGGCAACCAATTGCTGTTTCTCTCCCTCTCTTTCTCCCCCCCTCTCTAAAAATAAATAATAAAATCATATAACAAGGGGGAAAGAAAACAGTAACTGTTACAGTGAGTGCTTGGCCTCTACGTTACTTGTGAGGGGAGGTGCAGAGGTCGGGAGAGAGGAAGAAGAAGGTGTGGCTTCTGCAGGCCCCGCTCACAGGGCACAGCGCCCATCACCCGCTCCACCACGTGGGAGTCCTAAATTTCACATCCCTGTTGGGTGAGCAGGCCAGTTCTGCCTGGGCGGGGGCGGGGGGCGCTTTCTGTGACCTGGACACATGAAGCTGAGAGCACCATTTGGCCACACATGGGGAGGTAGAGAGGACCAGAAATTGTGGGGTGGGGGGGTCAGGTAGGAAGAGATGAAGGTTTTAATTTTGCAGCCAGGGTGTAATTGACCAAGTTGCCGTAGGTCACTTAGGAGAAAAATTTCTCAGATTCATGGGTTTTTACCTTATTGTACCTATTTATTACAGGTTTTTAAAAAAAATATTTTATTTACTTATTTTTAGAGAAGAAGGGAAGGAGAGAGGGAGAGAAATATCAATGTATGGTTGCCTCTCATGAGTCCCCTGCCAGGAACTGGCCTGCAACCCAGGCATGTGCCCTGACTGGGAATCGAACCGCGATCGTGTGGTTCGCAGCCTGCGCTCAATCCACTGAGCTACACCAGCCAGGGCAATTATTACAGGTTTTTTACCTTACTATTTTTCAGCTGGTATAAATTAAAGCAATTTTTACTTTTTATGGTTTGTGGTTCTTAGGTCTTAACAAAGAAACTTTTGCCTACGTCACCGTCATGAAGATTATTTTCTTTGGAAGAATATTATCTGAAGTGCTTTAGCTGCTTTTCAAATCTGAGACCCAGGTTGAGTCCAAACATAGAAAGGGCCTGCATGCCCCCGAGCTTCCGGAGACCAGAGCAGGGCCCAGGGCCCCGAGACGCGTGTTCGGCTCCAGCGTGTCCTCCCCCACGAGGCCTGCTGTCCCGGCACTGAGACCCGGGACACGTCTCCTCCGGGGGAGCACGGTGTGAGCTCCCCACCGCCCTCTGCTCTCAGGCTTGGGGTGGTTGGAGCCGAGCAGAAAGCCCTTTGGGGGGAGCTGCGAGACCGCCGGGCACACAGGGGGCCCTTGGGGGCTGCTGTGCTGTGGCAACGTTCCTGTTCAGGTCACATACAGGCACGAAGGGGCACGTGCCCTTCAGACTGTCCTTCAGAGGACAGCAGCCCGGTCGTGAGGTTCTTGCTGTTTTCCGTGGGAAGCAGCTGCGCCTCTCGGACAGTCATCGGAGGGAGGGGGCGGCCCACAGGGTCACCCGGAGGTGACGGGCCCTCTGAGCCTGGAAAGGAGGCCCCAGGGCAGTCGTCTGCTGTGAAGTTTAGGGGGTGAAAGGAAATGAAAAATCAACAGCAGAACACCCCAGACAAACAAAAAACCCTAAACACAGCACTTTGGGAATGCGCCCCTAGAAACGTCTGACCTCAGACAGGTGCCGTCCCTGCGTGCACCGCCCCCACCCCCCTGGGCTGGAATCGGCCTTCCTGGGACGTCAGCCGCGGTCTTTCCCCCAGAAAACAGTCGGCTGGCCAGCCTGACTGCAGTCAGCGCGCGAGACCGGGTGCCGTCTGAGGCCTGTTCTGGGACACAGTGACCCACGTGTCAAGGGCACTTTTTTTTTAGTGTACACAATGTTTATACAAGTATCATTCATAGTAGCCAAAAAGTAGAAACAGTCCAGTTGCCCCTAATGAGCGAATGGCAAACAAAATGTTACCCTGAGGACGTGAGGTTTCCCACGATGATAACGGGAGACGAGCTATAAATCCAAGGTGCATTTCAGAAACGTGTGGGGGCATTTTAAACCGTGGTTCTCAGACACGTGGGCAGGTTGTGAGAGCGCGAGCCCAGGTGCGGGGACCTGCCCGAGAGACGGGGAGGGGCGGCGGGAACACCCTTATAGTGTTTGGCTTGTGGTTGCCTCCCGATGGGCCAGGGCCTGGTCCCGAGGTCCCACCTTCCGGCCAATGAGCACCAGGAACCAGGGTGACGCAGGCCAGTGTTCCCGTGAGGGCCGCCGTGTCTGGTGGCCCCGTGCTCTGTGTCAGGAACTCGGCACTCTCCTGCCGTTCCTGAGATTTCTCCGAGGTGACCGGACCTTGGTCATGACCAAGGACCACCCATGACCTGGATCCTAAGACAGGATGTCACGTGAGAGGTCTCGACCAGCATTTTCCCAGGAAGAGGCGCTGCTGGGCGGTCTCTGTGGGGAAGCCTGCCCCTCACAACGTGGACTGGACGGCGGCCTGGGGTCCCGGCACCGTGCCCATGGCTTTCAGAGAGCAGACAAGGTTGTGGCGTCGGAGCCACAGCAGGGTGGGCCTCGCCCCGTCCTGGCAGTAGACGCCGTCACCGGTGCTGTCTCCTGTGACTATTGTCAGATGTTCTTTCTGAGGTGGGGTCGCCCACTTGGAGGGTCTCAGCGTGCAAGGTCTCAGGGTCTTCACAGTGTCTCCTCTGAGTAGGAGGTGGGCGGAAGCAGTCCCCAGTGGTCCTCCCATCAGACAGGCTGACAGACAGACAGACAACCTGGGAGGGATTAGCTCAGAGCCGCACACCCTCCCTGAAAAGAAGACTCTGCTCGGGACGTTCGAAGGTGATAAAAAATGTGAGTTCAGTTTGGTGGCCACTTGCTGGTGGCTTCCGTGGCTCATCCGTGGCTGAGACGGTGTGACCGCTTCAGCTCGGCAACCGGAGAGCTTGTTGCAGGTGGTAAGCAGCCTGCTGACCGGCCACGAAGGCGGGGTGCTCTCTGCAGACCCCCGGTGGGAGTGGCGGACTGCTTGCCTCCCGGCTCTATTTCCACTGGTCTCTGATTTTGCGCGTCTGACCCCAGTTTGGGTGGGTGCTGGTGCCCCGTCTCTGCTCAGGGCTGGCTCCGGAGGATGGCCGGGGCCAGGGGAGGGCCTGTGTCCCCTGTCGGTTCCTGTGGCGTGTGCTCCCCTGTGCACACGGCTGGGCCCCCGGGAAGCCTGCCCTCGGGCCGCCTGGCTCCCTGGAGGACGCCTCATTTTCCTCCTGTCCGGTTTTCCCGGTGATAGTTTTGGTGAGAAAGTGAGTCTGGATATAGTTAACTCCCCTTCATGGTCCCAGATAACATCCTGCAGCCTGAACGGAAACCCCTTGTCCACCAAAATCTGGCAGGAGATTTAGTGAGGCCCCCGCTCCCCCAGCCCCTGCCCAGGCCTCTGCCGCGGCCCCGTAGCGGGGTCCGAGGGTGACCGGACGCGGCAGCGGGGGGTCTCACCTGAAACCGCCTCCTGCCAGCGTTGCCCTGCCCGTAGCTTGGTGCCGGATGGACGACTGTTTGCCCGTGATCATCAAGGCCGGGTACGCTGAGCGTCCGGTGTCACAGTGTCACCTGGCCGCAGACAGTTGCCACAACCGCCAGTCCGTCGGTTCACACAGCCCGCTTGCCCCCCGGTGCTCGTGCGGCTGCCTCGCTGTGCGCAGCGGGCACACGGGGCGGGGCTGCTCCCTGGTTCCCTCGGTTGTGACCGTGGGTGGGTGGCTGAGAGGAAGGGCGTGTCCGCCAGCGAGGAGCCTGCTTTGATGGCTGTGTCTTGCTGACCATCTTCTCAGGCCGAGTGGGCAGGTCGCACGGGCCATCGGGCAGGCGGGATGTGGCGGGTGGGCGGGCACCCCCCAGGAAACCCTCTGCTTTGTGTCTTCCAGAACGTCGTTCTCTCGGGAGGCTCGACCATGTTCAGGGACTTCGGACGCCGCCTCCAGAGGGACTTGAAGAGGGTGGTGGATGCCAGGCTGAGACTCAGCGAAGAGCTCAGCAGCGGCCGAATCAAGGTGGGCACCGGCGCCCGGGGGGGGCTCGGCTCGCTCTCCCTGACCAGAGCGGAGGAGCGGGGCTGTCTGTGTGTCGGGGAGGAAGACGGTGTCGAGTCCCTCCCCAGCCACGCTGTGCGGTGGCTTCCGAGGTTGCCCGACTCGTCCTGAGCGTGTCGGGGACACTGGTCGGCCCAGCGGTGCAGCGGCAGTGACCTGCCCCCCGCCACGGCCCCGGCTGCCAGCAGACCCCCTCTGTGCTGTGACATCAGGGGTGTGGTGACTGGTCTCCAGGGAGACGGGCCCCCGTCCAGGCAGGACAGCTGAAGTCCTCTGGGGCTGTTCTCATGGACCCAAACATCCCACCTGCGCAGGGGTCACGGCGGGGCCCACTCCCAGGCCAACCCCACCTTGGCCAGTGACCCTGCGTGGGCTCTGGGGCAGGTGTGGGCTTTGGCGAGGGGTGACCAGGAGCACACACGTGCCCTCACCTGCTGGTCACACTGTTGGCCAGTGTCCCTTCTCACGCATATTTGGGACACTTCGTGTCATTTAGAATTATTGCTACATGGCTAAAACATCTAATTTGTTCAGTTAAAAAAAATGAACTGGGGTAGTTGCTTGGACGTTTTTCTTTATTTAAATGCCTTTAGTGTGGAAGAGAAGTCCTCCCTGGCTTGCCTGCTTTGTTCTCTGACAAAGTACCCCCCTGGGCTGGGGGCCTGAGGCTGGGGCTGGGGGCAGGGTGTGGGTGAGCTGGGGGGCTGGGTGGTGGGGCTGGGGGCTGGACGTGGACAGCCGGGCCGGCAGGGTGGTTGGAGACGCCCGTCCTCCCCGGCGTGACCGCGGCCCCTCCCTCTGCAGCCCAGGCCCGTGGAGGTGCAGGTGATCACGCACCACATGCAGCGCTACGCCGTCTGGTTCGGTGGCTCCATGCTGGCCTCCACCGTGAGTGCCCCCTGCCCGTGGACAGGTGTGGTCTCTGGAAGGTCGGGTGGTGGGCGTGGCTCTGAACAGTCCCACCGTCGTCTGAGTTCTCAAGTGTCCTTGCCGATGAGGGGTGAGCGTGCACGTGGAGTCGTGAGCCCTACTTGTAACCTGGGACGTCTGCACTGGTCCTGGCTCCAGGGACTGTCCCAAGTGGTTAGGACGTCCCCTCCCCGCTGTGTGAGCAGGTAGCGAGTTGCTAATTCAGGGCAAGGCTGTAGCTGGCCCTTAGCTGGCCGAGCAGGTGTGGAGCCAGGGAGCTGTCCGGCCCCGGATGGGGTCAGTGTGGTCAGCGTGATACGGGCCCGGTCTGGAGGAAGGGCGGCTGGCTGGGGGCTCGCCTGGTGGGCAGTCGCTGCCCCCCTCCCTTCCTGGGGCGTTCACGGCCTCCCGTGTGTCGCCCCAGCCCGAGTTCTTCCAGGTATGCCACACCAAGAAGGACTACGAGGAGTGCGGGCCCAGCATCTGCCGCCACAACCCTGTCTTCGGGGTCATGTCTTAGCGCTGGCCATGACCTGGGTCCAGCCGTGTCCTGTCAGTGAGCAAGTGTCCTTCGGAGCCGGAGACGCCCGCGGCCCCCGAGAACGAGGCGTTCTGTGTCAAGGTGGAGGAGGGGCCTGTGTTGCCGAGTGTGGGAGGCGCCCCGCGCCAGCTTGGCGACGGTCACCGTGCTGCCTCCGTGGCCTCCCTGCCCCCTCGCGTCCCTGCATTCCACCCGAGCTTCTAGCGACGAGCACAGTTCTGAAGGCATTTAACTGCGACTTGGAAAATTGTTAGGAAAAACAGCCTGGAATGTGTGGCGCAAAAATAACCCCCCGCAGAGAGCGTGGGGCTGGAAACCCTGTCCCTTCCGGCCTATTTTTGTAAATAAAATGTCACAAACCGGAGACACGGAGGGGTGTCTGTATCTTCTGTCACTTTGTGCTTTGTGGTGTTTGGTGTGACTGGCTGGTCCCCTCGTTTCTCCCTGGGACGCTCGCCCTGTTGGACCTGGGGTGGGGGGACGGAGGGACAGGGCTGGGGGGACTCGGCCACGCGGTGGCTGGCAGGTGCCTGCACTGGCCTCGGGAGATGGGACACGTGGGCACCACAGAGCCGTGTGGGGGCTGCCCCAGATCACGTGCGCTGTCCTGTTCGGGGAGAGCCCCCCGGGCCGCTGCGCAGGGGCCGCTCACTGTGGGTGAGTGTGGGGTCCCACCTGGGGGAGGACAGGCTTCTCGGGGAAGGTGCCCCGAGGCGCCCTCTCGCCCTTCTCCTGGGTGCCCGTGTTTCTTTTAAACAACATTGAGATTGGCTTCCCCTCCGTGGGGGGTCTGATGGTTAATACAGAGCCTGGGGGGAAATTTCCTAACTGACGGGCTGCCTGCAGGGTCCCTCTGTGGTGGAGGGGTTGTGGTGGCCGGGTCAGCGTCTGGGTGGGGGAGGGGCGCTCCGGGTGATTTCTGGGGCCTTTCTGAGGGGTGCAGGTCACCACCTGAAGTGCTCTGGCCTTTGCTCGGGAGATGGCTGGCTGGAAAGGTCACTTGCTAAACTAAGAGATTTGCTTTTATTCCATTCATATAATGTTGTTTATTGCTTCTAGAGGGGAAGGGAGGAAGAGAGAGGGAGAGACACACCGTCAGTTGCCTCTCAGAGGCGTCCTGACCCCGGGGACTGAACCCACAACCTTTTGGTTTACTGGGCGACGCTTCCACCAGCTGAACCTTAATGTCACTTTTTAAACTGGTGTGTTTAGGGTATTCCAAGATGTGAAATAATGTTTTGGGTTTTTTTCCCCTCTAAATTTGCCTTCACGAAGAAGGATTTGCTAGCTGTGCTAGTAATTTTGAAGTCTGCACATACCTCTTCTCTGGGTTGAGTTGGATCATAATGATGAATAAAATTGACCTCCTCCGATGAACTGCCCCGTGAACCTTTTCCTGCAGCAGCACCTCAGCACGGGCTGGAACAAACAGTCTGAAGTCGGAGCTCAGGAGTTTCAGGGCTATCACATTTTGGACGCGGTGGGAAGTTGCTGTGCCCCGTTGAACAGATGCGGTCTGACCCCCACTCTGTGACGGTGCGCACCTTACGGGGGTGCTCTAACTCGACTTCGGGCAGCTGTGTTTTCCTGTGTCGTGGCAGCAGATGGCGGCCAGCGTGGGGCTGCTCCGCACAGGGCAGCTGAGGGGACACCTCCCTGTGCTGCCGCGGGATCCCTGCCCGCCGTTCCTGACGGCTTTGGCTTCCGCTTGTATTACATTTCTACCTGAGACTGGATTGGAGAACGTGAGGCTGACGGTTTTGCTCCTACGTGGGTAGGGAGAAAACCACCGGTGAGAGGAATTGGCTTCCGAAGGGGGCAGGTCCTCGGGAAGGGGCAGGACGGTGCCCTGAAAGCCCCAGGTGTGCGCCGTGGGCAGGGGGCACTCCCGCCCAGAGGGAAGAAGGAAGGAGCCAGTGAGGTGGCCTCTTTGGGGTTGGGGTTTTGCCAGCAAGTGTGACAGGGCAGGTGCCCCGGGGGTTCCAGGTCGCTGAAGCAGCCATGAAGCCCAGGAAGGTTGGGGAGCAGAGGGAAGGGAGAGGTCGGGGGTGAGGGGCCTGAGGATGGCGCTCCCCCCGCCCCCCCCCGCCCCCCGCCCAGAGGGTCATGGTCTGGAGATGGGCCGAGGAGGTGGAGCGCGTCTCGGTGACAACTGGACCGTCGCGCCCAGGGGTGGTCCAGTTGGGGGCTGGCCTCCTCTGGGGGTTGGGGGCTGGGGCCTTGGAGGTGAGGGCAGAACCGTGGGCCTGTAGTCACCTTGGAGAGTGACACTGAGCTGGGCCTGACGCTGTGCGGGGGAACTCCACGAAACGCACAGGACAGCGCCTCTGGGAGACTGAGGTTACTGTTTCCCCGTTTTCAGGTCAGAAACAGTGGCTGAAAGACGACCAACACGTCCAAGGTCGCACAGCGAGGAAGCAGAGAAGTCATTGGTCTCATGTGTGCATTAAAAAAAATAAGTATTTTGGATTAAAAAAAGATAATTATTTATTTTTAGAGGGAAAGGGAGGGAGAAAGAGAGGGAGAGAAACATCCATGTGTGGTTGCCTCTCGTGCGCCCCCTACTGGGGACCTGGCCCACAACCCTGGCATGTGCCCTGACTGGGAATCAAACTTCACAGGCCTGCACTCGATCCACTGAGCCACACCAGCCAGGAGCTCAAGTGTGCGATCTTAAGCAGTGCAGTGGAAGTCGGTAGATCAACAGGCCCCGAGTGGGAGAGGGGGTGGGTCAGCCGAGGACAGGAGTCTCGGGAGTGATCTCACAAGATGCTGACCAGTAGTGTTTGGGAATGAGTGGGGGCTAGAAGAACCCCGCCCCCCCCAATCCAGGTCCCTTGCTGTGGCATGCCTTCTAGGAAGCTGCCGGTGTCGGTGTTTTGACGTTGAGTTAGTTTTATTTCTGTTCGCGTGCTTTGCCGGTGTCTGTTTTGCCATGTTGACCTCATTGTCGGTTACGGGGCAGATGCAGTAGAAGAGGCCATCGGTCTGGGCACTTTGAGCCAGGTGGGCCAGTGGCCTGCAGCCAGTACATTTTAGCCAGTATTATTCTGTGAAAAGGCAACTGTGTCCCAAGAGAGCCCCACTCTTCCTGACGTTAAAAAGGTAGTTTGGGTGGAGAAAAGAAACTTTTAGGTCCATGAACTAAAGGTCTTTAGGACTTGCAGTAAGAACGTGTTTTTTAAAACGATTCTATTCACTTAACTTTGGAGAGAGGGGAAGGGAGGGAGAAAGGGAGGGAAAGAAACATCCGTGTGAGAGAGAGACATTGATCGGCTGCCTCTTGTACCCGCCCTCACTTAAGGACCAAAGCTGCCACGGAGGCGTGTGCCCTGACCGGGAACCGAACCGGTGACCTTTAGCTTGGCGGGATGATGCCCAACCAAGCTATACCAGTCAGGGCCAGAAAGTATTTTTTAAACGATACTAGTACGTAGTTTCAGAGTCTCAACATCCTCAGGCCTTTTTTCTTATCACGACATTGCTGATGTAATCGAGTGACCCAGCATCCACAGAATGGAAAGCCTCGGCGCCCGGCGCCCGTCTCCCCGCCCAGCCCCGCTCAGCCCCACCCAGTGGACCGCCCCTCGTAGCCAGCGTCCCCTCCCATTGGGTAGCCTCTCTGTACCCAGGGACGCCCTGTGTCCCTTGCCGGACTGAGGTCGTTGAAAAGAGGTGACTGATCTCGGCAAAGCCTGGTGCAGGGCAGGTGCCCAGTGAGTACTTAGTTAAGTCCCTGAGTTCCGATTCCCCTGAAGAGACTCCATCCCTGGTTTTCCCAGGCCCTGCGCTCTGCCCTGAGAACTGGGGTGTGTTCGGGGAACCTTAGGTGAAAGGCGGCTTTGGGTATTTGGGGGGCGTCAGCTCCTGTCAGCTTATGACTAGCCAGCTTATGAATGATGTGACATTGTGCCCTTGCGTGGGGACTTCTGTGGGAGCCACGGCACTCCTGGTAGGGTGGCTGTCCTCCACTGTGGGGACCATGCACAGTGTGGTCAGCGGGAAGCCGGCGGAAGGCACCGGCCCACGGGCACCTGGTGGACGGGTGTGTCTGTGACAGTAGGAATAGCCAGTTCGTGCTGCGACTTCACGGGTGACGAGCTCGTGTGCGGCTGGTGTGACGAACTCCTGCTTTACGGTGCCTCCGTTCTATCTCGTTTGTAAAAATTACGATCACGCCCAACAAACTTGTGAGGCTGATCAAGTGCACGGCTTATTTAGCTCCGTGAGGGGAGCCCGTTAGGAATATTTATCCGTTAAGTAATTCTTTACTTAATTGGGGAATATTTCACTATGTTTCTTTTAAAAGTAACTGTCGGGCTTGTTAAGTAGAAATAGATTGGCCAAATAATTGTGTGGGGCTTTAATTGGCAAGTACATCAGTTTCCCTTGGTCAGATGGAAATAAAATTTTTTTTTTTAAAAAAAGGGAAAATAAACCACAGCTTCATGTTGGTGTAATGGAAAGAGTTTTCTAGTGTTAAAATGTCAGTTCTTTCCATCCCGAGTTGTGTCTCCAAGTGGGCAGGTGTCTTGTTCCCTGCAGGCTGACGTCTCCGGCTTTCCACTTATTCTGAGTTTAGGGAATTGTGGGTCATGTCTGGTTGTGTGTGTGCACAGTCCCATGTCTGTGTCACTAGAATTTGCTGCCCTGTGGCTCAGTTGGAGCATTGCCCTGACAGGCCAAGGTTGCTGGTTCGATGTCTGGTCAGGGCCCACACAGGAACCAACCTATGTATGTGCAAGTAAGCGGAACAATAAATTGACATCTCTCTCTCTCCTTTCCTCTCCCTCTCCGAAATCAATTAAAAGTGGCTCAGTGGACTGAGTGCCGGCCTGCAAACCAAAGGGTCACTGGTTTGATTCCCAGTCCGGGCACATGCCTGGGTTGCAGGCCAGGTCCCCAGTAGGGGGCGCTCCAGAGCAACCACACATTGATGTTTCTCTCCCCCTTTCTCCCTCCCTTGCCCTTTCTCTACAAATAAATAAAAAAAATACGATCTTAAAAAAACAGTATTTGCTACTAAGAATTTCTGAAATTTTTAATTGGTAAAGGAAGATGGATAATTTAATTGATAATATAGCTTTAAGTTATTAAACAATTAATAATGACAAACCCAAGGCTGGAGGAGGAAAATGTACATGATGTGGTGTTGGCTACCTTTTCAGCCTTAAGAGGTCAAATCAGCAGTAATGGTTGACTGAATTCTCTCTTGGCCACCTGAGGATCCGCTGCTGATACATTCTGAATAGGTTTCCGTCAGACATACTCTGGCCTCCAGTCGACCTTCTGGCTGCTCCTTGTCTGTGACCCGCTGTGGTGACCGCGTTGGTCTCTAGGGAGGTTCACCACGTGGCATGGTGGCCCTCGGCTGGCTCTTGGTCGGTACCCTCTCTGTCTCCGTTCCTCATCTTCACCTGGTGGGACGATGGCCCCACACGCCCCTGGAGTCAGGGTGGTGGGGCCTGCGTTGCCGCCAGCATGGACCGTGTGTCTGGGGGGAGACAAGCTGGGGGCAGTGACGAGGAGCCTGTGATGTGAAGCGAACTGGAGGTGAGGGGTCAACTGCTCTCATTGCACACCTCCGGGGGGAGCCCTTTGGGGTATAGCCTGTAGAAACCTCACCCTCGGGGCTGGTGCAGTCGATCCTTCTTGCCTCGAGGTTTATGAGTTTTCTTTTAAACTGGGAAGAGCCATCATGTGCTGAGTGCTGGTTCCATCCTGGGTACTGTGCTGGGTCCCTATGCTTACCAGTGCCGGCTGGCTGTGCCTGTGAGCCCTGGAAAGCCAGGCTGAGGTTCGGTGCGTCCTCCGGGTGGGAGTGGCCTGAGTGGATGTGTCTCCCATGGTGTGTCCTTCCAGTGAGCGCGTCCTTCCAGTGGGCGTGTCCTCCTGGGTGGGTGTGTCCCGAGGGCACTTGGCTTGAACTGCTGTCCCTGGAGAAGGCGGTAGAGGTTCCCAGTTCACATTCCTCAGACCCCAGCTGTCCTCTGCTGCCGCAGCCCGCTTCAGCAAGCATGGTCACGAGGTGAGGCGAGAGACTTAATTAAATGGAGAGGACCATAGCTCTGCTGGCATATGGCAACTTTATTCAAGCAACAGCTGTCTTAAATACAAACTGTTAATGCCTAAAGCAAGACTGCAGGGAACTAGAAACAATGTTGTTTTTCAAAGTTCGTGCACTCCCTTAAGCTACCAAGGGCAAGAAGTTCTCATAACCATCTGGGAACATGACACCTGCGCCAGAGCCTTGTTGTGTCCTTCAAGGCTGGGAACTAAAAGGTTAGGAAAGTGTCAAGGTACCCGCCGGCTCCAGGGACCAGAAACCAAGTTCGTCCACCATTTTCACAGTGGAGAACTCTGTCCTTGGCCCCCTTAAGGCCTGGCGGACCCCCACACTCTGCGCTCATTTGGAACCAGTCCGATCTGTATAATTTGCTTTGCTCCCGTGCTGGCGGAGCGGAACTGCCTCTGCAGCCGCTGGAAGCTGGCCGAGCCCCCTGCGGAAGCAGCTGCTGTGTAGACGTGCTACTCTCTGGCACGTGGGACCCTTTGTGAAGAGCAGGGAAGCCACAGAAGAGAGATTGTGTGGGACGAGGAGATACACAGAAATGCAAACGCCAGCTCCGAGTGTAGTTAAATTCTATTTTTTTTATAGGATCAAACTCTTGCAATGATTTTAGAAGTCAAAATGTTACCGCTTGGCTAAGAAGCAGGTGTGGAAACCACCCAGGTTGGCTGAAGACAAAGGCTCGCTTTCCTTCTAGACTGAAACACAAAATGTACCCAAGGGTTAGAATAGTAAAAACACAAACAGAACTTAAATTGCTGTTGTTACGGTAGACTAGGATTGCGGACCACCCACCACTGGAGCTAGGCGAGGAAGTGTGGCCCATCACCTTGAGTTTGGACGTACAGTCCCCAGGCGTGTGAGAGGGGATCTAAACCGCCCCGTTGTTACGGCAGTGCCAGGCGTCTGTGCCAGTGGCTGTGGACGGCACCTGTTTGGACCAACCGCCAGATTGCTGGCGTTCACCTAGGTGAAACCCACCTAATCCTCTGTGGGTTTCAGCATAAAGGGGTCTTGAAAAATGAGGAAATTAAAAAACCCCCAGCAGCCCTCAGTTTCCCCAAAGCTCTGGGTTATGCACCCCAGCATTGGAGCAGCCCTTCCATGTGACTGTCCAGCAGAGACTGCCTCCTTGTCGCTCACGGACCAGCAGCATCTCCCAGGGACGTCGGAAACGTGGACTCTCTGCCGCCCACCCTGGACGCACCTCCAGGTGGTCCCTTGGTGGGTGACACCTTCACAGCGGGGCGAGTCGCATTCCGTGTGGGGAGGGTGATGGAGGAGTGTGGAGGACAGGGTGCCCAGGTCTGGGGAGGCTGAGAGGGGCCAGGGAGTCAAGGACGAGCCCAGGAGGCTACCTACCCATCATCCTCTACCCACCCCACACACCGACACCTCCACATTTCACTACCGACTTGGCTTCTGTTTCCCCCCAGCTTTGTCGAGATACAACTCACATATAGCACTGTGTCCGTTTAAGGTGCTACCTGCTAATCAATGAATGAATGAATGTGAGATCAAGGTTTTACATTTTACACTGAGAAATAACTCAGAATGCAAATGCCTCATTGAGGCATTCATACATGTGGAGGAAAATTAACCGGAGCCCGAGATTGGAGATTAATTTTTTAAATGTTTGCTGACAAGAAAAATGAAGCAAATACATCCCCACAACTAGGCTCGTCGCCAGGGGGCGGGGTGTGTGTGGGGAGGGGTGGTGTGCATCAGCCGGCTCAGACAAACATCTTCAGCCGTTCCGGGAGTGGGCCTGCTCGCTCTTTGGACCTAAGTGGTCATCTTTGAACAGCCCAGCGAACGGCCGCAGGAAGTCGGGTTCCCGTCCCCCCACCCTCCCCAGCCCACACTATTCAGGAGTGGAAACACGAAAGCGCACACAGTGCGTCTCCCTCGTGCAGGGTGTCATTCGCGGCGCTCGCCACTAGGGGGCGCCGTTCCCCTTCATCCAAGAGCGTACTGTCAGGTCAAGGCCACGTTCCCCACGCTCCGTCTCTCCTCTGTTAACTGACGGTGTTAGAAGCTAGGAGCAGAGGATCTGGAGGCCAGCGTGGACATCCCGGGTCCTCCTTGAATGACCATGCAAACTTCGGAGTATTTCCTCACCTCTGACCCTCCGTTTCCCAGTCCCACATGGAGGACGTTACTGAGCTGTCCCGGTGGCGGGATGTGGGGATGTGCCGGCGCTGAGATGCGGCATCTCTGGGTGCCTGGTCCTTCCCTCTCTTCCAGCCGTTTGCTCTCCGACCCTTTGAATCTCCACGGAGGGAGCGACCGCGGACCAGAGGCGCCCTCGTGGTTCCGTCAGACCCTGCCCGCCTGTCCCAGAGGCGGACGCCAGAGGGCGCGCCAGCCCCACGGCCGCCCAGGTAATGGGACGCGCGGGGAGATGGGCAGCAGGTTTCCCGACCGCTGAACCCCGGAGCTGGGAGGTGCGGGGTGCAGAGCGTGGAGCTGGCCTCGCCTCTTCATTTCCCGGGCGAGGAGACAGTGCTAAAGAACAAAGTGACTTGGCCACGGTCACGTTCGTTTGCCCAGAACGAAACTCTCCTGCTTCCCAGCCCGGTGGAGGGGCCGCCTCTCCCCCAACCTTCAGCACAGCCTCGCTTTGAGGCCGCACGCAGGCGGGCTCCGCAGGCAGCCGCGGAGTCGGGGTGGGCATGCAGCGGCTTTTTGTGGAAGCCCCCAGGTTCCTCTGGAGGGGACCTGCCTGGGTTTCTGGGGTCCCTTCCTGTGCCCTTGGGCCTTTGGAGAGCAGAAGGAAGCCTCCTTCCAGGGCTCGCGGCCGGGTGCTGCCTCCCAAGGCTGTCGCTTGGGTCTTGCTCTGCACGTGTCAGCTCGCTCTCTCCCCTCGAGATGGAGGACCCATTCGGGGAGGCACCTGTACATTTTCCCCATCGATTTCTTGTCAGGTCTAACAAGATCAATCAAGCCATGTGTCCACTTAAACTGATTGAGCACACGTGAAATCCCATGACATTGCCTGCGCGCCAAGGACAAGTGACAAGGGGCAGCGTTGCTCTGCTCCCTCCTCCCTCGGAATCCTCACCTTTTCACCCCCCCCCCCCCGCAGGGGCCGGGGGCAGGGAGTCCTTACTATGCTGATGGGACAGGCTCAGCGTTCACCCAAGAACCAGGAGGCAGGGCAGGCAGAAACGACAACGCCGATGGTGCCGCTGGGGAGAAAATTCAGAAGTTCCCCAGGAGAAAATCTGACAGGAAGAATTACAGCTTTCCAACCTGACCTCGTACCGGCAAGATCTGCTGCCGGCGCCGGGCTCTGTCTAATGAGGAGGTGAGCCTGCCCGGCTGTGATTGGGCCATGCCCCCAGGCCCTGCCCGCCCACGGTTGCTGGGTTGAGGGTGGGCGCTGGGTCTAAGATGGACCCAAAGAACCCTCTCTTCGGAATTTGAATGTGGGCACTCAGAGGCTGAGCCAAAAGCAGACAGACGGACAGGAAGCCAACCCTGAGCTCGTCCCATCTGTGGGAGGTGCAGCCCGAGGTCCCTGGGTGCCCACCCCCACTGTGCCAGCTTTTCTCAGGATCCCTGGAACCTACACCTCACAGCACACCATCCTGTTCTGGAGATCGCCTGTGTGGGTTTGCATTCCTGCACCCCAGTACCTGCTGGCTGAAAGAGATTTCCTCCGAGAGCACCCGGCCTGGTTCCCACAGACCCAGGAGTCGAGTAGTTTCCTGTAGGGTGGCCTTTAGAGACACGCAGGTTGCTGATTTCTAGCAGGAGGGCATCCTGTGGGTCGCACTTAAAAGGTTCTGGTTCTGCCCTGGCTGGTGTGTCACAGTGGATTGCGAGTTAGACTGCAAACCAAAGGGTTGCTGGTTTGATTCCCAGTCAGAGCACACGCCCAGGTTGTGGGCCAGATCCCCAGCAGGGGGCGCTCGAGGGGCAACCACACATGGATGTTTCTTTCCCTCTCTTTCTCTCTTCCTTCTGCTCTGTCTAAAAACGTAAAAACCTTTAAAATAAAATGTTCTGGTTCTGTTTCCCTGGAGAGCCCTGCGCACCCCACCGGCCCTGTGGCAGGATTGAGTCAGGTTATGGGGGCCCTGGTTCATGTGCTGCGGACACAGCGGAGGCAAGGCCTGGGCTCCCGAGAAGTTTCCACGCTGGGTGAGAGGGGCCTGGGACGCAGGAGGCCACACAGGAGTAAGTGCTGTGGAGACGGGGGGGGGGGGGGGCGGGGAGGGAGAAGGGGGGGGGGAGGGCAAAGGCGGGGCNGGGTGCAGGGCAAGGAGCCCGGGCCGGTGGGCGGGAGGCCAGACCCTCGGCCTCCCGCGGTGACACGCTGTCGCTGATCCGGGCCCACTCCTTCTCCCTGCATCCTCAAGCAGTTCGGAGGGCCCCTCAGCTGCCTCCTGGGGCCCGGAGTTCAAGTGGGAATGAGGCCCAAGGGACCTCCCAGGAGCCCAAACCCCACGGCACCTCCCCGACGGCACCAGCTGATCCTGGGATTTGTCCCCTCAGGTGGATGCCCTCACCCGGGTGTGGTGACTGTGGCCCACCCAGGGGAAAGCAACGTTAGCGGTCTGAATGAGATACCCCTCTCTCCTTCTCCCTGGTCTGCCCTGCAAGCCCGGGTGCTGGTAGCGGGGGACACTCGCAGCCTTGGGCCAAGCGCAGCACTAACAAGCAGCAGTGAGCACCTGCCTCAGAGCAGGGCAGGTGGGGGACGGGACAGAATCTGACAAAGTAACACACCACCGGCCAAGTCCCTTCAACTTGCCCTCCGAGCAGCCACAGCTGTGGTCGAAAGAAGAAGCAGTTAAACAATAAACACGATGACTGCTCTGTAGGGGCTCCGGGGTGTCGACTCCGACCCTAGGAGAACGAACTGTGGTCCTCCTGGGCTTACCTGGGAGTCTGTCTCACCGCTAATTAAAGGTGGTCCGAGGGGTGTTCCCTGGAATATAAAGAGCTCTTGGGCGCTGGCAGGTTCTAGAAACCCTCGCTTTGCCGAGGGGAAGCGAGGACCCCTGCCCACCAGCGCTCCATCCCTCTGGGACCCTTGTGGGCGGAGTGTGGTAAGCAGAGGGGTCAGAACTGCACGTCGCTGCTGCGGTCAGAATTACAAAAAGCCACGTGACCCTATGAGACAGACACGGAGCCCACAGAACAGAGAGAACTCTCCTGGCTCACTGTGGCTCGAGGTCAGCTTCGCTGTTGACAGAAAGCCACATCGCTGGGTATTTTGGGGGGTTTGTGATGTCACAATTGTATCTAAACAACAAATGCGGTCAAGTCCACTATTATTTGAGTTGACCACGGGGGGCGTCCCCCGTGTGGGGAGACTGGATCGTGTCAGAGATCTGAGCTGGGTCGGTGTTGCCCCCAGTTTCGTCCTATCAGACACACCACCTCGACGAGTTTTTTTTTAACTCCGCTTGGTTTAAATGCAGACGTTAGAAAGATCGCTTTGCTGTGGCCGCCGGTGAGTGGGCCCAGAATAGCTCTCTGGTGAGCGGAGCGGCAAGAGGGATGTCAGAAAGGAGAGGCCTGGTACAGTATCAGTGGCCTTGGGTGTGCGAATTGACAGAAAAAAAAAATGCTTGTTGCCCTGGCTGGTGTAGCTCAGTGGACTGAGCGCGGGCCTGCGAACCACACGATCGCGGTTCAATTCCCAGTCAGGGCACATGCCTGGGTTGCAGGCCAGTTCCCAGCAGGGGACACATAAGAGGCAACCATGCATTGATATTTCTCTTCCTCTCTCCTTCCCTTCCCCTCTAAAGATAAATAAATAAAATCTTAAAAAAAAATGCTTGTTACAGCGACTTCCTCCGCTTCGATCGCTCCCGAGGAGGCCGTCCCTCACCTGACTTTCCACGACCCCCCTGCCCATTGGTGGGGTCACGGGGTTCTCACCCTCATGCAGACTCTTGGGCAGAATGGTGCTCCTAGGCTCGGGGTGTTTGCGGATGGGCAACTGGGTGCGTGCCTGCGTCTCCTCTTCCTCCCCCGCGCTCCACCACCTTGTAGTCTACTTTCCTAAACTGCCTTTTACCTACAGACTTTTACCTTGGAGCACGGCCTGGGGTGAGGCCTCCCCTTTGCACGGGGCGGGGCGGGGGGGGGTGGACACCATCTGCATCTTCTTCTGGCCCCTGGCCTGACCTGAGTCTGGGCACAGCTATGGCCATTGGTCATGCAGGCAGGAGCTCCTGCTGCCCTTGGGCGGGTGACCCGGAGTGCTTCCTGCCCCGGGGACCCTCTCGCACTGGGGCCTAAAGCACTCACGTCTGTGCTCATGGGAGAGGGGACCGGTACCCAAGGTGCCGTTAGCCAAGGCGGGGTNCCCCCCGGCCTGGCCTGAGTCTGGGCATAGCTATGGCCATTGGTCATGCAGGCAGGAGCTCCTGCTGCCCTTGGGCGGGTGACCCGGAGTGCTTCCTGCCCCGGGGACCCTCTCGCACTGGGGCCTAAAGCACTCACGTCTGTGCTCATGGGAGAGGGGACCGGTACCCAAGGTGCCGTTAGCCAAGGCGGGGTGGGGGGGTCTCTGGGGGACACATCTCCCCTTCACCTCTCCAGGGGAGACTGTGGTATGTCCGAGGGAGCGTCTCCTCGGAAGTTTCCAGCAGGATGGAACGCCTGCCGACGGCGTCGGCCAACAGGACGACTCTTAGAAACCCTCTGCCTGTGGGAGCAGTGGGGTCGAGCTCCGGGAGCTCTGGCCTCCCGTCCACCCCACTGCAGTGGCCGTGCATACGGCCTTCCTTGCCCGCGTGGCTCTGTGCGGTTTTTGCTGGGACGGCGAGGTGGCCACACCCAGGGAGAGACAGACGGCCTCCTTCAGGAAGTGGAGAGGTGGAGGGTGAGTCCCTAAGTCCCCTGCGAGTTTGTGGCTCACTCTCTGTGTACTGAGCAGTGAGAGTGGGGCCATGGCTGGTATTGCTGCCCCTGCCCCAGGAAATGCCCGCCAGCCCCGGGACCTGAAACCGTTCCTGTCAATAGTTAGTCCAAAGAAGGACCATGATTACTACAATGACCACTGTGACTTTCACCGTGACGACCGCCACTGCCTCCCCTGCGGGAACCGATATCACTGCCTCCACTGTTACCCGGGCCATCCCTTCTGCTACCATGAGTCCCGTTCTCCCCACCTCCACGACCACCGCCGTCACGCCCTGCACGCCCCACGGCCCTGGCCCCCGGCTCCTGCATAGGAGAAAACTCTCCTGGACCAGCCCACTGGAGAGTTTCTGCACAGGGGTTCCCAGAGCCACCAATGGCCGGCTTGCCCGCGTGCCGGGGAACCTCACCCTACCACCCCCCGCCCCGACATGCGTCCTGACCGAGGCCCCCCCTCCAGCCGGGCCTCACAGGACCAAGGACCAGGGTGCGCTTTTGAAACGGTCCGATGAAAGCAGCACTGATTTCTATGGTGCAGTCCGATTTCGCAGCCCTGGGAGATTTGAAATGATCTTGTAGGTTTTTGGTTCGTTTTCCAGTTGCAAAATAGATGGAGAAATAAAGGGGCCAGTGAGGGCAGCTTTCAGTCCTGCCGCCTGGAGGGAATTGATCCGTCCCTTTGTAACTGAAGATTCGATCCAATGACTATTTTTAGCTGGAGCCTCTCATAAGCCGTGTAGAATTCTTGGCAGTCAAACATTTTGAGTGGTTTTTGTTTTTTTCCTTTCCTGAACTCCTTGTTGTGAGTTCCTGACTGGGCCGAGGCACAGACAGGCGGGGAGGGTTCTCTCGTGGCCTGGCTCGCCCCTGAGAGTAACACGCCTCATTTTCTTCTCCTCGGTACTGACAGCAACATCGTGATGTTCTGTGTGGCAGGGAAATGAGCCGTCGAAGGAAGGGACAGAAGTCACCGAGGGGGTGGGGTGACCGGTGGCCGGTCCGGAGCAGTTCTGTGGCCAGGCTGCCTGCTCTGAGTCTGGGCGCCTCATTAGCTGCGTGACTTTGTAAATCACCGATTTCTCTGTTCTCGGTTTTCCTCGTCTGTAAGTGAGACTTACCTCCTAGGGTTGTTTGGAAGATTAAAACTAATATTTATACCTCAGAACAATTCCTGGTATGTTGTAAGTGTAAAGATAACTATAAGTTGAGCATGCAGTTTCTTTCCTGGGAAATTGTGGGATTACTCGCAGGAAGCACCTAGAGAACCCTGATTACTTGGGCGCTGGTTCAAAAACTGGGCACTTTAGCCCTGGTTGGTGTAGCTCAGTGGATTGAGTGTGGGCCTGCGAACCAAAGGATCTCGGTTCGATTCCCAATCAGGGCAAATGCCTGGGTCGCAGGCCAGTTCCCAGCAGGGGACTCACCAGAGGCAGCCATACATGGATCTTTCTCTTCCTCTCTCCTTCCCTTCCTCTCTAAATATAAATAAATAAATAAAATCTTAAAAACAAAAACAAAAAGTGGGTACTTTTTAAAGTAAAAACTGAAATTTATTTTGTAATAATAAATGAGTAAAATCTTAGGAAAAAAGAAAGAATGACATGTTTTTCTGATTTTATTTTATTTTATTGTATTATTACTTTTTTTTAAATATTGCCACTGGAACACAGAAACTTGCTGTATCAACCTAATGACTTTTTAAAAAAAATATTTTACTTATTTATCTTTAGAGGGGAAGGGAAAGAGAGAGGAAGAGAAAAATCAATGTATGGTTGCTTCTTGTGCATCCCCTGCTGGGAACTGGACTGCAACCCAGGCATGTGCCCTGACTGGGAATCGAACCGCGATCATCTGGTTCGCAGGCCCGTGCTCAATCCACTGAGCTACACCAGCCAGGGCCCTGATTTTATTTTAGTTAAAATCTTTAAAAATCAGGAGCATGTTCCAGGCCATTGTACCTTACGACGCAGCCGGCTGCCAGCGTGGTACCTAATGCTGCTGAAATTTGAGTTTCTGTTAATATTAAATCCTAAATAAACCAGGTTTAAGTTGGAAAAAAAACTTTTTAAAAGATTTTATTCACTTATCCTCAGAGAGGGGGAGGAAGGGCAAAAGGGAGGGAGAGAAACATCAGCGTGTGGTTGCCTCTCGTGCGCCCCCTACTGGGGACTTGGCCCACAACCCAGGCATGTGCCCTGACTGGGAATCGAACCAGTGACCCTTTTGTTCAGAGGCCGGCACTCAGTCCACAGAGCCACAGCAGCCAGGACTCAGTTTGGAGCATTTATGTTAAGGTGTAACACACACAGTAAAGGGCAGGATTCCGCAGTAAACGAGCTGTGAATTCTAACTTCGTTTCACATGGGTAAGCCCTGCCTTGAGGTCAGGGGGAGCAGCATCCGGCATCCAGAAGGCCTCCCATTGCCCCCCCCTAAGCCAGCCCTGGTCCTTCCGGCACAGCCCCCAACTACAGGGGACCGGCGCTTGGACTCCCATCTCCGCTGGTTGGTTGTACTTGACATGGACATGCCTATGAACCCATCAGCACAGGCAACTGTTTTGCGCTGTTGCCTTTTGCTCATCGCTGCATTGGGAGATTGGTCCATTGTTCCAGTACGTCATTGACCACAATATTTTATTTTATTATTTAAAAAATTAAAAGAATTTCTTACTCGAGGACATGTTCATTGCTTTCAGGGAGAGAGGAAGGGGGTCAGAGAGAGAGAGACAGAGAAAGAGAGAGAAACATCTGTGTGAGAGAAACACATATCGGTTGCCTCCAGTAGGCGCTCTGGCTGGGATCACACTCGCAACATTTTGCTGTACGCAACAATGTTCCGACCAAGTGGGCCACACTGGCCAGGGCTGCCCCAGTATTTGAAATCCATTCTGCTCTACATGGACAGCCACACTGTTCCCCGTTTGGGGATGTCACAAAGAAAGCTGTGACCCGTTGTTGGATGTATCTTCTTGTAGACAGGCGCTCCAGTGCTGGGTGTGTGTATATTTACAGTGGTCACATCCTGCCGGTGCATTGACTCCTTCGCCATTCAAGAATGGCTTTCCTTGTTCTTGTGACAGATTTTAGAGTCTGTTTTGTCTGATGTAAGCGCAGGCACCCCTACTGGGAATATCTATTTCCAGCCCTTCACATTCAGCCGGTGTGTGGCCACAGCATAACATGAGTCTCTTATAGGCAGCACGCAGTGGGGTCTTGTTATTTTTCCCCATCCACATGCTCTAGAGACCTGGAGGTTGGAGACTGAATGCACTTACATTTAAAGCAATTATTTACAGGGAAGGCAGTGCCATTGTGTCAACGGTTTTCTGATTGCTTTTCGGTATTCTTATTCCCTCCTTTCTTTCTGTCTACTCTGTGGCTCAATGACAGCTCTTTTTGTAGTGGTGTTGTGACTGTGACTCATTTCTCGTTAATGGTTGTGTGTGTGTGTGTGTGTGTGTGTGTGTGTGCGTGCACGCTATTTCTGTGGTCATCACGAGGCTTGCAGAGAACACTCTATTGTTCCACTCACAGAGATAAGGAGATCTGACCTACAGGGGGCGCTGGTGGGTCAGGCGGATGGAGACCCTGTCTGGAGCTTAGCAGAGAGAACTTTGGTACCACCCCGGCCTGATACCGGAATCCTGGCCTTTGGGGTCACCTGACCACTTCGTCCTATAAAAGAGAAACTTAACGTGGGGACCTACAATATTCTTGAGCACCCTAGAGGCCATGATTGGTGATGAAAACAGACTTCTAGCCTGAAAGTAATTGTTTCCACAGCGGGAGACACGGAGGATTCTTGATCTCATCGTGCTCCATGGCCCTGGGACATTTCAGAGTGGGTGTCGGCTTCAGCATGCAGTCTGTAGTGGCGGATTCTGCCTAGCGCCTTGGTGCTGGCCAGGGGTCTGTGAACCGCCTTGATCTCTAGCCTCCATGTGTTCCATTTGCTCTGGCCGGGTAACAATGTACCTGCACACTTGATAACTTGACAGAATGAACATGTGTTTTGACCATGAACCTGAACTTTGTACAGGACTTGGCGGTGAGAGTGGGGGTTTCCCTGATTCAACATCAGTTGGGGTGGCTTGCAGCTTACAATCTGGAAACTTCTGAGGACTCGATCACTCACATATCTGGCCATGGATGCTGGGTTTTGGCTACAACCACGCCAGGGACTCTTGGCTGGAACCGTCTCCACGTGGCTTCCCCATGTGGTCTGGGCTTCCTGCAGATAGAGGGAGGACCCCCCCCCAAAAGTGGCATTCTCTTCCGGAGGGCGGGCCCCTTGCAGTACAGACTTTCCCCACTAGGTGAGCGTTCTAGGAACCCATCTGTATCAGTGTACCAGCTGGTGGTGTTGTGAGAGGCTGCGTTTGGCTTCTGTGAATTTTTTTTTTTTGCAGACTCTTTCAACACATTTGCCCATTTCATGAGGGGTGATTTACAAGTGCCCCTGCCCACACTGTGCTGAATGTTTAGCAGTTTTTGACCCCAAACAGCAGGACCCCCCCACACCCCATTCTCTCTATTCACCTGATCTCTCCCTGAGTGATTTTTTTTTGTTTCCCTGGATGAAAAAAGCCCTCAAAGGGAAACATTTGCTGATGTGGAAGAGGCAAGACAAAAAAGGTAGAAGTACTAGAAGGCATGAAAATCAACGAGTTGAAAACCTGTTTTGAGCAGTGGGGGAAAGAATGTCTCACTGCGTATATTGCATCCCACAGAGAGGACTTTGAAGGGGACTAAAGTTTAAACATGTAGGAATAAATACACAGTTTTCGGTAAGTTCCAGTTTTGGGGGTCCCCCGTCGTACAGGTGGCTGGGATCCAAGGGCTGGCAGCACTGCTGAGGCGTTTCCCGCGTGTCCTTGTGCCCCACCGGTACTTGCCTCTGCGACCCTCTGAGCCCGCCCCCAGCCCTGTTTCTGCTCCGGGGAGGAGGGCAGCCCCCCATCCTTCGGACGTTGCCAACTGTGGCTCAGGCCCATGGCACGGATGGGCTTCTGCTGTCTGCTGCCCTTCACATTCTCGTGCCCAAGCAACAACATCGAGGGGGACCACGTGAACTTGGCGGCTGCTGGTGGGGAATGCCCACGCCCAGAAGAACCTCTGCAAAGCCTGGGCTCCCCACGTTTTCCTCTCCTGTCAGCAGAAAGTTAAATTTAGGGACCGTGAGATTTAAGATGTTTGGTCGTACAAATCAAAAACCACCAGTCTCCTTGGGTTAACCAGCACAGATTTATGATGAAGAAATCATACTTGAAGAAAAATAAGAGGCTGTGAGATGAACTAGGACCCTTCTGTCGGCAGGGCCATTTTTCCTTGTGAAAGTTTGAATTTCTCATGCAGAGAAAGGTACTGTGGCTGCTCTTATGGACGACCGAGAAAGCGATATATTTGCAAAGTGAAGTTTTCTTCCCAGGAAGCGCATCTGTCCCCGACTTGCGGCAAAGATGTTTTGATTTATTCGCAAGCCCCACTCTCCCTCGGAGGGATGATGTAACTGGCCGGCCACTGAAATACGAGGCAGGCTCATTCAGATGGGGCGAAGCCACGTGACCGGGACCCGCTATTCCGCACCAGGGCCTGCCGGCCTCGGGAAACAGGGGTTTGGGGGAAATTTATAGGACGAATGGAAAAACGAAGAAGATGAATGGAAATGGGGAAAAAAAAAACAAAGCAAATAAATCTTCATTCCAGAACCACTGAGAGCCAGAGTTTGAAGGAAACGCGGAGATAAAAATGGATGCCTTGTCGTTTTAAAAGCGATCATGCAAAACAGGGTATAAAGGCAGCAGAATATTTGTATAAAAAAAGTGATCTATCAGGAGCCCAGGAAACTCAGAAGTAGCAGCAAGGGCCGCAGAAGCAGGGGCGGCCCCTGCGCTCATTCATCTCACAGACATAGCGGAGCATCGTCAACCGCCCTGGACACCGGACCAGCTCCCCAAAGCGTAGAGTCTAAAGGGCTGTTTTTGTCCCTTGCAGGGGAGTGTGCTGGGCTGAATAATTGCCCCCAAATGGACCCTGGCCCCCTGGCTCTCACACTGCAGACCAGACTTAGCTGGCCTGGTGACTAGAGATCCTGAGTGCGGGGGGTTATCCTGGGCCGTCTGGGTGGGCCTGGCCGTTCACCACAACGGCCTTACGTAAGGGAGGCAGCGGGAGATTTGCCTGGAGAAGAAGGCAGCGGGGCAGCCAGGCTTTACGCTGCCGGCCCTGGAGATGGACGGAGGGGCCGCAGGTCCGAGATGGCAAGGAGGGCAGGTCTAGGAGCCGGAAGGGGCGTGTGGCCCTGCAGACACCTGGGCCGTGGTCCAGTGCGACCCAGAGTGGACGTTCCAGTTTGTGGTCCTTTGCTACAGAAGCCCTGGGAGGCCGGCAAGGGATTCCGACTTAGCCGGTAACGTCTAGGATGTCACCCTAAGGACTGCGGAGCTGCCTTTCGGAAGATGCCTGTCGCTTCCCTGCTGGTGAATGAAAAGTTTCCACGGTTTCTTTCTCTGGCCTTGGGATTTGTTCAGTGGTCAATGATCAGATATCCTTGGGGTTAGCGATTTCGGTCCGTTAGTTGGTGTGTCTGTCAGACGATCTAATGGTGGGGAGACAGGGAGGAGCCGTGTTTAAGACAGGTGTCTGTTTCGGGCGACGTGTGACGTCATCCGACTTTTAAATTTTTATGGTTCAGACTTTTTTTAAAGAGATAGGTTGAAACTTCTGTGTGCAAACACATTATGGCCTCATCAACTGTCCCTGTCAGATATTGGGTTTCAAGTCTAACGAGACTGCCATTGGTTAGGAAAAAGTTAAACTTTATATTTTATTTATCTATTTTTTAAAAGAGTGTATTTATTTTTAGGAGGGGGAGAAAGAGGAGAGAAACATCAATGTGTGGTTGCTCTGGAGCGCCCCCCACTGGGGACCTGGCCCGCAACCCAGGCATGTGGTCTGACTGGGAATCAAACTGGTGACCCTTTGGTCCGCAGGCCAGTGCTCAATCCACTGAGTCACAGCAGCCGGGGCTATATTTTATTTTTAAATTTTTAAAAATCTTATTCTTCCATCCCAGCGTATTCGCAATAGTATTTTGTGAAAGGCGAAAGATTTACGCGATCTAAAGAGAAACCAGAGTATGAATATTATTTTGTATTAGTTTCGGGTGTACAGAATAGTGGTTAGACAGTCATATGTAAGTTATATATATTTCTTCTGAGCCTTTGACTATCCTCCAACTTGGCAACACTCCCATTCCAGGGAGAAGCTGGGTTGTGGGCGTTATTACAAACTGTGTCCAGAGCCCAGCGATTCTGTGGGCTCTAAGTCTGTCTATCCACATTTGGGGTCAAGACAAACAATTCACACGTGTAAACAGACCCCTTCCCCGAGGAGGGACCCCGATTAAGTGCTGAGTTTCATTTCCACGTGCAAGTCCATCTGTGACCCTTTTCTGAATTCGAGTCACCTCCACTATAAGAAGCCCACTCCACCCTGTCTCACTGAGAGGGAGAGAAATCGGCCACGATTCTTTTCTGGAATTTCTGTTTTATATTTATTGAAAGGTATTTTAGCTTATGCAACAGATTTTTCCCACTTATCTTTCTGTGCGTGTCCGGAAAAAAAACCAAACAAAAAAACCCGAAGTGAAATTGGCAAAGAGAGTCCTGGAACAAATTTCCCATCAGGCCTGACGCTTGCGAGTCCCCTTCTGACTCAGAGTCACTATAAAGCCGCAAACAGCATCGGCAACGGGCTCCTTGCAGAGCAGAGGGCTCCGCCGCATTCCGTGGGGTCTCTTGGTCTCCCCTCGTGTCCACGGAGCGTGCTTGGGTCCCGACAAGCCCCCCCGCTTTGCTGCCGATGGCTCGTTCGCTCCCGGCTGTTCCCTTTACGTGTCTCTCCGTGAGCCCAGCCACGCTCTGCTTTAACTGGAAATTACCCTCTTTGCTTCTAACACGCTGATTTTTTCATTAGCAGACTTTGTGTGTCCACAGCAGTTCTGGGTTTACAGGAAAAGCGAGCAGAAACCTCAGCACGCCCCCGGGGCACGCCGTCATTTGGGAGAGGCCTGGGTGGGCAATCCAGCTCCCCGTGGGGAGGGAGGACGACCAACGCTGCTCGCCCACAGCCGTGGGGACCGACGAGCGGCCTGGTGGACAGGGGCGTAGGACCCTTCATTGTACCGTGGGAGACAGTAGGACTATCAGAAATCCCGATCTTAGGGCATGAGGGCACGGGAGAAGCGTGCCACGGGCACCGCAAGCGTTCACTGCCTCTGCTCAAGACTGTACGGCTTTAAATCCGTGTCCGGCTGCCCCGTGAGCCGAGGGCAGCTGTTGTGATTTACGAGTGAGTGAGCAACAGCTTGGGAGGCAGAGCGGTTTGCTCGTGGTCAGACACCTGCAAGGATGGCGACCCAGAGTCCGCAGGGCGGCCGCTCTGACCTGGTTTTTCGTCCTTCCAAGGAGCTGGGGTGCCCCCGGCACGCGGTCCTCCGTGACACTGGAGAGAAACGAAACCCCGGCGCCCGCAGTGAACGGAGGAAAACACAGACTCTTGCCGCTGCCGCCGCCTCTGCAGGGCTGGTGGTGGTGACGGGCGGGACAGCGTGTGTGCAGGTACGAGCCCGGTGGGACAGAAAGGGGCTGCAGGTGTCGCTGGGGCGTTTCCGAAGGAGGATGAGCTGCGGTTCCCACAGCCACAGACAGTTCCCCGGCTCCCTTCCTTCACTCTCTCCTCCCTGCTGATCTGTCCTCAGAGGTTGGCTTCGGAAGGAAAGAATCCCAGCTGTATTTTTCTTTCTTTAAAGGTCTTGAAACACTTCCGTTTGGAAACCTAGTTTGCAGGGATTGTGGATTTAATTAGCCGGAGGTCATTTGTCCGTGTGCCGCTGTCTCCTCGTTCTCTTGCCAAGGGAGTGGGCGCCGTGGTGGGTGGCGAGGGTCTGAGCTCAGCTCCTGTGGGCAGTCCAGCTGAGGTTGCCTGGTGACGTCCACCCCGCTTCTGTGCCCTCGTGCAATGACTGTGGCCCCTGATGTTCCGCACGCCCGCGGAGGGCCCCTCAGAGTCTCGGGAAGTTTAGGAGAGACAGTGCCGGAGGACACGGTTCAGCCAGCGAGCTGAGCATTTTGAGGTTCTCACAGTAAAATGGAGGCATCGCAAAGATACAATTTTCATGGCGGGGCGGGGGGTGGCATCTGGTATTTGTTCCCTTCCATATACTGGAGCGTCTGTATGTGACGGACATAGGGTGGGGGCTGGGGGGACAAGGAGGAAAGAGACTGGGTTCCTGCCCTTGGCATGGTATCCACTGGCCACAGAGGCAGGCAGATGGTTGGAGGGTGGCAGCGGGGGCTGTTACCCCAGAGCAGGGTACAGAGGGAGGGTGGGCACCCAGAGGAGGGCCTACCCCACAGTGGCTGGATGACCTCCTGGCCCAAACTGGACAATTCTCTGGCTACCGGGAGACTGGGAAGGGTTTCTAAAGGGCAGGACCTCTGGAGACGGGGTGGACAGGAAAACGCTTTCCGGCTCGGCTAAGGACTCAGGATTCTGCAGAGCTGAGCCTCGGTGATGGAGGTAGGGACCCTAGTACTTCAGTGAGGTTCTGCTCATGGGTGGGTGTTCCCCCTTCCTCCCTTCCTCCCTCCCTTCCTCCCTCCCTTCCTTCCTCCCTTCCTTCCTCCCTTCCTTCCTTCCTTCCTTCCTTCCTATGTTTGCTAAGCACCAACTCAAAGCCGAGACCAAAGTCTTTTTCTTACCCAGGAAACTGCAGCGCCAGTCGTGAGATGGCTCCCGATTCGATTCCTTTGCTGTTGAAGCTCCGCTCTGGGCCCCGCGACACCTCCCTCAGCTGGGTCTCATCCCAGCCTCTCTGCCAACTTTTCTTTCCAGGCTTCCTTTCCCTCTGTCTTTCCTGAGGGAGGGTATCTCTAGTGCTTTCTTCTTTCTGTGCACGACTGGGTCCTTTCTCATCGCCCCACCTCATCGCTTTGATGAGAGGGAGAGAGAGAGAGAGAGGAGGTTGGTGTTTCTTAGCCTCTGGATGGCTTGGGCGCTGACGAAGCGGTCCCTGCTGCTCCTCCTGCTGGTGAACACGTTGACACTGGGACCTCCGGCCCAGCTGGCTGTAGCAGGACCTGCCCGAGGGGCCTGGCACCCCCTAAAGCCCTCCGAGGGCGGCCACAGGGGAGGGCCACATACCGGGTGGCTGAAATCAGGCGTTCACCCTCTCGGGTCTGCAGACCGGAAGTTTGGGATCCGGGTGTTGGCACAGCCGTGCGCCCCCTGGAGGCCCCTGGGGGGACTCATCCTGGCTTCTAGGTTGTGGGGTGTTTTGGTTTTGCTTTTAAAGATTTTATTTATTTATTTTTTTGAAAGAGGGGCAGGGAGGGTGAAAGACAGGGAGAGAAACACCGATGTGAGAGAGAAACGTCGATCGGTTAGTGGCCTCCCGTGTGCGCCCTGGCCAGGGACAGAACCCGGAGCCTAGGTCTGGGCCCTGACTCAGAACCCGAGCGGCGAACTTTTGCTTTGCAGGGTCACGTCCAGCCAGCTGAGCCACACCAGTCAGGGCGTGGTTCCTAGCTTTCGGACGGTGGCCACCCGTCCTTGGTGTTCATGGGCTTGTAGACGCGTCCCTCCAATCTCTGTCCCGGTTGTCACACGGCCTTCTCCTCTGTGTGTGTCTGTCTCCGAGTCTCTCCTTCCTTACAAGGTCACCAGCCATTGGATTGGGGACCGCCCCAATCCAGGGTGAGCCCATCGTAACCTGATCACACGGCAAGGAGCCTGGGTCATGCCAGGCAGCATATTCGCAGGTTCTGGGGCTTCACATGGGGACGTCTTTGTGCGGGAGATGAACGTGCTGCCCTCGAATCCCAGAGCAGAGCACACCGTAAGGGCGGGAACACGGCGCCCACCCATGCAGTGCCTTACCCATAATGCACGCTGGGCACATTTTCTTCTGAATTGATCGGAATTTACGCCGATCATTCTCTCTCNGCATCGTAACCTGATCACACGGCAAGGAGCCTGGGTCATGCCAGGCAGCATAATCACAGGCTCTGGGGCTTCACATGGGGACGTCTTTGTGCGGGAAACGAACGTGCTGCCCTTGAATCCCAGAGCAGAGCACACCGTAAGGGCGGGAACACGGCGCCCACCCATGCAGTGCCTTACCCATAATGCACGCTGGGCACATTTTCTTCTGAATTGATCGGAATTTACGCCGATCATTCTCTCTCAAGTTTCTCCCCTCAGTGGGAGAAAAGTTTGGTGAAAACAAGTTGAACTTCCTGCCGGGGAACACCAGGGGGCGGCAGGGAGGTGGCAGCTGAGATTCTCAATGGAACGGTGATGGAGGACGTTGGGGACAAGCCCCGAGCACAGGTTCAAAGTGGAGACACAGCCACTGAGGCAGGGTCACAGAACAGCAAGGGGCCTGAGGCCGCAGCGGGCAGAGCCTGGGGGGATGAGTAGTGACCGTGGTCGTGATCATAGCTCATCAGTATCTGCACAGTCACTCCTCCACGTGTGCACTGTGTTCACTGCTCTGGTTGTCACACTAACTCTCACAATCACGTGTGAGGCAGGCGTCGTCCATATTCTCCTTGTGCAGGTGAGGAAACTGAGGCAGAGAGTGATGGACTAACTTGCCAGGGCTCAGGAGCTGGTAAGGGGCAGAGTCAGAATGCAAAGTGAGGTCAGTTCGACTCCGGAGCTCATGAGGCCTGCCCATGTCAACCTGCCTCAGTTTTGGAGTGTCCCGGGCCCTCCTATTCGGGGGCTGCCGCGTGTCCCATGGGCTGGGTCCCCGGGAAGGCGAACTCGGGGGGACTGAGTCCAAGATGCTGGTTTCGTTTGCAGTGAGTTCTAAACAACTGGGCTGACGATGTTCAGATCATTGGGAATAATTTGGTTTGCACCATATCAATCAATTCTTTTATTAGTATAGTTGTTGTTGTTCTTTCCCATTGGCAAATGCCCCTTTTGTTGTTTTTTCCCCCCAGTTTTGTTGAGATATAATTGCGACACAGCCTCTGTGGGAGCTTAAACTCTATAGCGTGATGGCTTCACATACGGATGTTGTAAAACAGTTACCATGACGTTGAGTTAACATTCATCTCCTCATTATAGTTGCAATTAAAAAAAATCCTCACCCAAGGATATTTTATTGATGAGAGAGAGAGAGAAATATTGATGTGAGAGAGAAACATTGATCAATTGCCCCTGTATGTGCCCCGACTGGGGATCGAACCCACAACCTTTCGGTGTACGGATGATGCTCCAATTCACAAAGCCACGTGGCCAGGGCTGAAACATTTTTTCCTATCACGTTATGTGCGGCTCGGATACATCGATGGTGTCTCCACGAAGTCCCCTCTTTGTGTGCACGCCCTTGAGGTCTTTTGTCAGTACTAGTGTTGTTGACATTGGCCATCGGTGAGCCGTCTCTGGAGCGGCACCTGCGGCGCCCATCAGTCGATGACGGCTTCTAAATGAAGTCCAGTCCAGGCTGTTAGGAATTCTGCTGAAGCCTCTTTCTCCTTGCCTTCGGCAGGCGCACCCAGCTGGGGTGAGCCCTGTATTAGCATTTTAATGGCTGGCCGATTGCTTGCCTGGTGTGAGGCTCGGCCCACGAAGAGACAGCAAGCAAGTTTCAATTAGTTCTTACCTCGGGACTGACTGGACCCATAAAGGATATCTCCCTGTAGAACTCGGGGAGCAACACCCTTAGTGTCCTGGAAGCAGCAGAGACCAGTAAAGGAGAAAAAAATCACCTTCACCCAAGCACGTGCCTCCGGGACCCCTGTCGGAAGGGAGGTGAATTTTCTTGGGTGGGTTCTCACTGAAAAAAACACAAAACCAACAAAACACCAAGGCTCTTCCCGGCGCCTGGCTGGGTGTCATCTCCTGAAGGCTCACAGCGTGTGGAATAACAGGCCCCAAAGGAGTCCTTCGCCCCTGCAAGGACAGCGGACGGAGGCTCAATCAGCCCAGTATTCCACCTGCCAGGAAGGTGGCCCTTCAACCGCCCACCTGAAATTCCTGGGTAGCACCTAGCGAGGCCGCGCAGGCGCCTTCCCCGCTAGCGAAGGTGTCCTGGCCTGAGACAGTCTTCTCTTGGGCCAGATGACACCCTGGTCCCACTCTTCTCCCTGTACGAACCTTTGCTTTGCAGGGAAGCTGGCCCATCAAAATGACGTCTGTGAAGCCCAGCGAACGTGTGACCAGGTTTCTAGCTCCTTGGGGGGGTGAGAGCTGGCACCTGGATGCTTGGCACCTTTTGGAAACGTTTGAAGCAGCTTGTGAAAATGCAGATTCCCGGGCCCGTCTGCACAGATCTGGTTCAGGAGGCCCAGAATGGGGACTCCAATGGTGCTGCCTGTTCCTTCAGCGGACTAAGCTTCAGACAGCGCTCCTCCTCGCTGGGGACTGCTGCCCTCCTTTCCTTAGAACTTGCGGTTGTGACCTCTCCCTCTGCCCCTTGAGGGGCTCACCTTCCAGCCTCCCCCCCTAACACACTCCAGTCCTTTCCCCCCAGCTCTCCCTGGGCTTACAGACTCGCCTGCTTTTTAAATTTTTTTCTCCAGTGCAGTTGAGTTAAATCTGTCTCCCGCCCTATTGCAGCGGCCTTGGATAAAGCCTGCGCTCCTCCTTTAGCTCCGTTACCTGTGCTTTGATGGTGTGGCCTGAGTTTCTGAGTCTCACGAGCTCCCAGGTGACAATGCTGGCCTGGGGGGTGACCCTCGAAGGAGCAGGTGTCGAGAGGTGACGTGAATGGGAGAAACAACGCGTTTTGGAGGGGGGTATAGCTGCAGCTTCTCCCCGAGGAGCTAAAACTCCTTTCCTTATTTCTAAGACTTTGCAGAGACCGGCATTCCAAGACCTTCGTTCTGCAGACTCCTTAAATCTCCCCGCTTCTTGGCTGTCCACCGCAATAGTGTCTCCTGCTCTGCACAGGAGCAGGCACTTGTCCGTGGCTTGGTCTCCGCGTGAACCTTTGCTGCCACCCTCAAAATACACGTCCACCCCCGAAAGGCTCTGTCTTCAGGGCCAGTCCACGACATGGTGTTCATGCCAAGCTGGTATAAAAAAGAGGACACCGTTGTGCATATTTCGTGGGAACCGATGCTTAGATAAATTAATAAGAAGGAGTTGTGCTTAAAACAAGATAGATTTTTATTTTCTAAAGTTCTCTACTTGTGTTTGAAACCTCTACGAGGATAAGGAACAGGACCATTCTTGGTCATTCTGTACAAACCAATCTTTTAAATTTGGAGTTTTATTCGCGTTACAGTAGTAACTTTACAACACACTGCCGGCATTCGGGCGCGTTACCGGGGGCGTCCAGCCCTTCAGGCCGCTCTCACCGTCCGCCGTGGGCGGTTTCATTGGAGCTGCTCTGTTTCTTAAGGTTTTTCCCTTCCAAGAAGCCATGAGTGAGCGGGACTTGGGGGTGGCTTTGTAAGAAAGAGTCACCTGTTTGAAACTCCTGGGGTGTCTATCGTCTCTCTCTGTCCTTTCCTCTGTGTCTGTCTGTCTCTCCCCACCTGCTCTCTGTCTCTACAAGTAAATACATTACATCAATGTGTCTGTCTCTCTCGCCATGTCATCTCCGTGTCTCTTTACATCTGTCCCTCCACGCGTGCTCCGGACAGAAAGGGCAGGCAGCTGCACCCCCAGCAGAGGGTGCTGCGGGTTTGGGCCTCGGTGCTCACGGCTCATGAACTTCTGTGATGAGACAGCTCAGAGGGTGGGGGTGCTGCGTCTCCCGCCACAACAGTCCATCCCCCATGTGCACACACCTGCGACAGCGGGAGGGACGGTAGAGAGCAGAGCCAGGCAGTGTCGTGAGTGGAGGACGAGGCGGACCTGGCAAAAGTGGAGGGCACCCGTCTCAGAGAGAGGGGGTGGGCGTTCAGAGGGGGACCAGCTTGCGAGGGCCCTGGCAGCACAGGGGTCCAGAGGCCACCTCGCAGGTGGGCCACCTGAGAAGACATCCTTCGGGAAGACAAGCCTGGCAGGGGAGGAGAGACGGCGGTCCCTGAGGGGGGCAGCTAACTTGGAGGACACAGTGCTCCCCGGGCGGGAGCCGGCGGGGCAGGTTGGGAAGCCCCATGATTTAATACCTGGGGACTCACTCACTGCCCAGGCAGCGGGGTCTTGAGCGAGGGCACCAGACCATCACACCTCCCCGCCGCTGAGTGGCCAATGCCCCAAATCGATCGCTGCGGTTGGCAAAATAAATCTGCTCTTATTAGGCGGTTCGCGTGGCAAAGTGAAAGCTCTTGGAGATTGCATTTGGGTCAGTTTTTCTGTCACCCTGTGCACGGTGACGTGTGGGTGTTCTTAGAGACGGGACCTGTCCCCTCCCTGGGTCTCCCACCCTGACCTAGTCGGTCATCAACAGCCCGTCCTGCACAACCCAGGGCGTTGTCATCTTTCTGCCCGGGGGGGGGGGGCACGCACATCGAAGAGTCGGGGTCTCAGGGGTGTCATAGCCTGTCCAGGAAGTATCCAGCCATGTGGTGTGAAAAATGGAGACATTTATTGAAGGAGATACAAGACACAAGAAACGTTGCACACAGGACAATGACATCTCAGTCCCCTTCAAAGTGGGCACCCGGGGACCTCAGACAGTTCTCCCAATCGCCATCAGCTGCTCCTTCATCTTTCCCTGAGTCTCACTGATGATCTGAAATCTCTTCCCTTTCAAAGGTGATTTTAGTTTTGGGAGAAGCTGGTAGTCATGCGGCACCACGTCTGGGCTGCAGGGGGGCTGTGTCACCTGGGTGATTTGACGTTTCTCCAAAAAACTTTGCAGGAGACATGACTCGTGAGCAGGTGTGTTGTGAGGAAGTCGCCAGTCCCCAGGTGTCCACAGCTGTGGCCTTCTGAGTCATCTACATAGTTTCCTCGGAGGAATGTCCAAGCTCGGGCTGAGGGCTGAGAGAGGAACACGGAGACAGGGAGGGACAGCGAGGGAGAGTGCTTTGATCCCTCAGACGCAGGTTCCCGTCCAGGCCACTCGTGGTTTCAATGAAGACAGGCTGTTTTGGGGACGGGGATAATTCCTGGGGACAGACCCCAAGTGACCGGAAGCGGGAACTGAAACAGACACCCGCACAGAGGTGTTCACCGTGGCCGAGAGGAGGAAGCAGTCCGTGTGTCCATCACAGACGACAGATAAACAAAATGTGGTCTCCCTGTCCGACGGCATGTTATTTATTTGTTTGTTTTTACAACAGTTTTGCTTATTGATTTATGTACTTATTTATTCAGGGGGAGAGGGAGAGAAACATCAATTTTTTGATGTTTCTAGATGCGTTTGTTGGAGGAAGCAGTCCGTGTGTCCATCACAGACGACAGATAAACAAAATGTGGTCTCCCTGTCTGACGGCATGTTATTTATTTGTTTGTTTTTACAACAGTTTTGCTTATTGATTTATGTACTTATTTATTCAGGGGGAGAGGGAGAGAAACATCAATTTTTTGTGCCACTTCTAGATGCGTTTGTTGGTTGAGTCGTGTATGCGTCTTGACCGGGGATCGAACTGGCAACCTTGGTGCATCAGGATGATGTTCTAGGCACCTGAGCCACTGGGCCAGGGCTGGAATATTATTCAGACGCTCGCAGGAAGGAGTGAAGTTCTGATTCGTGCTGCAACATGCCTCCTGCTGTTAGTGGGCAGTAACACTCAGGGCGCTGGGGGCCGGCCAGCGGGCTCATCCACGGAGCTTCGTGGCCCGAGATGTTACTGGGGTTTTATTTTGTGGGCGACACTGGCTGGCTCAGCTTCCAGCTCCCTCCACTCCCCAGACCTTGGGCTGCTCCCATGTGGCTCAAAGGTCTCTCTGGCACGGCCATCGGCCATCGTCACCTCATTAGGTGAACAGTCAGGTGTCATCACCATGACTACCAAAGACCAGCCCCCTGTTTGGGTAAATGAATTCTTTGCTCCGCAGAAGGGCACTTCCTGGGGGCTGTCAAAGGTTGAGGGATCGGGAAAGCAGGGGGTCCCCGCCCTGGAGACAGGGACACGGAGACCAGGGTGATGTCGACTCCAGGTGAAGTTGCTGTGGTGGTAGGGCTGGAAGCCACTCGAATTTTTCAATAAGGAGGGTATTCGGGAAAAATATTCTAAACGATTTGAAACGAGGTGAAAGCGTGGTTTCCTGGCCGTCAAATATCACGCCCGGAACTTTTCTAATAAGCCCACCTGACAGCCACCGGACCCTCCTGGGGACCGTGACTGCATCTGAGTGACAACTGCTGCGGACTCGGCCGTTTGCAGCCCTGTAGGCTGGGCGGCCGCTTGGGGACACTGAAGACCTTTCCGATCTCTCCCCTGACCAGTGGGGAAGATAACATCCACAGTGACAGCTTTGTTGACTTACAGGATAGCAACCAGTTTTTTTTTTTAAGTACCACTGGTCACCATCTTATCTCAACATTTCTTTTTTGCACCGATGGCGTAAACCCCAGGTTCTCTCCTCCTTCAGCCAGCCCCTGGATTCCGCAGGCTTTTCTCTCATCAGTGCGCTAACTGGAAGCTTCTCCCAGGCTCACGGCCTGTGAGCGCGAGCTGGGTTGGGACCAGGAGCTCAGAGACGGCACAGGGTCCGAGCGGCGGGTGCGACACTCTGCTCTCTCACCAGCCCCTGGTGTCGCTTACATGTCATTTAGATGTGGTTTGGGAGGGAGCCCCGGTAGAGAGGACAGGGGTGTGTGTGTGTGTTGTGGTGACGTGTGTCAGCAGGCAGGGAGCCCTCGGGGAGCCAGCGCCCAGCTTCAGAGAGCGCTCTGTCGTCTCAGGGGGCAGGTGTCCTGAGCCCTGATGGGCCAAGGCCGGGTGATGGTGAGGTCTGCAGGGTCACGGGTGAGGTCCCGGGGTAGCGGGGCTGGGACAGTCCCTTGGGAGCTTGGGGCTGTGGCTATCTGTGGTCGGCATGGGCGGAATCCCAAAGACACCACAGACCTGTGTCCAAACAGCAAACAGGGCTTCTCGCGGTTCTAGGGGCCGGGGGCTCCAGAGCAGGGTGTGCTGGCGGGTTGGGCGTTGGGCGAGGTCCTGCTTTCTGCTTGGTGACAGCTGTCTGCTCACGGTGGGGACAGCATGCTCTGGGCTTTCCATCCCCTGGGGAGGACGCTGAGCGCATTCCTGAGGGCTCTATGGCCCCTGACAGAATGGCCGCCCAGGGCCCCACCTCCAGAACCTTCACGGTGGGGGTCAGGCTTCAACCTGTGCACTCTGGGGGACACATTCAGCCTGCAGCATCTGGAACAAAACAGTCAGAATCGGATGGACAGGTGGGGCTGTGCCCGGACTTAGGGGCTGACTGTGCCCCTGAGCCCTGCCCACCGGGGCTTTACCGCAAACGTGGGGCTGAGTCCTGGCTGTGGTTGGGGCAAGACACACCCTGTCCTTCCTGGGCTCGGTCTGCAAGGGCCCCCGCTGTGACCAGAGGGCCCGACTTCCACCCTCCTTCCGGCTTGGCCTTGTCCCCGTGGCACTTCCCACAGCGTCTGGGGAGGGAGCTCTCGGGGTGTTGATTCATGGTTTTATTACAACCTGACCGAGGGGTGCTCTGCGTGACAGATCACTCCTGCCACCTGCCATCTGAACCCACGAGGCAGCTGACAACCTTACGGAAAAGACGTATGGCCGCGCTGAGCAATGGGGTGGCCCTGCTGTCCCTGAGGACGCCCTGAGGGCACATGGGCTCTAGTCCTGCTGGGCCCCGGTCCAGCCTGACCTTTGGGCTTTGACCTTTGAGCCTCTGGGCAGGTCAGATGACACCACCTACACGAAGATGCAAGAAGGTCAAAGGTCAAGACAGCCGTTCAGATGCTTTTCTTTATCTAACAAGACAATTCCTTTGAACCAAAGTAGACGTTTGAAAAAAGAATGCTCGTTAATTATTTTTCTTAATCCTTACCCGAGGCTACGTTTTTTAATTGATTTCAAGATGGAGAGATGAAGACAGGGGGCAGAGAGAGAGAAGTTTCTGTCTCATTGATGTGAGACAGAAACATTGGACGGTTGCCTCCCATATGCCCTCTGGCCGGGAATTGAACCCGTAACGTTTTGGTGTGCAGGACAGAGCTCCAACCACTGAGCCATCTGACCAGGGCAAAAGATACTCCTGTGGATAAACATCTAAAGATATTTATGTATTGAACTCTGTTTGGTCAGGTTCTACTTTGCCATCCGACCCTGAGTTCCGCATGTGCTCCTGGCACTGGCAGGTGCCCTCGTCAGAGGCGGGGCGGGCACTCCAAAGGGTGGATGAAGCCACGCCTCCTTGTAGGAGTGAGGAACAGACACGAGGACCGCTGGGGCGGGAGTGGCCCCCGAGGACCCTTTTTGTCCACCTTCAGGTGCCGGACGCCTCAGCGTGGCCGGTGGAGGTCTGCCCACTGTCCACCTCCAGCCCCACCCACATCTTCCCAAACTGAGCCTCTGTCCCCACTGACCACTGACTCCCCATCCCCTCCCTCAATCCCCGGATCGTGACCTCACCTGCTCCAGGGACGTCACAGAAGTGCAGCCATGCGGTGTTTGTCCTTCAGAGTCCGGCCAACGTCCCCAAGCATCCCACCCTCGGGGTTCATCCGTGTTGCCGCTGGCACCAAAGTCCCCATCTTTTTAAGGCTGAAGCCTGTTCCACGGTGCGGACAGCCCACATTTCCTTCATCCGCGCATTCATGGCTGGGCACCTGGGTTTTCCCCCCTGATGTCCGTTGTGACTCACGCTGCTGTGAGCCCAGGTGTGTTCCTGTAGCGTGCTGTATTGCGGGGTACAGCTGCCACATCCAAACCTTGTCAGTCACATCATTTGTCCCATACGGGATCTGATAGCGCCTTCAGCTCCCTGGACATACACCAGCTCACCGGGCGCCCTGGCTGTATCGGCCGTACACAGGCCTCCCTTCGACCTGCGGGCGCCCTGCTCTGCCCCCGTGTGGCAGGGTCTCCACCTGCACCTTTCTGCTCTGGGGTTCCCCTGCCTTCTGAAGCCCTGGCTTTGTTCCCCGTCTCCAGATCCGCCCTGAACCCCTCGATTCTATCAGTAAATGCCATCTGGCGGCTGCGTCTACCAGTGGGCGTCTCGGTGACTGGGCCCAAGGTTTAGCCCTTTCCTACCCACAGATGATGAGCTGAGCCCTCGGAAGGGAGTTCAGCGTTGATATCAAGGGAAACTTACAACGAAGCTGATCGAACATGTGATTAATTACATGCACTGTGGTTACCGTGCTCCTTGGTAATTAGGCACGGCTGATCAGCATCTCGTAAGTGATTATAATGAGTTTCACTCTGGTGCGGACCACCAAGGCATTTCCGGAGTGGGGAGTGCCCGTGTGCGTGTGTGCGCGTGCAGTTGCCTGCGTGTGCATGCGTGTTAGTGGAGAAGATGGGGAAGGGTCATTTGGAGAGGAGGTGAGTCAAGGAGTAACTGGAGGGGACAGTGGTGACCCCTAATAGCCGGGGCTGGCGGTGCCCCTTATGAAGAGGGCTCACCTATGACTCTCTTGTCTTTCTCCTGCCTTCTCTCTGATTGGCTATCTCTACAGCACCTTCCTGTTCTCTTTCATTCATTTTTCTTGTTTCCTGCTGACCTGGAGGGGCGTGCGTGGGGCTGGGTCCCCTGTCAGGACATGCTGAATGTTATGATCTCCCTGCTCCGAAACAGCTCTCAGCAGCCCTGGCTGGGTGGCTCTGTGGGTTGGAGCATCGTCCTGTACACCAAAAGGTTGTGGGTTTGATTCCCGGTCAGGGCATATGCCTGGGTTGTGGGTTCAATGCCTGGTCAGGGTGCATATAGGAGGCAACTGATCAATGTTTCTCTCTTACATCCATATTTCCCTCTCTTTCCTTCTCTCTCTAAACTTAATACACGTATCTGTGGGTGAGGATTAAAAAAAAAATTGCTCTGTGCTGCTGCCTCTAGCCACTGACTCAGGGGGCCAGTGGCTGTCAACAGGAGTGGGCAGGGTGGTCAGAACCCTGGGGTAGGCTACATGATGCCCAGAAACAGGCTCAGCCTACATGGGGCCCCACCCTTGTCTACGTCGAATGATCCTCCTGCTTCTACTTATGCAACTTAAAAACCACGCACAAGGATGCACAGGGACCAGAAATCTGTCAGTCCCAAGGGTTTATTGACTCCATTGCTGACCCTTGAAACAACAAAACAAAGAGCAAGGAATCCCATTCCACAGCCACGGGGTCCCGCGGGGTCGCTGCCACCCCATCTGTGACCTTTGCATTGACACCTGTGTGGTTTTCCCTGTGCGTCTGAGGGGGGGGACTCGGACACACACTTGTCTGTGTCCTGGGGGAGCCGGGACCGCGGCTCCTGTGCCCGGGGTCTGCTTGTGCCTCGTGGGCCCGGACTGGAGTCGAACAGGACACCTGGTGGGTACCTGGTAACCTGCTGTTTCTCCTGTCCAGGGGTCCCCAAAACCCTCAGGCTGAAAAATCCTGTCGCCAGAAATGATGGCCGCCAGGTGGTTATTCCACGATATTCTGCAAGTTCCCTCCAACATTTTTCTCACTGTCCATCTGTCTGCTCCTCGGTGTGGAAGCCCCGGGACCACAAGGAGGTGAACTGAAGGCCAGGCTGGAAGGTGGCAGAGGAGGGTCCGAGGCCGGCAGCCTCCCTGGCCTGGCCGTCCCTGGCTGTACGACCTTGGCCTAGTCGTCTCACCTGGCTGGGCCTCGTCTATAAAATAACCTGTAATTGGAGGGCGAGGTCCTGGCTTTGGACCTACGCACTCCGGGCTGATTTCCGTCCATCCCATTAAAAAAAAAATGAGTGGAATAGATCTGCCAGAGACAGACAAGTACCGTGGGGTTTCATTGACACGTGGAATCTAACAAACAGAATAAGTGAGCAAACGAAACACAATCACACACATAGATAGATAACAGACTGATGGTTATCTATGGGGGTGGGTTTGGGGGGCGGGGCGAGAAAGGGGAAGGGACTGGGGTTACAGAACAGTCACCGGGACATAAAGTCCAGCGGAGGGAGGAGGACCAGCGACATTGTGACGACCACGGATGGGGCCAGGCGGGCACTGGAAATACCGGGGGGATTGCTGTATAAATGTCCCCTCACTCTGCTGTACACCTAAAACCAATCTAGTGACGAACTATAGAAATGATGCCTGAAAGTACAGTCTCCTAAAACTAATCTAATATTGTATGTGAGCGGTCATTAAAATTTTTTTAAAAAGTCATGAAAACAAACCTAAGTTAAAAAGAAAGAAAGGGAAGGGAGTGGGGAGGGAGGAGAAAGGATCGGGGCAGGCAGGGCACCAGGTCACACTCCTCAGTCACCCAGGGAGTCCCCTCGCGCGCTGCCTGGTAATAACACGCATGTTTCACACGTGTGACCGCTAACTCAAACATGCTTTCCTCTCACCCACCCGCGAGGCGGGGGCTGCTGTGTTCTCCATTCCACGCTTCAGGAAGCCAAAGGCGCGGAGGCTTTGGGGTCACACAGTGAGAGGTAGCCGGGCAGGGATTGCACGCTCTGGAATCCGAATCTGTCCCGGGAGTCGCTCCAAACCCAGGAGCCGCTGGTGGGAGGGGAGGGGCTAGGAAAGGCCCCGCCCAGTCAGGCAGGGGAGGGCGAGGTCAGGCCTGAGCCTTGGGGTGCCCGGCTGGGAGCCCGATTGGACATTTCCGGGGATGAAATGCCCGCTCCCTCTTGCTCTGCCCATACACATATGCCATGCTCCTGCGAGAACGGGGCCGTGGCTGCCATCGCCACATCTCTCCTGTAGGGAAGTCCTTTCTTTCTGGCGGCAGGGAGAAGAGGGGCGCCACAGGAATGGCCGTGGAGCCGTGGGAGCGCCAGCCTCCTGGCGAAGGAGGGTCGGCTCCGTCTGCCTGGCAGGCGTGCGGTTGTGAGGGTTAAAGGAGAAAACTCACACAAAGCCCAAGTGCCTGGCGCTTGGCCGCATTTGGCGAACGCCGCTTTCCCGTTTGAGTTTGTCTTGTCTTCCTACTTCTTGGTGGCCTTTCTCCCCTTGGGGCCTGGCCGCCGCCTCTGCGGTTCCATGCAGTCGCTCAGCCTTGCGTCTGGGATGCTTCTGTGCCCAACGCTGTCCCTGCAGCTCTCTGTGCTTGAGTCTCCGACACAGCCCTTCACGCCCGCCAGCAGGACGCCCTTCCTTCTCTGCCTGTGCCCAGGGGGGCCGCCCCCACGGGTCTGGTCCCTAGGGCCCATCTCGCTCCTTCCAGAGCATTCCCTCCTCCCTTGATTGTGTCTCAGGCCATTTCCCAGGCACGGGCGTCCCCCACCTTCTGACCTTTCACAGATCCAAGTTAACCTCCTCCAGGAAGCTTCCTAGATACAGCAGTAGCCTCGTTGCCTCTGTGCTTGGCAAGACCTCCGGTAGGAGGTGGGGTAGGGTTGGTGGCATCACGGGGGGCGGGGTCTGTTCAGAGAGCTCTCACCTGAGGGACTTTGAAGCTGGGAACCTGGCCCTGAAAGGACACAGCCACTGGGGAAGAGCTGAAGCAGGGGACAAGACGGACACCCGTGAGTGGAACCCTCAGAAGGGCAGGGAAAGGTCCTCTGAAAAGTGGACGTTGGTGCGCCGGCTCTGGCTCCAAACGCCCGATGGAGGCCTGAGTGGTCCTGCCTGCGTCGTGTCCTGCCGCAGCCCCGAAGGAGCACGCGCAGATCAGCAGCCCTGAACCGTCCGAACTGACCATCTCAAGGTCTCTGCAGGTCCCAAGCTCACTCACAGCTCACTGCCCTGAAATCAAGGGGTGGGCGGGACGCCCTCCTTCCTGAAGACCAGGGAAGAGCCTGTTTGTGGGGGGCGGTGATGAGGGTCCCCAGGGTGAGGTTCCTGGGATGGGATTTGGGCCCTGACTGGATGGGGAAGGGGCCAGAGCTCACTGGCTCTCCTCCCAGTGGGGTCACAGGACGCCCCTGTCCGCCAGCCAGAGGAGGGCTCTCGCCACCAATGATCATGGCCGGCACCTTGATATTGAACTTCTGAGCCTCCAGCTGGTGGGAGATGGGTGTCTGTTGTTTGCACCACCCAGCCCTCGGAGTTTTGTGACATCGGCCCACGCAGTCTAAGAGGGGAGATTTTCTGAATGTGGGTGGGGGATGGAGGGGCGGCGGGGGAGGGCCAGGCCACTGTGTCCATCCTTCTTCTCGGCCTCTCACGTGCTCTCCCACCCTCAGACACATCCTTAAACCTCATGAATTATTATTCGTGTCGTCCGTGACGGGAAGACAGTAGTTTCTTCCACAAGAGGTCGCTGCACGTGAGCACGCAGACTCTGTCCTTGCCTGTAGGGTGTGTACGTTGTCACAGTACCATCTTTATATATATATGTGTGTGTATCTATATATAGGTTCGTATATTTAAAAGTTACTCTACTGACTTTTAGAGAGAGAGAGGAAGGGAGACAGAAGGGAACAGGGATCTGTTGTTCCGCTTATTCATGCATTCATTGGTTGATTCCTGTACGTGTCCTGACCGGGGATCGAACCCACAACCTTGGCATCTCAGGACAACGCTCTAACCCACGGAGCTCCCCAGACAGGGCAGGCAGCTTTCGAGTGAATACTTTTCTGCCCTTTATAGTCAGGTCCACAGTGACTTATCTCTAGGAAAACAGTGACTATAGTCGCCAACTCTCGTTTTCTTACCGTGGAATCAGACCTCCTCCACGTCCCCCACACAAGGGAGTAACATGTGGGCACGAGGTTTGGAGAAAAGTAACGTTGGACACAGCAGGTGGAGAACCACGCTGGGGAAGGAGCTGCTGAGCCTGGGGCTGCGCTCCGGGCCCCAGGGACGGGGCTGTCCTCCGGCCGCCCATCAGAGGCCCTTCCCAGCCCGTTTCCACGACGCCACACGTCCCTCGTCACCAGTCCTTACCCGTGAGAGTTGGTTCGGGAGATGTTGAATGGTGAATACGGACCGTGCTGTCTATGTTTCTCACTGGAGGCCCTTAGGCAGACATTCTGGGAACTTAATTCTGCGGAGCTATCTCCTGCTCCTTTTGGGCTTGGCCTTGGACTCTGCCTTTGACACGGCCTGGTCAGCAGCCACCAGTCAGAGCTGGTACCAGATTTGCCCGCTCTCCACCACTCTGGTGTCATATGGTTCTTCCACCACTGTCATGTCATCGGAAGGACTCTGCCGGATGCACCCGGGCTCAGCGACCAGCAGGAGGGAGAACAATCCTGCTACGGAAGAGGCGAGAACCTCTGCGCTGTCACCCTAGGAAATCCGGGGGGACCAGGACCTCGCCTCCCTGCCCAGTGACCTGCTAACGGCATCACCCTGCTTTCCAGAGAAGAGGGGAGAATGCCCCGTTTTCGCTGCTCAGAGTTGATGGTAAAACTACAGAGCCCCGAGTCAGAGGGAGCCCAGTCTGGCCTCGTCTCCATTAAGGGGGAGGACCCGTCCCCCAGCCCGCTCCCGAACCCCTTCCGGGGCAGGGAGCCCTCTGTCTCGAACGCTTCTGCTCTGAGTTCCAGTTGAACTAAAGCCTTCCTCCCTGGGACTCTCCCCCAGGGGCCCTGGCTTCTTCCCCAGGAGAGCCGATCGAGCTGCTGGCTGTGTTATCTTTGTCCTGGGGGGACAGAAGTTTAACTTGACTTAAATGCATGCCCCTGCCCTGGCTTTCACAGAGCAAACGTGCCCTGGCCGGGTGCCCCCGTGGGTTGGAGCTTCGTCTCACACACCAAAAGGCTGTGGGTTCGAGATCCCTGGTCAGGACACGTACAGGAGGCAACGGATTGATATTTCTCCCTCATATCTATGTTTCTCTCTCTTATTTTCCCTTCTTTTTTTCCTAAAAGCAGTTACCGTACCCTTGGGGGGAGGATTAAAAACAAAGTAAATATAATGGTGACCATTTAGGGCATGCTGGCGGGCGGGCGGGCGGGCAGACGCCTCCAGGCAGAAAGACGTTTGCAGGCTCCCATAGCTCCATGCGGACATGCCCGTCCTCCCCTCGGAAGGCCAGGGCCAGCGTTCCCGGGGAGCGGGCGCACGAAGTGGGGGCGTCTGCAGCCTGGGGAGCTACAGACGAGGCTGCTATCACACAGGCTCCGAGGAGGTCACCTTCCAGGGATTCTCTGAGGGTTCAGATGGCTTCCTCTCAGTACCCGAGCATCTCCCTAGGGGCCAAGGTGACGGATGGGAATTCTTCCCACGATGTAAGCTGTTTTGACATAAAGCGGGCTTTTCCGAGGCACTTTTGAATGGGTCGTTCGCCATCATCGGCCTTTGACAAAGCTGCGTAGGATCGGGAAACCGAAGGAGGAGCTCTCCTCTGCTCTATAACTCAGGGAGCGTGCGAGGCGCTGAAATTCTAATACCTCATGTTCATGACGAACGAGGCGACAAGAGCCCCAAACGGCGACCATGAATCTCTGGCGTCGATCGCGATCCATCGCCCAGCGCGGGCCCGAGGGCCCGGCACTTCACCTCTCCTCGCGGCAGGTGTCCGCAGAAGGCACAGGCCCAAAGCTGGCCCCCAGGGTCTGGTTGCCCGACCCTCGTGGCTCTGGCGCCCCAATCACTCCAGTGGACTCAATTCTAAGGTCCAGGGACAGGTCGAGAAGCCGAGATGGTTAATAGTTACACTGGACGTGGCTCCCGGCACCGGGCCCTTGGCCAGTGGGGGATCCGCAGCCACGGGAGTGGGAACACGGGAGTGGGAACACGGGAGTGGGAACACGGGAGTTACATGATGAGGGAATGAGAGAGGGACGAAAGCAGAGGTACTGGCTCGATACAGGCACACNCCATCGCCCAGCGCGGGCCCGAGGGCCCGGCGCTTCACCTCTCCTTCCGGCAGGCGTCTGCAGAAGGCACAGGCCCAAAGCTGGCCCCCAGGGTCTGGTTGCCCGACCCCGGTGGCTCTGGCGCCCCAATCACTCCAGTGGACTCAAGTCTAAGGTCCAGGGACAGGTCAAGAAGCCGGGATGGTTAATAGTTATACTGGACGTGGCTCCCGGCACCGGGCCCTTGGCCAGTGGGGGATCCGCAGCCACGGGAGTGGGAACACGGGAGTGGGAACACGGGAGTGGGAACACGGGAGTTACATGATGAGGGAATGAGAGAGGGACGAAAGCAGAGGTACTGGCTCGATACAGGCACACGAACACGTACACAGGGAAATAAGGAGGGCATTCCCTCCACCCTTACGGCCCTCGTTTCTGTACCCGGCCGCCTGGTTGTCACTGCCTTTTATAACAGACTTATTGCAGCACTGACTCTGTGCCCACTCCGTCTTCAGCGGGCAGAGCTGGGTAGGTTCTCCACCTGGACCCGGGCCTTCATTCCTTCAGGGTCTAGGCCACAAGGAATCCTGCCCGGGTTGAGTGGTCCTTCCCCATGGACCTGGGCCCCAGGGCCTGGAACACCGAGAGATGCCCCGAGGGACCGCCCGTGTGTATTCCAGAGTGGTCTTCCTTCCCTGCGCCTCGGGGTGGTGGTAGCCTGTTCATTCAGAGCCAGGAGGATCCCAAAGGGGCAGACCTGAGCGGGCTGAAGGAAGTGCAGCCCGCCTGTTTGGTGATTGGTTGGAAGCTGAGGGGTGGGGAGAAGGGGGGATCCCAACAGCCTCACAGGCTACGGCTAGGCAGTGTCTGGGTGGAAGGGAGCGGGTTCGGGGTGTCTCAATGTGGCGGTGGGAGGGGGGAGACGAGGGGAGGGAGGAGCTGAGTGATGACAGGAAATGGCGTGTGGAAAACTCCTGCCTGGCCTCTGTCTCCTTGGGCTCCTGGTCTGTGTGGCTCCCGCCAGGGTCTGGGTTCCTCCTACATTGTCCCTTCACCCCTCCTTCCTGCCTCAGCTGCCCTGAAGTCCTGCCTGGGTGGAGAACCCCCTCAATGCCCCCTCTAATCCGCAATGACATCAGCGCTTATCCCTGGGTAGGGGGACCACAGGCTATGGCTAGGCAGTGTCTGGGTGGAAGGGAGCGGGTTTGGGGTGTCTCAATGTGGCGGTGGCGGGTGGGGGGAGACGAGGGGAGGGAGGAGCTGAGTGATGACAGGAAATGGCGTGTGGAAAACTCCTGCCTGGCCTCTGTCTCCTTGGGCTCCTGGTCTGTGTGGCTCCCGCCAGGGTCTGGGTTCCTCCTACATTGTACCTTCACCCCCCCCTTCCTGCCTCAGCTGCCCTGAAGTCCTGCCTGGGTGGAGAACCTCTCAATGCCCCCTCCAATCCGCAATGACATCAGCGCTTATCCCCGGGTAGGGGGACAGCATCATCCTTTGCTGAAGGTGCCCCAGTGTCGTGCACACCCTCAGCTCGCCTCCTCACGCTCTGTATTTGTTTGGCTCCGCCGACCCTGCCCGTCCCGTCTGGCACCACCTGGGAGCATGCTTACGGAGCAGACCGTGTGAATAAAGCCGGGTGGGCGGAAAACACATTAGATAGTTGTCAGCCCCATTCGGATACTCCCCTGAGCTTGTTAGACGTGATTAAAGGGTTCTCTGGCTTGTTGGGGAGGGAGGGATTCAGCAACGAGGATCTCCAGACCCCTTCCCGGAGCAGAGCGCTGGTCCCCGGCTGCTTGTCTTAAAGCGCCAGGTTCCTTTCCTTCACTTGCAGTAATGAGATCCGTCTAAAATGGTTAAGCCTTCTGTGGTTCTGCAGCCCATAAAATCACTGAATCCTATAAAAGCTGGAAGGGAGTTTAGATAGAATCATCCATCACCCCAAACTTCGACTGACGGATGTGAGAGCCAGAGAGGTTCACGGACTGGCTTGCGTCACACAGCAAGTTCCTGGCCCAGCGACCAGTAGAACCCAGGTCCTTGTCGGTGGAATCGGCTCTGCTTCTTACCCTCGCCGGGGCCTAGAATGGAGGCTGAAGCACACGGCGACCAGCCGGTGAGGAGGAAGTGACAAGAAAACCTCCTTGCCCCGTGCCCAGCAGCTTCCCTACCCCATCTCAGGCTCCTCCATCTCTGTCACCCGTGGGTTCTGGGCAGCAAGCAGTGCTGATGTTTTACCAGAGAAAAATACTGAGGGACTGGTGTGCCCAGGACAGACCTGGGGTTGTGAAACCGGAGAGGTGGGCTGGGGGGGGGGCGGGGAAGGCAACCTGAAATGGGACAGAGAAAATGGTCCTTGGTGATCCATCCTCTGGATTCACGGCTGCCGGGCACCCAGAGGCAGGACAGGGAGATGCCTGCATGGGGGTTGCGGGGCTACACCGGGTTCCCCGGAGTTGTCTCATGGTAAGGACTGGGTGTAAGCCCGGGTTAGGAGCTGGGTCCGGCCGATGGCAGAAGAGGACCCACCCGCCTCATCTAGCGAGGACCGAGGGCCAGCAAGCTCCCGTCGATGCCTGCTGCCCAAACATCGCAACCACACAGTCCAGTCAGCACCCAGTGAGCCCGGCGCAGCCTGAGCTGGTGGGGACGGCACTCGGGACAGAAGTGGATGGCTCCTCGGCTACAACGATCCTGGTTCTTTTTCCCCCTCGTTCAGAACATTATTTTGATTGGCCCATTCCCCGCCGTAAGATCAGACTGGCTTGCGTGAAGCCATACGTGGAGGGCAGTAATTGTTCACAGAGCCGTTTTGTTAGTTTTCCTGAAGAGCTGTGATGGGAAAGAATGATGGTAGATTGCTGATATGTATTCTCAGCTGCTTTGAAATGAAATCTGTTCCACAACGCGTCCCACGTTTCACGGCCCTTGTCGGGGCCCTGTGGGGTAGCCTCATTACGGCACCAGTAGGTTTGATCGGCCTGTGTCCCCGCTCCGCACTGCCCAGCGACTGCCCGGCACGTTCACACCTCAGAGGCGTCATCTCTTCAGGCGCGGCGAAGGGAGGCTCCGGGGAACGAAGAAGGAGCAGGGTCTGGGGGGAGACCCGCACCCCCTTTTCAGAGCGGCACAAGGAGAGGGGTCAGATGCTATTGACGTTCTCGGAGGGATCTAGCCCTCTATTCGCTGAGGCTTCCTGGGAAGCCTCACTGAGCGCGCCTGCCTCAGTTGTCCTCCAAACAAATGAAACCAAACTACAAAATAAGCCCCCACGTCTTGTTTCAGGTGCGATCGGGCGCTTTCAGGGTGGTATGGCCGTAGAGTCGCCTCTTACATCAGACTGTCTAGTGGCGGTGTCCAGCCTTCGGGGGTCTCCGGCCCACGCTGGAAGAAGAGTTGCCTTGGGCCACACATTCAATACATTGCAACACACAATCACAAAATCATCTCACAATGTTTTAAGTAAATTCGGGATTTTGTGTCGGGCCGAGGGTGGGACACTGCTGGCTACGGGAGTCTCCATCTCAGTCCCCTCGGGCCACCGGGACACCACACAGATGAGCCCAGTGCACAGAGTGGAGTGAGCAACGCGTGCAGTGTGTCCCGGCCCACTGTTGACCAGTCACGGCCATGTCACCACCCCACTCCACTTTCGTGGTGGCCTTGCTGCTTGGCCCACCGCTGCAGGTATTTGAGATCCAGATACAAAACCCACAGAGCCCCCTGCAGGGGTGGGGCATGGGCCCTCCCAATGTGGGGGACTGGGGTATTTTCTCAACCAACCAAGCCCTGTTTCTGCTGGAGGTTGGTATTGAGGTCACCACGTAGCACTAAACGTAAGGGCCCTGCCACCGGCACCTGGAAGACTTGACCTTGAAGTGCCTTGAATTTGGAGTTGATTTATTTATTATTCATCAGTGCGTGGGGCGACCGCGCTGCGGAAGGAAGGCGGGCTCTCCGTAGACACCTGAGCCACACGCCGCTGGCGAGCACACATTGAACGTAGGAGCGGGGAGGAAATAGCGGGGGTGGGGGTGGAGGTGGGCACATTTCACCAATCTTAAATGCATCACAGGAACCCCACCCCCAAAAGTTGGGGGGAGCAGTGAGTGAGGGTCGAACAGCACCTGGGAAGCATTTTTGTGGCTCTTTTGGTATCTGGTGGACTGAACGGGGTAATGAGTCACCCCTCGGGGCCCAGTTCTCCTCGTGGGGCCCCTAGGAAACCAGACTCCCAGGCCCCCTGCAGTTACGCATGTGACTAATTCCAGCCAATGAGCTGCAGACCCCCTGCAGTTAGGCACATGACTAATTTCAGGCACGTGACTGATTCCAGCCAATGAGCTTCGGACCCCCTGCAGTTAGGCACCTGACTAATTCCAGCCAATGAGCTGCAGGGAGTCATTTCCAGGGTGCTGCTCGGCTGCTGTCTCATGGTCAGGGAATGTGGGATCTGGGACTGAGTTGGGGGTGTGAGACGGGAGTGCCCCACCCATGCCCTGCTCCTGCAGAGCCCCGAATTGTCGCCCCCATCCGCAGAGGGTGTGGCACGGAAGGCAAAGAAGACGTTTCTCTTTGCTAAGCTAATGAGATTTCGGAACTTTTTAACAATTTTCGTGTGGCCCAGCTTATCTTTTTTATTTATTTTAGTTTTAAATCCTCATTCGGGGATGTATTTATTGACCTGAGAAGAAGAGGAAGGGAGAGAAAGAGAGAAACCTCGATGTGAGACACAAGCATCGACTGCTTGCCTGCCGTCCGTGCCCCGACTAGGGGAGTGAAGCCACAACCTAGGTGAGCGCCCTGATGGGGAATCAAACCCCCAGCCTTTCGGTCTGTGGGACGATGCTCCAATCCACAGAGCCACACTGCCCAGGACTTTTTTTCACTGATAGAATAATTGGGTTCCGCTGGAGATGAAAATAACAGAAGAGGCAGTTGTCAATCTGCTGTGTGAGGAAGCCTTGTGACAAGTTCCCATCTGGTTCTCGTCCCTTTCTTTTTTTAAAAAAATATTTTATTTAGTTATTTTTAGAGAGAGGAAGGGAGGGAGAAAGAGAGGAAGAGAAGCATCCATGTGTGGTTGCCTCTCACACGCCCCCTACTGGGGACCTGGCCCACAACCCAGGCCTGTGCCCTGACTGGGAATCAAACCCCTGACCATTTGGTTCACAGGCCAGCGCTCAATTCACTGAGCCACGCCAGCCGGGGCAATCTCAGCAGATCTTATAAGATTGTGCTGGACTTCATCTATTTCCTCATCCCAAATGTCCAATCTTTGTCAGCTGTGAAATATTCAAAGTGCTGACGGGGCTCTTGTGGATGACACACTTCTCACTGCTGAGTCTGTGGGCTTAATTCTTCTTAATTATGTCAGTGCGGGGCCATCATTCACGTTTACGGATGCTGTCTGCTCCTGTCTCGGAGATTTATGGGGGCCCAGTTTGAGCCCACATACCAGAGACCGCAAACAACTCGGCTGTCTTCTCAGCATCTTTTTGCGTGAGAAAAATGTACAATTATTCCGTGAAGCTTTTTAATACAGAAGCACTTGCTTCTCTAAGTTTCCCCGTTGGGGCCTTGGAAGGAGAGTTTGGAAATTTGGGATTGATGCTGCAACTCCTGGACCTTCTCCCCGACGGCCGAGTTCAAAAGCCACATTTCCCACTCAGAGTGCCTCATTTCTAGTTCAGGGAGTGTGTTTGAGAGTGTTACACAAGTTTGCTAGGCAGAAGTGAATCACTTTTATGTACGTGGACTTGGCCTTCATATCAGTGGGCGTAAGATGCTTGAATTTCAGTCAGAAGGGACCCAAGTGAGTCTAGAATCCCACACTCCCGGGAGGCTGGCGGTGACATGAGCTGAGACCAGTGTGGAATGGCTCCATTCTGCGTGCACGCCGCTGTTTTCCGGGATGGTGGTTCTGAGAGTCAGGAGGGACATTCCGGCACCTGTACGCCTCGAAAGCCTGACAAAGGGCAGGAAGCTGGCTGCGAAGTGCCCTGTATGTCGGAACCCAGTTTTCGTCCGTGGAGGTGTGTGCCCTGGCTACGGGAGGGAGCATAAAGCCAGAGGTGATGGGGTTGGCAGGTCCGGGTGTCCCTGCAACAAGCTCGTGATGGACATTCTGGGCCAAGTCCCAGGCTGCCCTCTGAAGGCATCACCTTCCCAAATAAAACCACCAGCCTGTGCGGTTGGTGTGACTGTCCTCAGTCGATGAGAAGAGCAAGACCCACAGAGGGTTGATAACTCAGTCAAGACGACATAAATAGTGAATGGGCACTGGGGGGTTGGACCCCCGTCCTCTGGCAGAAGACCCCTGTTTTCTCCCTCCCGGCTGGAGGAAGAGGGCCCCTCGGAACCCTAGTGGGAGGGAGGCACCTGCAATTGTCTTTGGAAGGGACACTGTGTAACATATGGGTGTGAGCATCCGTGCAAATCTCAGCAAGGCGGTCGGGCAGATTTGATACAATTCTCGTCGTGTGAGGAAGGAAAGCTGTAGATAGTGAAATGAAAGGAAACAAGCAGTGGGGAAGGGAAAGAAAGGGGGGTGAGTGACGGGTGACTGGTGATCGGTGGGCGACGGCGGTCAAGACGGGGGTGATCAGTGCGGACACTGGAAAGACGGGATTGACAGCAACTTGTCAAGTGCTCTCACAGCTTGGGCAAGGGATGACAAGCCGTGCATGCCACATGTGGGTGGCCTTTGGGAGCAGAGTGGGGCCCATGGGAAGCAGGCTTTGTAGTAACAAGGGGGGGGGTGCCCCCGGTCCCTTCAGGAGGACGGGACAGGTCTGCTCGAATGATTCCGCAGGCTGATGGGGACGCAAATGCACTACTCACGGCTGAGCAGGCGCTGTGCCCGGTCTCTGTGATTGGGGGGGGGGGCAGGGCTTGTTTGACCAGAGGGTCTTATCTGTGGAGTGGCCGGGGGACTCAGCGCTGGGCCATTTGAGGCCCCCCAGTTTACCGCACGTCACGTCAGCCTGTGTCATGAGTCTTAATTTCAGGCCCTAAGCCAGGACCAGTCCTTCCTCAGAAGGTCGCAGCGATGACAAGGGTTGATGACAATGTAAACTCAGGAAGTACATTGTTAAACACAGAAGGTGGTCACAGAAAGAGCTGGAAGCCTGCTGATCACTTGCTGCTGTTCTCTGAAATTTTGATTTTGCTCGACAGCGATGCATTCGCACCTCCGAGCCAAGCCAGTGAGTAGGGGCGGACCGATCCTCTCTTGGCCTCCACTGTGCGTGGGTGACTCAGTCCCTCATTCTCTGCTTACCTGCCGGGTGGGCACAAGCCTGCGCCCCCAATCGACTGAAAGAGAACTTCATGCTTAGCTTTTTTTCTTGAATAAAGTCCCACGGAAAAAACTGGAGGGAGATGTGATGTTAGGATAAGAGGTTAAAAAAAAGCGGGGGGGGGGGCCAGATACAACATCCTCCTGCAGTCAGTCCTGGCGGCCCCTGGGGGGGTGACCCACTGGCTCACTGGGTGCACTGAAGGAGCCCCTCCTCACTGAAGGAGCACCCTGAGGGAGGGTGGGTTTGCAATGCAAGTGCTGGCAAGGTGCTCAGCGGGATCCCCGTTTTCCAGGGTCCTTCGCTCCTGACTTGTGAAGGGGGGGTTACGGGAAGGGGCAGTGGGGGGGCGGTTTCTGGACTCACCAGCAGGGGGTAACGCGCCACATAAAATGGGAAGAATGACTGGGGTCCCAAGCCCCGCGGCCTGGATTTCAGTCCCGGCTCCCTCAAGAGTCCCCCGTAGAGCCCCGAGGGTTTCCCTAGGGCTCGTTCCCTAGGGTTCGTTCAGACCCTGGTGCGGGTTCCGTGGGCCCCTGTTGTGACCAGAAGCACCGTCATGTCCATCGCCCCTGTAACAGGTCCGTCGTTCTGCTGTGCCCCACACCTAACACATTCCCCACACTTCCTCTCTGTGCCACACGGGAGGCAGAAACGTGAAGGGCAGCTCCGAGCTCCCCTTTCCCCCCGAGGACCTGCGTGGGGCCAGGCCTCCTGCAAACCGCCTGCCGCAGGGAACCGCAAGCCTCTCCGCTTCCTGTACATCCAGAGCAACCGGAAGAGAAGATTGAAAACCCTCTGGATTTGGGGGAAAAAGCCGGCGGGTGTGCGTGTGTGTGTGTGTGTGTGTGTGCTAATTTTATTTGGTGTGATGTGATCGAGACGCGTGCAAGTACTGGATTCCAACAGGCACAGCCTGGCCTCTGTCGTCCCGCCCATAACGTTGTCGGAAGCTGTGCTAAAACCGCTGTACCAGGGCCAGCCTGCGTTCTGTGCACCGAGTGTCCGTGGGTGCGCATGTGCACGCGTGAGCCACTGGCTAGACGGACAGACACACACAAGAGAGACAGACATAGGTGTCGCCTTGAAAAAAATCAGTGCCATGGGAAGGAGAGTGTTTGTAAGCCATGCAGGGTTGGGAATGTCTAACAATTACTTGAAAACTTGCCAGCTGCCTGATTCATGAGGGGAAAAAAAAATCTCTTTGCCTTCCCAGAGCCTTCCCAGGGGAACGGGCTCATCTGCGGAATGACAAGCGGTGGGGAAGCTCCCCACCTTGCACACGGTCCTCCTTTCTCGTCCAAAGGTCGTCTCTTTGGTAGATCACGAAGGTCGCCGTGGGGGCAGAGGTACGTCGGGTAAAGATAAAATTAGAGTTTCCCGTGACCGCCCCTAAAACCGGGGAGCTCGTGTTGTGTTTCATCTTTCCCACGATGGAGTTCCGGGGGCAGAGAAGCTGCCTCGGTGGTCCCGGAAAACACCAGCTATCGGCTTTCTTGTGAGTGTGTGGGTTTCAGTGCTTCTGAAGCAGCAGGCGTGGCAGGTAAGAGCGCAGGTGCTGGGCAGGTGCACCGCGGCCCCAGCCTGCTAGCGCTTTGGTTTGCAGTTTGTTGCCATGCTGTCTCCCTGCACACCTGGGCAGAGGTCGGGGATGGATCAGTCTCAGAGAGAATCTCGGCCACAGAGCTGCCTGCGTGCCAGGGGCAGGACTGTGTCGGGGGACGTGCCTCTTGTGAGCAGAGAGAGCACCGTTTCTGGGAGCTAACACAGCCTGAGAGATGGGGGGCGGGGGGTGGCTCCCCATTCGCAGGGACCAAAGGAGGCAGACCCCTCGTGGCCACCAGCAAAGGGCATGCCAAACCCGAGTGCTCCCCGCCCTGGGTCAGTCCCTGTGCCCACCAAGCTGCTCTCCCTGCTCCAGACTGGGCGCAAACCCTACACTGGACAGTTTTCCTGGATGTTGAGCTCTGTCGAAAGTGCACTTGAAAGGAGCCCCCGGCTTGGTTGGCCTCCCCCCCTCCCCCCGCCTTCCTTTGTTCCATACAGTGCAGGGAACGGCTCTGTTCTGATGCTGTCGAGTGTATTCACAGTTCCACATCGGAAACCCTTTCCCTTTGGAAGGGCTGTTTGATCTTAAATCCCCAGTGTGTGTGTGTGATTTCTTTTAATCCTCATCTGGGGACACTTTTTCACTGCTTTGAGAGAGAGAGAAACATTGTTGGGTTGCCTTTTCATAGGTGCCCTGACCGGGACTCAAACCCGAGACCTTTCAGTCAATGGGACGACGCTGTAACCAACTGAGCCACACAGGCAGGCACAGAGTGTGTTTTAATCCAACATTCAGTCAGAGTGAGAAAGCTCCCTGTGCCATGGGAGCTTTCCTGTTCCTCCTTTTTATTTATTTATCCTCATTTGAGGATATGCTTTATTGGCTTCAGGCACAGAAGGAGGGAGGGAAGGGGGAGAGAGCCAAAACCATCGGTGTGGGAGAGAAACATTGGTTGGTAGCTGCCCACACTCGCTCTGACCTGGGATGGGACCCGAAACCTAGGGGTGTGCCCTGAATGGGAATCGAACCCACAGCCTCTTGGTAGACGGGTCGACACTCCAGCCACTGAGCCAGCCGGCCAGGGTGGCTCACTTCTGGTGGTGCAGAAATCTAAATAAAATACTAACAGAATCCACCTGCCCGTCAAACAGCAACACATCGTGATCCCCTGGGGACCGTGGCAGAATGAGAGACGGCTTCAGTCTCAGGAAATCCGTTAACACACTCCATTGTGTAACTGGCTAAAAAAAATAAGAAGTCCTGTCCCACTTATAATAAAGGTATCCGACGGCCTCCAGCAAAAGGCCTGTGCGTGCCTGACGCTCCCAGAGGCTCAGGCTGGGACAAGGGATGGTGCCAGGGAGCCCTCGCCGGGGAGAGCAACGGCAGCCACCCCTTGCCCTGCTTACGAGTCACACAGGAAACCCGCTGAAAACACACCTGTGTGCAAGCCCCTCAGAGACTCTGACTCGGGAGGTCAGGCGTGAGCACCAGCATTTTTTTTTTTTAAACAAGCGATCCAAGCGATTCTGACAAAGGTCATGCATAGGCCGAACTGTGATGAGCACTGAACTCGATCGATGGCCCTGAGTGGCCACTGGAATCAGTTCCAATCCACGGTGATGTCCAATCAATGCCTCCGGTAGAGAAGGCGATTCCGGAGGCAAATGTAGGGTGAGTCCCGGTAGCTGAGGCTGCTGACTGGTGGGAACTCCGTGAGGCGGGACACACACGTCTCAAGGTTCAAAGTGACTTGACAGACAATGAGGAGACAAGCTGCCTTCCCGCCACATGTGCCTTCCTGCCTTCTCCGGAAAACCCCGCTCCCGGGATGGGCCAGGCACTTCCGTTTACTGCCTTAGAGGTACACCGGTGGCGGGAACCCCAGGCAGGGAGGGGGTCTCTTCAGCGTGTCCCAGTGGGACCCGTGCCAGGTACTGAGACTGTTCCTTCTCTGGAAGGAAGCGGGGCCACACACGCAGGCCAGTCCTCGTTTTTGTGGAGCTGTGCCCGTGTGCAGTGAGCTGGACTGGGAGGGACAGTTGTAACTGCCGGGGTCAGAGGGTGACTTTCTTCGGAAGGCAGAGCCGCAGCACTGGAGAGGGCTTCGGTCCACGAGGAGCTCTGACTCTAATGGTCTTGATTAGAAAAGGTGACTTAAAAAAACAGGAAGGAAAAAAAAGTGATTTATTGGGGGACGTAAACTCCCAAGACAGAGTCAGGCCTGGCTGGATCCAGGAACTCACACAAGAAACCCATTCCCCCATTCCAGGGGTCTCCCTTCCCATTTTCTTCCATCTCCCTTCTCTTCGAAGGCTTTCTTTTTTCTTTTGAGACTGGCTCAGCTTTCTGGCTCCACCCTGAGCACAGTGGCAGGTCCGGGTTTACCACGGGCTCTCCTTGTCAGCGGTGTCCGCGGAGGGCAGGCAGATCCGGAGGCGGAAAACCCCAGCGTCAGGCTCCTGAACAGGAGCGGGGTTGGGTCTGTGTTATCCTACTTCGGGAGCTCGTGTTGGGCCCCATGTCCACCCTGCAGCAGAGGCGGACACAGCCTCACCCAAACGACGGGGGAAAGCGGTGCCCACGGAAGTCCCCTGATGTTTCTTGGAAAGAGGAGAAATGGGTCCCACGCAGACACCGTCCCCAGTACCCGCTACCCGGCCCTGGGTCAGCCGCAGGCTGGAAAGGCTTGTCTTTACGTCGGGGTGAATTAGCCACGGTTGGGAGCCTCATCTTACTCGAGAAGAATTGCTTCCATGCAGCAGCTTTGGACTCCAATCAATTTGCTAATTGTAATTATTTTCATTAAAACAGGTGCTCCAAGGCTTTTGCACTTTGGCAACACACTGTTCCCAGTTTGAGTTATTGCCGGTGGCTGGGAGCTTTTAACGTCGTATTTCTCGTGGAGGCGTCGATCAATACTTCCAAGCAGGGAGGGGCAGGTCCCACGCCTTCGTGTTCTTTGTCCTGTGGGCACGAAGCTGCCCGGTGACCATGCTGGGGAAGCTGCTGGGGCCAGAATCTCAGAGCAGCCCCTTAGCTTGCTCTGCGGGGGTTTGAACTCTCAGGCCCTCCATCTTCTCATTAGTGAGGTGGGTGGTCCCTAGCCCCCAGGGACACCGGGAATGTCCCAGGAGAAAGGGAAGCCCCTGCCTAGTGTCCTGTGCACGGCGGGAATCTCACTTTTTAAAATTATGTTCTATTTCCCGGATACAGTTGACATGCAATGTGACGTTACTCTTAGGTGTAACGACGATTGTGATTAGACGATTGTACAGCTCACAGAGTGAGGCCATACACAGTTATTAGAATGCCAATGACTCTACTCCCGGTGGCTGTTCTGTGACTGCCAAGCTGTGCCCCTCAATCCCTTCCCCTTTTCCACCCAGCCAGACCCCAACCCCAACCCCCGTCAACCATCAAAATATCCCTCGTATCCACGAGATCGTTTCTCTACTGCTTGGTTGTTTATTTTGTTTTTAAGATCCCACACGAGAGGAATCCTATGGTGTTTGCCGGTCTCTGTCTGACCTGTTTCACTCGGCGTAACACCCTCTAGGACCACCCATGTTGTCACAGGCGACAAGACTTCCTTCTTTCTTGCGGCCGAGGTACATTCCACCGCGTGGGTGGACCTCTGCCTCGCACCCATTCATCTGTCGGTGGGCACCGGGGCTGCTTCCAGAGCCCGGCGATTGTAAATAACGCTGCGGTGAACATGGGGTGCATATGTCTTTTTGAATCAGCCTTTGGGGTTGCTTTAGGACCGGAAGAGGATTTGCTAAGTTCTTTGTCTCTTGTTGTAAAGCCTGTTCTGTCTGATGTCAGTATTGCCGCTCCCCCCAGTTTTTTTTCATTTCCATGTTTACGAACTACGGAGCCTAATCGGTAGAACCTGTGCGAACTTGGATGCCCAGGGGTCTTCCGCCTGTGGGGGGAGCGGGTCGAGGCTTGGTGCTGTGCGGTGGGCCGTCCACTTCTAGGTGTTGAGACCCAAAGCTGGTGGCCCGAGACCTGGGATGGGCGCAGCAGTGGGCGTGACACTCAGGGAAGTGGACTCCCACTGACACGAGGCTGCTCTTGGATAAAGAATTCATTGTGTGGGAAGGTCCGATTTGTGTCTTAGCCGGCTGCACCCTGGGCATAGTCACTGCCCTGGTGTTTAGCCAGGGAAAGGGGACGGTGGTTCCCCGGGAGGTGACCCTTTTTCACCACTGGACTCCAGGACTGTCTCTCCCACGAGCAACCCCGGCTTCCAAGGAGCCAGGAGCTGAGATGCGTGTACGTGGCTGCCAGGGACGGGGCTGGGGCAGAAGTGCAGAAACCGACCCTTGTCCCAGGGGGCCCAGAGCCCTCAGCGCGGTGCTCGCCCCGCCCGGAGCTCTGCCCTCTGACACTGATGCCGAGCACACTCACTTCACCTGGCGGAGACTTATTTCAAGGACGCGTTTAAGAACGTGACTCCGCCCTCCTTCGTCTGTGTCATTCGTCCTGTCCATTGCGTTCTGACAGCGTGCATTTTATGTTACTCTGGGAAGCGTTCTTTGCAGGTTAGAAATCGGACAAGCCTGGATGGCGCGCTCCCTCCCCTGTGACCTGTAAGTACGCGTGGTGGGGAAGGGAGGCGGGGGTGGGGGAGGATGAAGGAGCTGAGACCTCCTGTTTTCGCGTGCAGTCCTGCCTGTCAATGGTTGGGCCGCCCCCCCAGCCCCCATCCCCGCTGCTGTCCTGGAGCCCAGGCGTGGCTTGCTCCGCCCCCGGCTGTCAGGCGTCCTTCGAGAGAAGGCACAGCCTAGCCGAGAGCTGGCGCGTGTGCCGTCTGGGCAGCGGTGTGAAGTCCGGGTCCTGCCAGCTGCCTGCCGTGTTGCTTCAGTGAGAGTCCCCGCCCTTTGTCGTGTCCTCGGGGAACCGCGGTGCCACTCGGTGCTCCCAGAGCCGTGCGCACTGATGGCTGTAGACACACCGGGGCGTGCTGTGCGCGGCAGCCAGGGTGTGCTCAGCCTCGGGCGGGTGACCGCTGTCAAGTGTAAAGCGTACTGCCACCTTCTTTGGGGCAGTCGTCTGGAACACGACATGCCCCTACTTAGAAACCCCCCACGGCTGCCCCTTTCACTGACACGAAACCCACTGCCGTTTGGCGAGGCCCCGGGGATGGCCCTGCCCCCCCCCTTCAGCAGCTTCCACGCTCAATGGGCCCCGGGCACGCCCGCCCCTTTGCGTTGGGACCCGCCCAGCTGTTCTCGGCCTGGATGGGAAGCGGGGAGACACTCCCAGGGCCGGCTCTGCACCCCGTCCTTGCCGCGGGGACCACTCTCCTTCGCTCTTCTGTGTCCAGCTCCCTGTCATCCTTCAGGTTCCTATCAACAGTGACTCGCCGCCTCCCTTGGTTCCTGGGGTTGTTACTCTGTTACTTGTTGAAGTGGCGAGGGAGGCTCTGCTTAGGGCTGTCGTGACCGGTGCCAAGATTCAGCCGGGGGAGAAAGGCAGGCTCGGCTTCAAATACGACGGATCACAGGGGGACACATGGCCAAGGAGCAGAGCGGGGAGGGGTCGGCGGATGGAAAATGACTCAGAGGAGCTGTCGGCGGGGAGGGCTCTCACGAAATGGCCCTGACATGGAGCTGGGAGGCAGGTCAAGGCCATCAGATCCCAGCTGGGGGGAGGGTGCGGGGGGGGGGGGTGAGGGGTAAGGTGTCTGGTCACAAGTCAAGTGGGAGGTTCTTTCCACACAGACTTGGCAGGACTCTCAAGAGCGCTCAGAGGGGCATGGTGGGAGTTTGCCCAAGAAGACAGCCTTCGTCATCTCTTTGTTGCATTTGTCACAAACCGGCGGCCACCCAGGACTTCACCAAAATCCAAGGGCACTCCCCACGACACCCCAGGGCCCCCTGCCGCCCTTCTCAGGCCTCAAGAGTGTCGTGCCTGTACTTTTAAGTAACTTTGGGGGGGAAAACGTGAGCTGGCGCTTTTAAGTGATTGGAGAGGGTCTGCCAAGGTCAGGTGCAGTCTACCCCCGGCTGTGGGATTCATCGGAGCTGGCGGCTCATTCCGTGCTTTCGGAGAACTTTGGCCAAACACAGACCCTTTATCAAACCGCTGTCTCACCCACCCCCTGGACTGCCAAGAATTCCACCTCGGTGTGTTCAGTCAAGGAGCGTGCGTTCCCCAGGGTAGTCACGGCCAGTCGGCACGCCCAATTTGCCTTAAATTCAGTGCAGCGTCTTCCGCGTGAAGCCCCGTGCGGGATGCCTGCGGGATGTGGGCAGGGAGGTGGAGGGCGCGTGTGGTCCCCGGTCTGTGAGGTTCACACCTGGCTCACAGGTGGGCTGGCAGGCCAGGGCCGCAGCTGGCCCTGTGCTAATGGGCCTCCAAGGCCAGAGCGTTGCAATTATAAACAGTCGTATTTGAGTGTTTTTAAAAAAATTTCTGTCTGACAGATTCACTATAATCTTTCTTTGAGGGCAGTTCTCTTGGAAACCAACTGTTCCAGTTTTGTTTTTTTTCCTGAGAATGTCTTCACTTCCCCATTTCCCAAGCAGCTTTATTGAGCTGTAATTCACCCACCACACAATCCACCCACCCAAGCTGGGCGGTTTTTCGGGCACTCACAAGTCTGTGCAGTTTTCACTAGAGTTGACTTTAGATTGTTTGCATCACCTCCAAAGTGACTCCAGCCCTGACCAGTGTGACTCAGTGGACTGGGCATCACCCCGCGAATGGAAGGTCGCAGGTTCGATTCTGGGCATGGTTCGACCATGCAGGTTTGTTCCATGGTCGGGGTCTGTACGGGAGGCAACCGATCAATGTCTCCCTCTCTCTCTCTCTCTCTCACGGATGTTTCTCTTCCTCTCTTTCTCCTTTCCTTCCCATCTCTCTAAAAACAAATAAAATGTTTAAGGAAAAAAAGTAACTCTGCGGTCTTTAGCACTCACACCCCAGATCCTTATAACCCAGAATGAAGTGATTCGGTCTGACGCTGACCGGAAGTCGGGCTCAGACGGGGAGGAAGGGTTGCTGGCGCCTGTGATGTCCCTGGGATCTTTGTTGAGAGAAGAATTCCGGGGTCAGTCCTGGGAGCCATACATCGGCTCCCTCCCTTTCGGGCTAGAGTGTCTGACTTTATCGAGGTCGAAGCAAGCGGGAGGGACAGAATGGGGTCCCAGGAGGACGTGGCCGCCTCCACTCAGGGCGGCTGTCACGGCGTTTCTCCATGGGACTTGGTTGGCATTCTGGGCAGGACCGCTGTCCTTGGATTGGTTTATCCCGTGTATCTCAAAATGGTTAGCGCCCACGGTTCCCTCAGACCGGTGTCTCGTTAGCCCGCAATTCTGTTCCACACAAGTTTCTGATATTTCCAGACGCCCCCTCGGCGTAGGTACCAGCCTCTGCCCGTTCCCTTTCGTCAACCACTATAGGATAAGTGTGGCCTTGGGACGTGAGACACACATCTTTGCAGGATCAGACCTTCGCAGGGTTTTTTTTTTAAAGATATGGGTGGGACTCCCTCCTTCCTGTACCCTTTTCATCTGAAATTTCCCCTGGCTCACTGAATCTGCCCTACACTCGTTAGGGGATGCGGAAATGCCCTGCCCGGGTCCCACTGCTCAGAATTAGAAATCGTTGAATTCTGGACTTTAAATCTTAAGAGACCTGTCGTTTTACTTTTATTGTTGGTTTTCCCCAACCAAAGGCGGGCTTCACGCTTGCTTTTATTGCAACGATGCTGAAAGATTCAGAAGTCCCTTGGGGGTGGGACTTGTTCATGTGGACTGGTAGGACGGGCCGAAGGACTTGAAAACAAGGAAGTCCAGAATGTTCTCACGGTCGCTGAGACCACCGCTGAAACAGAGGTCACCGCCCCCAGACTCTGCCTCCCTCCCGGCGGGGTCACAGCCTCTCAGTACCACTGACCGCGGGTGCGACTCATCCGTGCGAGGTGCGTAAAGGACATTAAACATTCACACCCTCCTGGCTGGTGGCCGCTGTCCTGTCCTGCCTCCCCTGACGGAGCTGCTCCGAGACGAGGTCACTTACAGGAGGTCACACGTGGACTTTGATGCTGACCCCGGTCTCCGGAGGGAGAGTGCTTTTCTAATTACTGCTCCGTGGGAGCAGCGGGCCAGGGAGACTGGGCAGCTTACACAGCCGAAACTGTTCTGTGGGGTCAGTCCAACTCCGAAGGACAGACTTCAGACCACCCTGTCTTCCCACGTCACCAAATACAGGGGTAGGCGTGGGACCGATGGGTTTCAGTTCCAGCTTCTGAGTCTTTGTGTATATTATTCTTTTTTAAATCCTCACCCAAGGACATGCTTATTGATTTTAGAGAGAGAGGAAAGGAGGGGGGGGGGAGGAGAGAGAAAGACATCCATGTGAGAGAGAAACATCGATCGGTTGCCTCTCGCACACTCCCTGGCCGGGGATCGAACCTGCAACCTTTTGGTGTGCAGGACGACGCTCCAGCCGACTAGCCACCCAGCCTGGGCTGTTTATGTTCTTCTTTGTGCCCTGAATGGCCTTACTTCTTTCCTCCCTCCAAAATATTTCCTACCCCTGTGTCTAGGTCTGACATAAACCCCACCCTCTTCCGTTAAACCCTGCCTGGTCGTTACCCCCTTTAATGAGCTATCTCACTGGACGTGCTTACCACACCCAACATCTTTGCCACCCACGGGGGCGGCATCACTCCAAGCCAGCGGTCCCCTACCTTTTTGGCACCAGAGACCGGTTTCCACGGTTTTTCCACCCACCAGGGTGGGGCCAGGGGAGGGAAAGGGAGGGAGGAGACAGGAGATGGAGCTCAGTCAGTGACAGAGCGAAGCTTCCGGTTCCTCTGCGGCTCCCCCCCCCTCCAACAGTGCCATCCTCCTAACGGGGATGGCGGGGCGGGACTGGTGCCAGTCTTGGCCTGGGGGTTGGGGACCTCTGCTCTAAGCCACTGCGGTGCTGGGGTGTCCAGGCTTCTTGTTGAAACTGGAAAGAAGATGCTAAGTGCTCACTTATTTGGCCTTCCCGCCCCCAGGTTCACGTTGGGCTACTTTCTACTCGGCCCAGCTGCGCCTACTGGTGTATCCAGGACACTGGATACATTCGGCAGGAAACGGGAGGTTCCCTGTCCGGCTGCTCTGAGCTTTATTCGCCTGCCCGCCCGCTTTTTATCTGCGGTCTTCGCTGTAATCTGTGTTTAATTGCTTCTTTAACACACCTTGCCAGCAATTCAGGTGACACCGCTCTTTGACAAACGGGAGCGTTTTTAAACAAGCGCTAATTGCTTTTGTTAATTAAAAGTAATGCTTTATAGTGTGTTATTGGTCGGCTCTAATACAAAACTGGATCAATGACTTCCAATCAATCCTTGCTCCAAAAGGACTTTTGCTTTGGAGTTGTCGCAACCTCGGGGCGTTCGGTCTGGGCAGCATGGGGACAGGTGGCCGCATGTGGAGGGGAGGGCCGGCTCGGCCCCTCCCATAGCGCCGCAAGTTCCCCGACAGCCCTGGGCGAGGGCCGCTGCGTCTGGGGAGGGGGGTCGCCTGACTCAGCAGGGACCTGAGTGAGGACAGTCCTCTGGACCGCCGCCAGAGTCCCGCAATGACGTCTCCGCCTTTCAGATTCCAGGGAGAGCAGGAGAGGCAGCTAGGGTTGACCCAGGAAAGTGCGTGGTGTACCGGGGGCTTTTGTGAGCGTGTTGGCGGGAGCCCGCCCCTCTGCCTGAAGGGGAGCGGGGAGAGGCAGCCAGGCCACTGGAGTTGGTACCAGGGTGAGAAGCCAAGCCTGCAGGTGCCGTGGTGGGGGAGGCGTGGCTGTAACGGACGGCGCGGGCTGCGTGACACGGGCCTTGGGGCCCCTTAGATCCAGCGGGCGTTCTTCTGGCCGCAAACAGGGCGGCTGTGCCCACGCACGGGCAGCCCTGCCTTGCTGTCCGGTTTGGCGTTTCTCAGGAATCTGTGACCAGAAGGTGTCACTGTGTCCCATGTCTGAGATTTTCTCCTTCACCAGTGCGTTGCTGCCAGAAGGAACTAGTGGGGTGGGGGGCGGGGAGAGAGAGAGCGCGCGTGCGCGTGCGCATGCGCGTGCGCTCTGTCATTGCCTGTGTTTGCAGACTGACACACAATGAGCATCAGCAGAGTCTGGAGAGAACCCATGATTTTCATGACCTTGTACTATTTAGTCAGATTTTTTTTTTTTTGCTCTCGTGTTTCTCTGACGTTTGAAACAGTCGAAAGATGCACGGGTGGCTCCCGCCGGGTTGGAGAGAGCAGACTCCATACGCAAACTGAACCCAATGGTACCAAAACACTCTTCGTATTAGAGTTTTACATGGTCATTTATTCACTCGGTGTCCCCAAGCCCCGCGGCCTCATGGAGCAGGAATGAGCTACGGTGCCCCCCCCCGCCCCCCATCACTGTGCCTGCCGCTGGGGAAACGCTTCTCGCTGTCCTTAGGGGACGCGCTCGCCTGTTCGTTATGATTAAAATAGTGAACGCTGACTTAGGAGAACAGTTACGATATTGAACAATGACTGCCACCATTTTGTTTGGTAAGTATCGTGTACCGGCCAGCGATTCCACTCGTGATTTTTTCCTTTGACAAAGGGGACTAGAAGTGGGTGCTGCTGGGGGACCCTGGGGGCACGAGGCCAGGCCAGCTGCGGAGTGTGGTGCTCCAGCCGGGGCCTCCTCGCGGGTGACACTGTCCCCACTCTTGGGTTGTAGCGAGGTCTGTTGACCTGACGCTGGTGAGGACGAGTCTTAGGGTTTGGGGGTTTACCGTGCGGTTCTGGCAGACGCCGCTTCCCACCGGCACAGGAAGGCTTTCCTGCAAAAAGTCCAACGTCCCCAAGTCCTGGGACAGGAAAAAGCATAAGATGATCAGAAAAGGGACGTCCCCAAGGTTGGGAATGTGACGTCACCATTCCAGTGTGGATTCCGGCGCTGGCCTCTTCAGCCGACACACCCAGAAAACTTTTTACAAAGCAGAGGCTGTGCTTTCTCGTATAAAACCTTGTGATGGCCGTGATTATATCATGAATAGGCGCCGAGCGTGGTAGACGAGGCAGAGAGCTCTGAGTCTGTGCTTCTGCCCACCACACAGGTAGCTAAATAAGCATATGCTTGCTCTTAAAAAAAAAACCCCACAAAAAGTCAATGCCAAGGTCAAGCCCTGATGGGTCTCCTCAGTGAGTCTGTGGTGGGCTCAGCGCCTGTTTGTTCTCATAACAATAAAAATGCCTCAGGAAGTCCTGATGGACCGGCTCGTTGTCAACATACCTGTTGTGTCCCGTCACTGTCATTCATTTCACCGGATTTCTCGGAGTGACTTTGGTTGGTCATAGGGCCATGCAGGCTTCAAGTGTCCATTTCTGTGACACCTGATCTGTACGTTGCATTCTGTGCCCACCACTCAAAGTCACATCATCTTCTGTCACCCATATTTGGTCCCAGTCCCTCCTACCACCCCCACCCTCCAGCCCGAGGTAACCACAGTCTGTTGTCTGTCTGTGACTATGAGTAATTTTCAAGGAGCCGCATCCTGAACACTTACAGAATTTTTAAAATTTTCACCTGAGGACAATTCTCCTTGCTTTTTTGGAGAGAGAGAGAAGCATCGACTGGTTGCCTCCTGCACGTGCCCCCAACTGGGGACCAAACCCACAACCCAGGGTGTGTGCCCTGACTGGGAATTGAACCCTCAACCTTTCGGTTATGGGACGACACCAACCTGCTGAGCCACACCAGCCAGGGCCTGACCACCTTTTTAACAGAGATTGATAAGTCTACTGTTGGGTTCTCCTTGTCGGACAGTTTCCTGTCATCGTGAGTCACGGCGGACTAGAGCTGGAACTGGAAATTCCTAATTCTGCTCGGTTGCCCAATTCATCAGTTTCACACTAGACTAAATATTTTGATGTTTCAGCGAGTCTTAGCCGCCTTCGTTCTGTTGGCCGAGACCCAGCTATGCCTGGACCTTGTTCAGTAGCTGTTGTCAGTCGGGTTCTAGTTGGGTGGCCCCGGCCCCGGGACCCCGTCATGTGCCGGCCCAGTCTGGGCTGACTGAAGGTTTTCGGGCCCCAGGAAAGCGATCGGAGGGAATGAGCGCACTCAAGACAGTGCCATTAAGATGAGGGTTTTGAATTATATCATTGATTTTGGGAACGTGGCTTTCATTAGAGTGAAAATCAGCCTGGAGTATTTCCGAAGAAAGGATTATGAAGGATTTGCGTTTTCTAATGGGAACTGGAAACTCTGAGCGTTGCCCAAAATGTCACCATTACAGATTTAATCCTTTAATTTAAATGATAGGCTGCGGCATCCGTGTCGCAGGGAGAGGGAGTTGGACGCCAGTCGAGTGATATTTTAAAGATATTGAGACGCAGTGGAAAGGCCACCGCGCGGAAAGAGCAAGATTGGCTGTTAATAGCTTTGTGATTTTAGTCAAGCTGCCTGGCTCTCTGGGCTGGTGTGGAGTCGAGAACACAGGAGGGTGCAAAAGTATCTAATAATCTCTCTTCTCCCTGCCAAAAAGAAAAAAAAAGAAAAAAAAAAGAAAGGAAGACAAGAAAGAAAATCCGGTATCGGTTGTCAGACGTCTGAGCCTACTCACGACTGTGTGGGCACCGAGTCTTTCTCAAGAGCGCCCCCCTGGTGGCGGGATGCTGCACAGGTCCAGAAGCAGAAAGTGCAGTTGCCTGGAGAGAGAACGAGTTTTCTCCCGTCCTTCAGGACACTCCCGTCTTCTCTCCTTTCTCCCCTTGCCTTTTCTCTCATCCCTTCCCTGGCGCTCAGGCCCGCCTCCGAGACCATCGCTGTGGTAGCCTCTCCTCAGCGGCTGCATCCCTCTCGCCGTGTCCATGCAAACTGGCTGCCATCTTTCTATGTCAGTTACATATAGGGGTGGGCAAAAGTAGGTTAATGATGATAATCATAAAATACAATAATTAATAAATAAGAACGCAAGAACAGCCTGGCTGGTATGGCTCAGTGGGTTGAGGTCCAGACTGTGAACCAAAGGGGGTCGCTGGTTTGATTCCCACTGAGGGCACATGCCTGGGTTTCTGGCCAGGTCCCCTGGAGGGAACACATAAGAGTCAACCACACACTGACGTTTCTCTCCCTCTCTTTCTCCTTCTCTTCCTGTCTCTAAAAATAAATAAATAAAATCTTTAAGTAAAAAAGAATGTAAGAATAAACTCTGTTCCACGTACTCACAGCTGTAAACCTCCCTTTGCCCACCTCCGTATCACCATCACAGTAATTGGTATATTTCCAGCTTCATATCCCCGTTTACACATCAGTTCCATTCTCATCTGTTCCGACCTCGGAGAGACCCCTGAGCTGTCTTTCTTTATTGAGTTTATCATTCTCATGCTCAGCAGTGAATATTGAGAGAAATCCCCGTGTTAGAAGAAAATAAAAAGGCACAGAGGCAGAAGGAGTGTGTTCTGAGGGGAGGTGAGAAGTTCAGCCCTAAGTAGGCACGTGCTTTGGGTAGGGCCAGACGTTGAGCAGCTTGACTGGGACAGAAGAGGGGTCAGGGAGCCGCCATGCACGATCCGGGCTGGAGGCCGGCTGGCTGGGATCTCAGCGGTGGGGGCGGGGCGCACTGTTCCCATCAGCGCCCAGGACCTGGCGGGGGACGAGAAGCTGACCTTGGAAGACTCAGGACGGGGCTCAGCTGAGCCTGGAGGCTCAGAAGCTGGGGACCGTACAGGGCGGTCCCGAGGTGCCTTGGAAAACATGGCCAGGGCATATCGCTGCCTGAAGACTGCGGGTGGGCAACGGTGTGCCCTGCTCATGGGTGTCGCGCACCCAGGCCGTTGGGACGGGGGACTCCGTGACCCTGAGCAGGCCACCTGCACTGTCAGTGCTCACACCTGCCGAACAGCTTTGTGTCCCCGACGCCCCCTGCTGGTGGCGTGTCGAGTTTTGTTGCCGTGCTGCCCGAGGTCTGCATTTTTGATACAATTAGAGGCGGGTAATTCCCGGAACAAATGAGCCATTCCGAATCTTGGGAGAGGTGTAATTCAGTAGACTCTGAGCCGTCGGATGACTGAGTCAGAGAAACAAACGTGCAGGAGTGGGAGCCGAACGGCCGGGCAGGTGAGGAAGGGACACCTGGGAGGGGGATGCGCGAGCCGCCGCTCAGGTCTCCCGGTGGGAATGTGGATCTTGTCCCCACGTCTGCGGCAAGGCGGCCCTCAGGGCCTGCCTGCGCGGTGGACTCCCCGGCCCCACGCCCACCTCTTTCTGGGGCAGCCCGCGCCCAGTCACTGACGGGGTTGGGGGTGTAAAGGCCCAGGCCCCTGGGGTCAAGTTGGGAAATGGCTAAAGGTCTTAAAAAGCGTGAATAAAGATGTTCTCGTGTATTAGGAATACCGACACTCCCCCTAATCAGAAGTGTGGGAATAAGGCCTCAACAGACGAGATCCGCTGAAAACACCCTGAGTCCCGAGAGACTCTCACACCCTGATCGATAATTATATCAAATAGAAAGGCACTCAGATGCAAATGAGAAGGCAGTATATATATAATCTGAGAGATAAGGCTAAGAAAAAACCGCAAGAGCATATACATGCCGTTTATAAGGGAAACGTTTTAAATACGAAAGGAAGATAATTTAAAATTAAAGGGGCAGAGAAGGATATATCATACATAGAGTGATCACGGGGAAGCCGTGTGGTGGATTGAACTGTACTCCTCCCCGCGCAAATCCAGACGACGACGCCCTCACCTCCACCCCCCCCCTTAGGCCTGTGGAGACAGGACCTGCAGGAGGAACAGGAGGTAATTCAGGTCAGAGGAACTCGGGACCATGATTCGGAAATGCCGCTGGAGTGCAACTTAAAATCTAGCCTTCCCCCTGGTGTTGAAGCTACTGACATGTTTCCGTCTTGCTGACACCGCCATCCAGGAAAACACAGAGCCTAGTGGAGGTGAAGCGAATGGCTGTTTAGCCTCGCTCCACGGATCTGCTCCTTTCCTCGCCCGAACAGGGGTCTCTCGGTGGGGGGGGGGGGCGGCACGGCACCCCAGCCTCCGTTCTCTGCAGGAGAAAGCTCCTTGGGATGTTCCATGGCCGAAGCCAGCTGGGGGCCTCTCTTCTCTGCGGTGACCCTCTTCGATAAGAAGCGCATGGAACTAACCCTTCCTGTGGGCACCTCTGTAGATGCTGGTGGGTTGCTTGTCTTGCCTTGGTCTCCGCGGCATCAACAGCGTCACACTGCAAATGAGGCTTCTACGAAAACACGCAGAATGTGCAGCAGACGGATTCGAGCACAGAGGACATCGTTTCAAAATATTGGCGTAGCTAGAGATGTATTATTCATACCAGCTTTTCCCCGTGGCTTTGAAACTGAAGATGCTTTTGGCACCAGCCCTAGATAAACATGCGAGTCGGTGCCGTGGAGACCATATGTTCATCTGGCTTGACGAGAAGGCAGAAATCCCGCCTCACACCCAGTTCCGCCTGCTCTTCTCCGACCCGTCCTGCGGTTTTGCCCAAAACACATTTTTTTGGAGGGAGTGTCACGCTTCATAAAGTTCTCCTGAGTCTGCAACCTCCACAGAATCTTCCAGCCCCAGGACAGGGATGGGGTCTGGCTGGAGGGATGGGCGTGAGATTCGGCTTGTCGACACTCTCAGTCAACGTGTCTAACGGTCAAGTGCAAAGAATTGCAGGCAAGCTCTGGCAACACCCCAAATGTCCCTTGGTGGATCAAGGAATATTACTTTTATATTTTTGTCTTATGCAATAAATCATAAGCCACCCATGGAATGGGTGCTTAGACGTTAATCACAGCTTATTTACTATTCTGTTCCTTTTCAGTCCTTTTCCCCCTATTGCACAGTGTGAGCTGGTGATGGGGGGGGGGTGTTCCGGGACCTCTGCCCCCTTCTGAGCGCCGAGTAAATGATTACGGTTCCTTAAGGAGCAGGTCCTGTCCCAAGGGTCCCGCCCCCGAGTCCCCACCTCAGGGTGAATCCACTCATGTCTCAGTCACACACCTTCTCTTGAGTGCCCCGTAGCATTTTTGGTTCTGTACAGGTAGGACCATTACCCTGTCAACGTAGTCATGTTTTTCGAGGTTGCCCAGCTGTTGCCCGGCTTCTGGCACAACAGTTGGATCCCCCGGGGTCTGTAATGGCGGCAGGAGCAGACGGGAGAGACAGGTGCGGGCATCACTTCGGAAGCCAGGACACTTTGGTGTATGGGAAAGAGGGTACATGCATCAACTCTGTGACGAAGGCTGTGTTTGAGCTGAGTCACACATAAAGCCTGGGGGAAGGTGACAGGTGTCAGGATGAGCAGGGACGGCTCCTTGTCTTTCTTCCCAAGCGGTGCGGTGGTCCATGAACTCTCACTGGCCCTCCCCGCCTCCACAGTGGCCCACCCGGGGGTCCGAAAAGACACGGCCAGAGCTGCAGTGGCAGAGGGTCACCCTCAGGCTGCCCCCTTGCCTGTCCTGACCACATCTCCCGTTGCGGGTCGAGCTACGGCTTTGGATATCGCTTGAGCGAATCATTTGGGGTCGCCTTCGCAGGGACGTTTGGGAGCCCGGTGGGGGCTTCGATGGTGTGGTTTGCACGTCACCTCAGACGTCCACTGGCCACTGCGTAGCTGTCGGCCCGTTGTTACACCTTTCAGGCAATGGCCACCAGGACCTGGCAGTGGTTCTCTCGACGTCTGTCCCGAGATATTCAGAAAATGACATAATTTCCAGTGGGTTCTGAGCCAGTTTGTCCGGTTCTGTCTTCTCAGCTACTCAGGCCGACAGTGAGTCGGTGGGTCAGATATGTCCTTGATACTGGATTTTCTGGCTTCATTGACTTGCCTGGTGGCAGTTCCCATTACATGTATTTGTCTCAGAGAGAGAGAGAGAGACAGAGAGACAGAGAGACAGAGAGAGAGACACAGACAGAGAGAGATCAGTTTGCTGTTCCACTTATTATCAATCAGTTCCACTTGTTACCAATAAGTGGAACAGCATCATTGGTTGATTCTTGCATGTGCCCTGACCAGGGATCGAACCCACAACCTTGGCGTATGGGAAGCTACCCAGCCAGGGCTCCCTCGTTTCTTATTAAAACCCATATCCTCTCCCCGCCCTTGGCATGCAGGACATGCGGCCTCAGTCGGAGAAGCTTCCGTGTTCCCTACGAGCCGCTTCCCCCCCGGGGGAAGGCAGCAGGAAGGACCCACTCAGGGGCATCGCTGTGTTCTCCCCGGGGCCCGAACCCAGAGCCTTCCTCCCGGGGCCTGTGAGGTGACTGATGTGGACACAGCGTGTCCAGTCGTCCAGGATGGATACCCCTGTTCTCAGGGTTCACCGGGGGCCCGGAACACCTTTCCCCTTTCATTACCGCTGTCCCCGCTCCCTGCCCAGGACAACTCCCCAGCCCTGTTGGATTCCCCATTCCTACACTCTGGGGTGTGGCGCCCCCCTCCCTCCCAATTTCCTGTGCCTGTGAACCCAGCCTCCTTCAACTTCCTTCTGTCCTGCTGGCAATACCCCCTGGCTGTGAAAGACCCTGCTTCCCAGAGTCCAGTCAAAGCCAACTGGTTTTGCACTCGGGCCTTTGTGAATCCCTTCCAGTTCTCTTGTCCTGCTTTTTACCTCCCTGGGCGGTTTTTACCCTCTGCTCTGCCCCTGCCCCTCCCCCACGCCAGGCCCTGAGCTCTGCATTGAATTTCCTGGGTACTTTCCCAGGGAGACGACAAAGGCCCATTCAGACATCTCTGCTCCCTAATTATTCACGCGACGCCATTAACATGCGAACTTGATGATTAAGTAAAAACTGGATGTTGTATTAGCCAGGGGCTCTCTGTGTTTGTGTCTGTCGCCCGGATCTCCAGTGGCTGATGTCTGAGGGTGAGGCGGGAAGGCAGGAGGAGGCGGAGCTGAGTTTGGAGGAGAGTAACAGAAGCTTGTAACATTTTGTAACTCAGTTTACAAGGAGTAGCTTCTGAGAGACGATCGGGCCACCGGACCTGGCTCCCTGAACGTGAGTAGTTCAGCTCGTCTTCATGAACTATTCTAACCGGCTGGAGGCAGACTTCCCAGCCTGAACTGGTGTCGGCCTTGGGTTAACGATCTCTGTTCGGTGTCGGTTCCAGGGACGTGGACACACACAGAGTCCAGAGCTGAGCCAGCAACAGCGACTCCATGAAACATAAAAATACGGTAGTACACCAAAAAAAAAAAAAAAAAAAAAAATCAAAGAAAGATGATTTGTCCTAAATGCCCTGCAAAAATTACCTGGCGGGGTGCAGCCAACCTTTCCTCCTTTGCCGACCTCGCCCCCACCTGTCCCAGGTGCCCACGGTGCTTTACCCTCTCATGTCTCTTCGCGCATGGCAGTCGGGGAAACTGAGGCCAAGCGTGCGGCCTTCCGGAGAGTGCTGACCACGTCTAGCGTTTCCAACATGCTGTCCGCAAACTACTGGTGTCAGAAACACCTGGGGTCCCACAGGTGGATGCAGGGGGCTCCCCCAGAGCGTCCCTGCGTTTGGAACTGGGACCCACGCAGTTTTTACTCTTTAACCACCTTCCTAGGCTGTTCGTACAAACACGTACTCTGGGTGCTCTGGCTGCGGCGAAGCGATAGCTTGGTATCTTTGGATTCTGGGCAGGGACTAGAGCCGTGTGCCGGGGGCAGACGAGTCGGCTGGAAGTACCGAGGGGCGGAAGCCGTGGTCTGTAGCCTGAGCACTCAGACCTCCCAGGGTCCTGAGCTCTCACAGTCCCAGCGACTTCAGTTCCCTGCGCAGTCCCTGCGCCCTTGGGACCCTCCCGGACGCTCCTTTGGCTAGCAGGGCCCTAGCAAGAAGACAGAGGCCACGCCAGGCCTGTGGCCAGGGGGACTTCCACACAGGTGGCTGGCTGCCGCGGCGGCAGAGAGGGACGAGCCACGTGGGCCAGGAGGCTACGGAGGGGTCTGGAGTGGCCGGAGGGTGAACGACTGCCGGGGGTCGTGTTGCCAGAAGCCGAGCCATTTGGCAGGTTCTAGAAGCATCTGGAGCGAGGATATCCGGTGAGAGCTACCGTGGGGAAGGAGGTGCTGGCGATGCGGCTGAGGCAGAGCGTGGCGGGCGGGAGAAACGCCGGGCTGCCTCCCTCCCCTCGCCCCTCCGTTTCCACAAGCGCCTCTCAGGGGTCTGAAGTGACCAGCAAGCCAAGGGTGCTGGGGAAACTGAGTTCCCCGAGTAGGGGGCGAGGAGGGAGCAGGCACCCCCTTCTTTCCCTCTCATCTACCCACGGCAGGACACGTCACGAGTCTGGCTAAGGGGGTTCCACGCGGGCTCCTGTGGAACGTGACTCCCAGGGCAGGACCCTCTGCCGCCTCTCAGGCTGCTTCACGTCTACCGGGCCATGACTTTGGAGAGGGAGGCCAGCCGCCCAGCGGCTTGCTCCGCGGCAGGTGGAGAACGGCCACACCCTAATCCTGGGAGCCTGTGATGTGTTAGTTACACAGGAAGGCGGGGTTCTAAGTGCTCATCAGTTGACCTTGAAATTGAGACATGCTTCCGGCTTGTCCAGATGGGAAGCACCTGTCCCATACCTGCTCCGAGAGCCAGTAATATGGGAACACCAGGTGCTGAGTGATCTCGTCACTGTATCGTCCTTTTTTGGAGACAGAAGGAAGGTTGGCGAGGGCTCTCCCTGGGAGCGTGGGAGTGTGGGGAGGGAGCGTGCTGCCTTCGCTGGGTGGCCCTCACGCGAGTCACCGCCCAGCCCCATCGTCTGTGCCCTGGCAGCTCCCCGGAGATGGTCCCCCGTGCTGCCGCCACCTTCCCGTTCCCCAAGGACCTCGAGGTGGTTCTCACGGTCCATCTCCTGCATTTCTGGGGGACTAGAGAGAAGAAGATAGGAATGACAGGTGACTTAGGCTACCTTCTTGGACTGGCAAGGTGACAAGGCAGGTGAGAAGTGACCCTCGAGGGAGGTGTCGGGGGCAGACAGTTGATTCCCAGTTTCGCAGCAGGGAGTCTTGGGAAGAAGACAGTGAAGGACGCGCCGTCTCACCGCCGGGGTTTGAAGGAGACATTCACAGACCGGGACTGCCATCAGCAGATGAGCTGTGCCCCAGGGGAGGTCCCACCTGCCCTTCACGGCAGCTCCGCCCCCTGGGGGCTCATTCTGGAAGCTTCCTTCTCTCGGCTTCCTTCTCCTCCTCCTTCAGAGGCAGGGACTCGTGACACCCTCTTCGATGTCGTCCTTTCAAGGAGGCACATCTCAGTAATTCCTGCAGGTGGGGGCTTACGGTGGGCGCTCACTGCCATCGTCTTCTCTGCCCCCCACCCCAGGTTTGCCTTTCCTTTCGTCTGCTAACAGAGGCTCGGGTACGAGATGGGAGAGCGACAGACAGGAGCCCTTGAGGGTGGTCCACCCCCCACCCCCGGAGGTCCTGACTCAGGCCAGGCAGCCCCGCTGTGGTCCACTCTGCTCCCTGCGCCAGGAGCCCCGCCTGGTGCCTGGGGGGCCTCCTCACCCCACTTTGGCGTCTCCATTGTTCCAACACCTGTGTTAGTTTCCTGTGTCCAATCCCCTTTGTTGGAAATTCTACCCTTTGTTTTCTGACTGGACCCTGGCCATACAGCACTCACCTAGTTTCTCAACAATGCATTCATTGGTAAAAAAATATGAATAATGATATACTACTTACTTCTGCATGCCAGGCACTGTGCTGGAAGCTGGGGGCTGAAACACAGAAAGCAAAGTCACTGAGTACACATCTGTCATCTCGGAATTCACTGGTGGCAAAAGGGGCGCGAGGGCCACGGTTCCCACCTCAACCGCCTGCCGTGCCCTCGGGTCTCCAGGTCTGGCTCTTTCAGGAGCATAAGCGTCCGCAGATTTCTTTCTCTTCTTGGAAGAAGAAGGTTTACTATCATTGCCGAGCTTTTCGAGCGGCCGATGCCCATGTGGGCAGCACGTCTGGCCCCGCCTCCTGGTGGTCTGTTTGACGTTTATCAGCTCCATGCCCAGAAGTAACGTTTCTGACATTTCCCTGCAATCAAGGCCTTTGGTGCTCGTGGGATGCTCGCAGTGATGGGCAGGTGACGTGCTTGGCCGAGGGGCATCAGCCAGGCCTGGTCCTCGGTGCCGATGCTCCCCTGCCCCTGGATGACGATGATGATGGCAATGGTGCCGCCCAGCAGCTGCGTCTCTAGGAGCCCTCTCTCCTGGTCCAGTGAGCTGTCCCATTCCTTTGGTGCAGAACAAGATTCTTACATTTTTTTTTGAGGGGAAGGCGCGGCCCTGTTGTGAATCGGATGAATTGATGGCCCTTCCCCTGGAAATGGGCACTTGAACCTGGCTTTGCACAGCCTCTGCTCTGATTCTGGTTGGTGCATGTGGCCAACCACTTACCGGCTGGCACCCTTGCTTGGCTGAATGGTGTCTCAGGATTGGAGTGTCCAAATGTGTCCGTGACGGCGGGGAGACGCCAGTACTCGGGAGTGGGAGACCCTGCAGGGCGTGGTCTGGGGGTTGAGCAGGGAGAGGACCAGTTATCCACCTGGACATTTGCAGGTGGACGTTTGCAGACCACCCTTGGCTTATTTTTCTTCTCCCAGTCTATCTGAAAACCCAGTCAGCGTTCTGCTCCCCCCGCAGGGAGATCCCACTTCCATCGGCTTTCCCCCTCTCTGTCACTCTCTGCTCAACCATCTTCTCTCCTCGCCTACACGAACGCATCACGTCCTCATGGGCCTCGCTGTACCTTCTTTGACCTGGCCCATCATTCTGCTCCTCCCACCCTCCTTGAGCACAGATCAGGTCCCCTTGCATCGTTTGCCTCCCCAAACCTCCGAGGAGCCCCTCCGGCACCCGCCTCTCGCATGGGCTCACGACGCTGCTGCCAGGCTCGGTGGTCTTGCTGTTTCTGGGCTCATCTGTTCCTCTGGGGCTAGAGAAGATGCCACACCTGGAACCCGACTCTCACGTGTCTGCTGCCTTTTACCTCTGCAGTCCCATGGGGCTCCCTCAGAGCGGGGGCCCAGCCGTACGCTTCCCATCCTCCCCATCCCCGCCTCTGCCCCCCGCCCCTTGGCCAGCATCTGGGCAGGAGTCCACGCAGTCCACTCGGCACGTTGCTTTCCGAGCGCCTGCTCCCTGTGCGTCCAGTACCGGGGACCCAGCACACTGAGACATTGGGAAGGTTCCTTGCTTAGTCTGGAAACACGAGCCACCGCGAGGCGAGGGTGGCCGGGAGGAGACGCTTGCCCTCCCACACATGAGGTGTGTCCAAGCCAGGTTTGCAGCTTGGGCGAGGAATTCTGTCATTCTAATGAATCTGGAAAGCCATCTTAAGCGAGCGTTACTATGCTGGATTAGTCACCGACTAGACGATGCCTGAGTTGTTTCCCAGAGTGACTGTGATTTCCCAAAGTGCTAGGCTCATTCCTCAGCCGGAGCCGAGAGGGTGCGGCAGTGGGAACTCACAGTGTCCCTGACTGGAAGAGGCAGCGAGCCAGGTACCCCTGGCTTCCCCCTCTCCCGCCCTGCGGTGAGGAACTACCCAGAGACTTGCCTGAAACACGGCAGAACTGTCTGGTGGAGCGGGGCCGGGGAAAAGGTGTTCCTCTTTCAGCCGCAGGCCCTTCTTCCAGACACAGACACAGCCTGCACACAGGGTCAGGGCGAGCTGATTTGTGCTCGGGGTGATGTGTGGTGTGGACAGTCCACCTCACAGCGTTGCTCTGTCTTAGCCAAAAAAAATTGAGAGCAAGCCTTGCCCCGTGAGAAGGCAAAGCTTCCGTGGTGTTGTCGGTTCCTCTTTCTGACCACACGAGGGCGCACTCCCCCCAACCCGGCTGCCATTTCTTTCTGTGACTCGGGTGTCTGGGCAGGTCATCTCAGTTGGTGGAATGGTCCCCTCCAGAGCCAAATCGGTGCCGCCCTCCAGAGGAGCGACTGCAGAGAGGAAATGAGTAAGGAGTGCATCCTGGGGCATCCCTGGCAGTCTGCTGCTATTGGGGGAGGCCTTCTGAACTGGATGACCCCGAGAGACCTGTCCCCAAACCTTGATCTGGCGTGTCCTCAGTCCAGCCTCAGCAGTGAGCCTGTCATGCTGGGTCCCGGGCCCCTGTTGTGGTGGGGGCACTGTTTAGAATAAGGAGGCAGGCATGCTCTCTGAACGGAAGCCTCCCTCTGTCCCCCTCCCCCACCCTTCCTGCGCCAGCTTCTCCCCACCCCCGGGTGAGGCCCAGCCAGCCTCCTGCCCCACGGTGAGACGCCCTGAGCTGCTGCTTCAGTGGGGAAGGGGGTTCTCTGCCTACTCGGTCTCCGAGTGGGGTCCATAGCCCCCCATTCCTAGCTCATCACATGGGCTCTGGCTTCCCTCACAACAGGCAGCAAGACCCACACAATAGACAAACAGGCCCCCTCATCGGGGACAGAGGCGGCCTCATCCCGCCCCTGCCGTGTGGCCCTCCCCTCCCCGTCTCCTTCCCTGTTCTTCCCATTGCGTGGCTGGGCCCTGGCTGCCACAGGTGCTGCCGGTGCTCCGCCCGTCCCCCATGGAGGCCTCCTGTGTCCCTGCCTCTACCTCCACATAGGTGGGAAGTGTCACGAGTTAAAGCCCCCAGAGCAACTCGACAAGGTGGCGTGGGGGGGCGGGGGGGGTTGCCTGCCTCACCTGTCCCTGAGACAGTGTGGAGGAGTGTCAGCCCCGCTCGCTCGAGGACCTCAAGGCCACCCACGAAGGCACCCTCACGGCCTTTGCTACACCCCCCTGGGAGATTCATGATGCACCCCAGTCTGTTGGAGGCTGTTTCTGAGGTGGAGAAGTGAGTTTGGCTGTATTTGACCCAATCTTTCCGAATGTGCGTGGACTCACAGCAGGTCTTTACCGGGTCCCTTATCAACACCGTCTGGACCTGCTTCTGCAGAAACACTGAATTGGGTGAACCCCCAAATTCTCAGACTTACTCGGCCGCCTCCACAGTCAGGCCGGGTCTGATCTCCCGCGGGGTTCCCGCACAAGTCTCCGAGAAAGGCCCCCCTCCGCCCCCCCCACCCCCCCCCCGCTGCCACCCTGGCTTGCCGACCTGTCAGGCCCCAGGAGCCTGTCACCCTCATGGCTCCTGTTCTGAGTCTCCCGGGATTCACCCTCCACCGTCATCGCTTCGGTGTTAACGCACGAATTAATCACTGCTCACCGGTGACACCTCTTCAGCTCTCTCCCATTACCCGGCGGGTGATACGGGCTGGCACTTGGTGACCCGAGGCTGTGCGCTGTGGGCTCTGAAGAAAGCCCTTTCCACGCACCGTTTCCCTCGGTGTCAGTCTTCCCGGAGGGCGGGGCCGTGCGTGACTCTCCCGCCCTCCACCTGCCGATCTGTGACTCGAAAACGCCCGCCTGAGCCTGGGGCCGGGCAGGAGGGGCACCGGCTCCAGCTCGGCCCGACTTCCGAGCCTCAGCCACTCCCTCGTGTCCATGGCTTGGCAAAATTCACCCTCTCACCCAGATCCCTGTGAAGTGGTGGATCAGGCTAGTTTTGGGATTTACTGCTTTATTGCCTTTTCCAGTTCGCTGCTTCATAAGGGTTCTATCTTTAATTAAGTTGCAAATTCAGTGCTGAAGTCAAGGCAATAGATTGTTCTTAAAAAAAAAAAAACCCTTGTTGTCAGCAAAATAGAGACAGACTTGTAGAGAGAGCAGGCTGACAACTCTGGGGGTGGGGGTGGGGCGTGGAGGGATCGAGCAAAAGGAAAAGGAGAAGGAACTGGGGACAGAGGACAATCACAGTGTGGTGATTGCGTGGGGGAGGGGGTGGGGGACGGGGAAGAGGGTGTAGGGGGTACATGGTGATGGACAAAATGAAACAAAATACTCGTTGTTTTCTTCGCTTTCTACACTCCACCATAATACAAAGACAGTGAGCAAGATGAACGTATAAACCTAAATAAAACCCGGGATGGAAGCACTATGAGAAAACAGCGGATGTGCAAACTTCACGTTGCTTGTCAGTTAAAAAAAAAATCAAAGCTCGGTAAGCAACTTCCTAGACTCTTCTGGAACCTTTGTTGCAGCAAAGACAGTCTGATTTAAAGGACGCACAGAAGCGAGGAGAATGGCAGCAGGCTGAACGTTATCCTGAAACCGCCACTGGAGTGACCGAGTCCTCCCAGCTGGGAAGACGCCAACGCGTTGTGTTAGTAGAGACCACGGCCCTGGGCGCGGGGCCCAGACTTCAAACGCAAGTAACACGAGGCGTCAGTCTTCAAAAAGCTTAGCTTCTGGGGAGAAAAAGGCCAACGATCAGAGGTAGGCACCTTGGGTAACTGGGTGGTGAACAGTACAGAAGCAAAAGCAAAAATTAAGGTCCCAGAAGACAGACAGTAACATAAGAATCAGAGGAAATGCCGCTGTTCCACATACGAAGAAACTCACTAAACAAACAAACAAACAAACGAAATACTCACTACAGAAACTGAGAGGAAGAGGCAAAGAATGGAAGGAATCTTATGCAAATGTCACAAATGGGCCAGAGAGCGTGAAACTGAACATGTCTAAATGAAGGAACCGAAAAAAACCTGGAGAAACGGGAATGGACACGGTTCGGCGGTTGGAACTCCTCCCAGGAGAAGAAAAACACGAAACCAAGAAAACCCCCAAGTGTGAGGTGCAGTCGGAGTGAATCACAACATTTACACCAACGGTTACGATCCGAGGAACCACTCTGGTCCAGAAATCGAATGTGAACAACAAAACACAAACAGGAAGAAAGACGGACGAGGAGTTGAATGAACTCAGGAAAGAAATGGGAGAAAAAGACGGAACCGTCTCGGAAACGAAGACCGCTCCCAGGAAATGCAGGACAGGGCATCGGAGAAATGCAAGAAGCAGTCAACACGTGGAAATAAGGTAAAGGCGGACGTAAAAAGGACCAGACAGGCGTCTTGAAGGGGCATCTGGGAGCAGCAGCGCGACCATGGGGCCGCCTGTGCTCAGCTCTTCACGCCCTGATGGCCAAACGTTCATTTTTGATGCCGTGAACAGCCCCGTTCCCCATCACGACGGCCTCATCCTGTGCTGCCCGACATGTGAGCTTGTTGACCCCACACCTCAGGCTCTGAAATCCTTAAAGCCATCAGATCTTAGGAGTGTAAAACCCCACGCAGGCACCACCGAGCTGGGTGGTCCCGGCTTGGGCGTTCACCAGGCTGCAGTCAGACCGATGATGGCCAGGTCAGCTGGGGCTGGGGGTGTCCTCTCCTGAGTTCGCTCACCGGGCCTCTCTGACGTGGCTCCCCCAGGGTGCACCATCCAAGGGACAGAGAGGGACCCCGTGGCAGTAAGTCCCCCTCAGCCTGGTGTGAGTTTGCTAGGGAGGCCGTGATAACAGAAATGTATCGTCTCAGGGGTCTGGAAGCTGGAAGTCCAAGGTCGAAGTGTCAGCGGGGCTGGTTTCTTCCGAGGCGCCAAGGAGCAATCTGTTTCATGCGTCTCCAAGAGCTTCTGGGGGTCGCTGGCCATCTTCAGGGCCCCCCATCCTGGTTTCACCTTCACAAGATTGTCCCCCGTGCGCAAGTCTATTCGGTGTCCAAACTTCCCCTTTCTCTGAGGACACTTGGGGCTCACCATAACGACCTCATTTCCACTCGATTACCTCTTATAAAGATGCTATTTCCGAACAAGGTCACATTCCCAGGCACTGGGGGCCAGGTCCAAGTCCAGTCTCTTGGGGGGAGGAACACACTCCAGCATAACAGAGTGGAACCCTGTTTGTTTTGGGGGACTCGCCGGGAAAGGACGTCCTTTGGGTCGAGGGCTGGGTGGTGAGAAGCCTAGCAGCAGAGGGTGGGGCAAACCGGGGGGTGGAATGCACAGGCATTTCTTCGCATTTTTCTGCGCTTCGAGGCGTCTTGCTCAATGCACGGATCAATTGTATCTGGTCTGGGGATAGTTTCCTGGCTGCACTGGGGGTGGGGGTGGGGGTGGGGGGGATTATGTATTTTCTCCAGGCCCTGCGACTTTGGGCAACGCTACTACTGAGGTCTCGGAGCAATGGCCTGATTCATTCAACACGATGACATCCCGGCAGGGGGCCAGTGACCGGGGGCATCATGGCCGTAACGCGTTTGATGGGAGACGGGATGAGTTTCTCTCCCACAGATGCAGTGATGCTGCCCCGTGGCTTCTGTGTGAGACCCTGCTAAGCTGCCGAGATGGGTTTAGGAAGCGGGCGGTAAGGGTCTGACCCGTTTTCCCCTGAGAATCCCAAAGAAACGATGTAAGTTGGTGCTGTAGCTACTGCAGCCAGTGTCTAGACCTGCTCTCACTCACTGTGCATGAATGTTTTTAAAAGTTAATTGTCACCCAAAGACAGGTCTATTGATTTTAGGGACAGAGGAAGGGAGAGAGAGGAACATCCATGTGAGAGAGGCACGTGCTCGGTTGCCTCCTGGGGGTGAAACCCACAATTGAGGTACGTCCCCAGCCAGGGATCGATCCCGCGACCCTGCAGTATATGGGACGACACTCCAACCCACTGAGCAGCCCAGCCGGGGCTCACACCTCAAAGTTTCATACGCTGAACCGTCCGATTTCCCAGGTGGTCAACACCCAGCAACCCCAGCCAGCCGGGCCTGAGTAATGACCTGGGCGTCTCTTGGCCAGCGAAGGAGCTGGCGTTCCCGGTGCAGTCAGCCTCGAGTCTTCGTCTGGAATGTTCTGCCTGCATCCCCACAGGAACAGGAAGCCACTGAATATCCATGAGCGGAGGGGCAGGATGCAAGGTGCCCTGAAGACAGATGGCTGCTGGTCCTCCGTCCTAAGCAGAATAAGTAGGAAGGATTCGTGAGGGCCAGGCGGGCCGCGGGCGAACGGGGCCCTCCAGAAGTGAGCCTTCCAGAAGCGAGCCTCCCAGTCGCGGCCAGTGCGCACTCATAAAAGGCCACCGCTATCTTCAAGACATTATCTCCGACACTGAATGTCTGCTGCTGGTTAAGCAAATGGCAAACCGAAGTGCCTGCTCGGGGGAATTAACGCCCTCATTTGTCACCAGCCAGCGCGGCGAAGCTCCCCGCTCCCCTTCTCCGTGATTGATGAGTGGCTTTGAGGAGGCAGAGTGGAGGGTGGCCGGCCCACCCCCCTGGAGGGGGAAACCGGGCAGAGACACTGACTACCCTGGTCCTTGCCATTTCGATGAGGTGCGCTTTCTGCCCAAATTAAACGAGCTTGTCAAAATAAACAGGAAGACCTGGGTGCCCCCCGGGTGGTGGCGGCCGGGCGCTGAGCCTGGGTGACCGATCTGGAGGCGGCCTCGTCTCTCACCCCCTCCCTGCTCCAGGCTGGGGGTGTCCGACCTCAGCCCCGTCTCCTCCTGCCTTTGACGCAAGCCCCGCACAGCCTGGGAAGCCAACCCTAAATCTCCTCTTGGAAGCTAGCACTTCTCTGGAGTTGCTGCCACGTGCAGGGCCTGCTGGGCCACTGGGCCCCTGGTTGTCATATTCTTTCTGAGATTTTGGAGGCCACTGGTCACGTCTTCTGCCACTCTGTTTCCCGCGTCCCGGAGCGCCAGGCTGAGGACACAGTAGGGACTCAATGTGTCCCTGGTAGGGGGCTCCATCTGGAAGAAATCGCCGGCACCTACTTTTGGTGGTTCAGCCTTCATTCTCTTCCCTTCTGGGAATACTCTCGTGGAACCCTACCCTAGACGTGGTGACACACTGCTCCTCTCTCGGGATCCACCGCGTGCTGTGTGGGGGACGGTCCGCTAGTCCCGGTCTGGCGGGCACAGCGGTTGGTTCAGGGGAGGGTGGGTATCTGAGACACAGGGAGCCTCAGATGGACAGACGGAGCCTCTCCTGGGATGTGGGTCACCCCCAGTGCGCAACCCTGGGGACCACTAGCCATGTCTGTGACCACAAGCACAGCTGCCTCGGGTGAAGGCAGGGAAGAGGGACGTTCGAGGATGTCACTGAACCACGGACCAAGGTGTGCCTGCGACTTCGCAGTCTCAGGGACCGGGACAATCAGGGGACAACCGTGGCCTTGACAGCCGATAGGGGAGGATGTGATTACTGTCACCGCTGCCTTCCATCCTCTTTCTTGCTGGCCGCCCTTCCTCCCGCCATTGGTTGGTGTGGAAGCGAGGACCAAAAGGCTCCGTGGTTCTGCGGTGGCGTTGGCGGAGGTGCCACTGAGCTGTCCCCGCAGGAGCAGGCAGGGAGGGGCACAGGGAGGGGGCAGATTTCATTCCCTGGGGAGAATGCGGGGTGTTTGGATTGGCCTTGGGGGACCTGCAGGGAAGGAGCCACAGCGTCCAGGGTCAGAGGGTCTGCCCAGCACACATCCATGTGAGTCTGTGTGCATGCGTGTGTGCGTGTGTGTGCTGGGCCAGATGGGAACTTGGGCTGTGGACAGTCAGCAGCACCCGCAGGTGACCAGCCCGAGGGCCCTGAGGTGACCCCACAAAAGCGGGGAGTGTGTGGCCAGACTGCGGTGGCCTCTGCTTGCCGGCATGAGGACACTGGTCACCATCGAACAGCAGGGCAACCTGTGTCCAGATTGGCCCAGAGTGGGTTTGCTCTGGGCTCATTGCTCCTAGCACCCCCTCGGCTCTCAGCAGGGTCCCCAGGGAGACGGTGGGCCACGCTGTCCTGTAGGACATGGGCAGTCGTCCCAGCTGCACTGCTGAGCCGAGCTCCTCGTCGCTGTCTTCTGCTGCGGGTCCTCCCCACACCCGCCTGACCAGCCGTGACCATCCACCTGGCTCCTCCTCTGGTGTCCCCCTCCCGATTCGGGCACAGGCTCTCTTGGTCAGGCTGCCTGTCCAGGACGCCTAGCCCTGCGTTTTCCGACCAAACTTTGCTCTGCCCCACGCACCCCGGCCGGGGGTGTGTCCTGCGACTTCGTGGTCCATTGTCCTTACTTGTGGCCCCCGAAAGCACGTCTTTCCTCCCTCGAAGCTCATATTCACAGCGCCTGGCTGTCCCAGGGGGCGAGGACGCACCAGTCACAGGATGACGAGGGAGGGAGTCTGTACCTCCCCTGGTGGCGTGTTCACAGAGGAGCGTGAGGACACAGCACGGCTTGGCAGTCTGTATGCACACGGCTCTGCGTCTGAGCCGGCTTCCTGGACGCCATCCACACCGAGCTCTGTCTGCAAATGCGCGGACAGCGTGGGACAGAGTGCCTCCGCATCAGTGCCGCGCTCCTCTCCCAGCCCCAGCCCTGCAGAGCTGTGGGCTTCCGGCACCTGCTCCACACGACCACGGCCAACTCGGGGACCCCCGCCGCTCCCCAGACTTGGGACGGGCTCCCGGGGGGCACCTGGGGCTCTGCAGCCCCAGGGCGTTGATTACGTGGAGCCTCTGTGCCCGGGAGGCTGTTGGAGGGCAGCCACCTGGGATCCCGGTGCCTCGAGGTGCCTGTGGGTGGCCTCCCAGCACTGCCGCCACGCCCTGGGCCGTCTCTCTACAATGTACAGCCGGGGGGTGGGGGTGGGGTGGAATACCGGGTGCATTGAGGCTTGGTTTACAACACAAAAGTCAAGCTGGCATTCGGTGCTTGCCAAATTCTGACCCGGGCACGGTCCCGGCCTTCCCTCCTGTTTCTCCTCAGCCCCCAGGTTCCGCTGCATCTGAACTTACCTGTCGTCCTCTGCTCTTACGTGTTCGAGGCCACACCGGTCTCCTTTGCCCTTCACCCGGTTCATCTGCCCCGATACCCAGCCCCCTGGTGCCAGTCGGGGGCGTTTGGAGACGGCGGTCAGAGGTTGCATTGCCATCATGCTGGCAGCTACCAGGTAGTAACTGCATCGTGTTGGGTGAGGAACTCACCTTTCGGACCCTTAGTTCCTTCCTGTGTGAGCTGTTGGGAGGAAGAGCGCCCAGGCTTCCTGCCAGCACCCACTGGCCCCGCAATGGGGCGCCACCTGGCAGGAACATGGCGCTTTGCAGGAGGGGAGCGCCGCCCTGCTGTGGGCTGGAGGGACTGGTTGGTGTCAGAGCCTCTGATTTTGGGGCCGAGCTGACCACTGTGAGGTCGAGGGTTGGAGTCCTCCAAGTGTTTCCTTGGACAAAAATCAAGGCCCACCCTGTACCTGGTAGAGCCCCACAGCCAGCACCTGGAAAGTGCATTCCGGTCACATCTTTACTTTAAATGCATACAATTTTAAAAAATTTGGTAAGGATACCTGATTTTTTTAATTTGAGAAAGCGGCAGTGTAAAGTTCCCCACCGCCCAGAGTGGGGGAGGGCAAAGGGGAGAAGGGGGTGGGGGTCCTGTCTCTAGGGGACACTGCTCAGACGCTCCGGGGAGCCCCTGGGTCAGGCCCCAGCTTGTCAGCTCTGTGGCTGGCAGCTGTGGGGTCCACAAAGCAGCCGGCCCATAGATGGCTCAAAACGTGTTTATTTAGTCCATGTTTAAAACAGATGGACACGCAGAGCTTTGAGACTGGTCGCTGGCGGTCTGTTGAGCCCGTGGGTGTCAGACTGTGGCCACGCAGTGAGCAGCCGGCCAGCCCATGTGCGGAGGCTGTCGTTTGGCAGGTGGCAGGTGACCTCTCATCTCACCCGCTTCCGGGCCTTGGCTGCAGTGCAGGTCAGGGGGCTGGAGCGACTGGGGGCTGATGCCCGGACAGGACGTGACCACAAGGTGGCAGCACCGCACGCTCTTCACCTGAGTGCAGGGTGGACGGGTTTGCCCAGGGTGGAGGGATTTCAAATTCTGGGTTCGGTCCTGGGCAGAAGCCCTGGGGTGGGGACGTTCCCCAGGCACTGAAAATCACGGCATATTTGGCAGAAACAGAGCCACCTGGCCACGACGTGACTCCTACCCAGGATATCTGGCAGAGGGCCAGGGACTCTTGTCCAGAAGGGTGTGGCTGAGTCAGGGCCTGCTCACTCCCCAGCTCGACAGGGAGATGACGGGGAGATACCGAGCTGCGGCTCCACGTGGGTTGTGGGTTTGATTTCCGTCTGGTGCGTGGTCTCCACCCATCACCCCCCACAGATAAAGGATTTAATGCAGCACGGTTCACATATTGGGGGGAAAAACAGTGCAGTATCTTTCTGACCTCGACGAGGGAGAAGTTTTTTTTTTTTTAAACAGTGAACAGAAATGTTCATGATAGCATAAAGGAATGATACGCTTAATTATTTTAACATTAATAAATTCTGTCCATGAAAATGTGTCGTAAAAATAGTAAAAGGATCACAGATTGAGAGGAGAGAGATATCTGGAATACATAATGAATGAAGTATCGTCATCAGAATATATTAAAAATCTCCAGGATACAAAAGGAAAAAGATAAACCAGAAAAACAAGCAAAAGACACGAATGGACCCTTTCCGGTGGAAGGAGAAACCGATGGCCACTAAGCATCTGGGGACATACCTACTGCGTTTCATCTTCGATCAGACGGGCCCAGTTAGGGAGCTGGAGAGCGGTAGGTGGCAGGGAGGCTGGGAGCCAAGGACCTGTGTGCACTGCTGGTGGGGACGTTATCTGGGACAACCAAGCGCTTTAGGGAAAAAGGTTCTTGTCTTCTTGTAAGCTGAGCGTTTGCAGGCCTGTGGTCAGAAGCCGTCCTACCCCAGGTGTGGACTCTCGGAAAGTTCCCCGACGTGAGCACCGGGACACGCGCACACTGATGTTGATGGCAAAGCTATTTATAGTGTGAAACAAACAAAGAAATGGGAAGCAATGCAAAGGCCACCAACACAAGCATAGGTGATACAGTGACTTTAAGATGGGGAAGTCGGGACGGTTTCAGGAAGGGGGCCACACCTCTGTGCCAGGTGTGGGCTCCGTGATTCGTCAACAGCCAGCGGTCAGCTCCCCAAAAGCACGGCCAGTAGAAGGTGCTGGGGCGTGACCTTGACCATCTCCGTGTCTTGGACGGAAACAGCCAAGGGCAGCTCTTTAGAGGACTGTGGGTGCAAACTTCCAGGGATGAGGTGGCCTTCTGGGGCTCAAAGGCACCGCATGGTGATGACAGGTAGTAACCCCGTGTCACATGCTCGGCAGTGGCCAACAGAGTCGACCTCAAATGCTCTCACCACAAGCAGAAATGGTACTTGTGTGTCTTCACGGAGGTGTTAGCTGACCATGGCGGTACCCATTTTGCAGTGTGTAAGTGTATCTGATGAACGTGACATGCGCAATCGTATGTTAGTAAAGCTGGGAAACGTTTTAAAAGGACAGGTGATTTGAACGTTAATGGCCCTGAGGGGTTTCCCTCGTCCGTTTGTCTGTGCATCCACAGCTTGTTACATGTCTAGGCTTTGAAATCCGGGATGAAGCCGTTCTCTTTGGACCAGGCGTGCTGAGCCGGCCAGCTTCCCTGATTCGTGTTAAGGGACTCGGACCCCCTCCGATTGCTACGTGTCTGACTTTGGGTGTATTCCGTGGCAATATTAAACATGTGCTCGCAGGTAACATTGTGTTGTGAGTAGCTCTGCAGGTTGTTCTGGCTGCAGAATTTGTTTCGTTCAAATAGAAAATCCACTTGGGCCCTGGGGACAAAGAAAGGCGCGATGGTGTCAGACAAGAGGCTGAGCTGTCGGTCCTCAACAAAATGTTGGCACTCCAGGGCCAGCGGCACATTACAAAGATCGCACAGCAAGGTCAAGGGGGGTCCGTCCCAGGATGCAAGGGGGGTAGTGTCTGCAAATCAACCAACGCAATACACCGCAGAAATAAAATGAAGGACGAACATCACATGATCATACCAACGGATGCGGAAAAAGCATTTGAGAAAATCCAACACCCATCTATGATGAAAACACTCAGCAAAGGGGGAGTAGAGGAAACGTACACCAACCTAATGAAGGCCGTGCCCAAGGAACTACAGCCGACATTACAGTCAACAGGCGGAAACTACAGTCATTCCCCTGAAGATCAGGAGCAAGACAAGGGTGTCCACTTTCCCCACTCTCACTCAACACAGGACTGGACATCCTAGCCACAGTGATCAGACAAGAAAAAGAAATACAAGGACAGGAAAATTTCAGATATCCCACCTAGCAGTATTTTTGCCAATATATGTACTAGGACAAGGGAAGTAAAGGGAAAAATAAACAAATGGGACTGTCTTTTGACCCAGTGATTCCACTGCTGGGATTATACCCTAAGAAACCCTGGTCACCAATTCAAAAGAACCTGTGCACCCCAGTGTTCATAGCAGCACAATTTACAATAGCCAAGGGCTGGAAACAGCCTAAATGCCCATCAGTCAATGAGTGGATCACAAACCTGTAGTACATTTACACAGTGGAATACTACGCAGCAGAGAGAAAGGTGGAAGTCTTACCTTTCACGACAGCGTGGCTGGAACTGGAGAATATCAGGCTAAGTGAAACAAGCCAGGCAGCGACAGACAAATACCACACGATCTCACATGTAGGAGGATTCTAATGAACAAAACAGAAGCAGAGACATGGACACGTAGAACAGACGGACAGCGACCTGAGGGGGGAGGGCGGTGATGGTGGAAAGAAGAGGAAGGGGCTAGTCAAAGAGACTGTGTGAGTGACCCGCGGACACGGACAACAGCGTGGGGACTGACTGTGGGAGTGGGGGGTGGGCTGGCGAAGGGGGACAGAAGTGGGAAATCGGGACAACTGTAGTAGAATAACAATAAAGACAATTTTAAAAAAAGAGGTAAATGGAACATCCTTTACCTCGTAACAGCTGTGCACCGGAACTCGCCAGCCACTCCCTGCGCCGTGGTGGGAGCCGCCAGGACAAGGCGTGAGGCCGCGCATCTAATCCACGCGCGTCATGCGGGTGGAAAAGCCCTTTAGAAAAACAGTGGGTGCAGATTTTCTGTCTTTGCCTGGACCTGTTTTCTTCCCCACAAGGAGGAGACCAGGCGCCAGTGAGGATGCCCCACGCACTTGCTTTGTGGAGGGGCGGTGTCTCCGCCACGTCTCGCCTGTTCCCCATGAGACAGGGGCGTCCTCTGTACTGCAAGGCTCTCCCAGGGCCAGTGAGCTGCACATGCGTTTCTCCGCACTGGCCTTGCCGGCCCATTTAGCAAGTCCGCCTACGCAGCTTGCTCTCCTAAGAGGAGAACTAAGATAAACAAAGGCTTTTGATAGACCTGTCTTAATATTAAAATAATAAATAAACAAAAGAGTGTTATAGGTTGGGCACGCAAGAACACAGTTGGAATCTGACCTTTGAGTGTCATTCCGGCGTTAGGTAGAAGTAATGGTGTTTATACGTCAACTCTTCGTTCCCCAAAGTTTGGGCAAAATTTGAAAGTGCAACAGGGAGTGTTCGAAACCCGGCGACCGAAGGCGGGGGGCGGGGAGGAAACACGGGAGGGAATACCGCCAGGACGGCGTTCCCCCTAACACTTGCATTTACCCAACAAACACTCATGAAGCTGGATCCCCTCTGAGCAAGGTGCTATACGTGAGCAAGGTCACGGCAAAGGGAGCACACGGTGCGTGAGGTGACGGGTGATGAACGAGATCATTCCTGTTTCCACTGAAGTAGTCACTGTTAATTAAATGTTTGGTCCGTTGCCTGGTTGGTCCCATTTCTTCCCTCCCTCCCTCTGGTGAGGGGTCTTCCTGCGTCTAGCCCACCGGAGTGGAGGGTCCTCTTGGTCTGTGTGTGTTCGTTTGCACCATGGGCTTTTTGGCCAATGGAATTGTAATGAACTTGGTGTGAGCGGAGACCTTCAGTTTATTTGAGTGGTTGGCTCGGCCTCTTGCCTGCCTGAGATCTGTCACGAGAACAACACGTCAGGGAAGGCTGCTGGTCCAGCGAGGATGGGGAGACTAAGGGAACAGAACCGAACTCGCCCCAAAGTCTGGAGCCAGCCTCAGCCGCCCTGCGGCCCGAAGCAGGGCTGTGCCCGGTGACCTGGAGTCTCCTGAGTAAGAAGTGTGTCAGAGATTGCAAGTGTGTCAGAGACTGATTTTTGCAGTGTTCCGTTAAATGGCTTCAGTGCAGCTCCTAGAAAGAACCCGCAAGTGAAACCGAAATGAGTCAGGCGGCAGGCGTGATGTAGCCAAGGTCAAGTTTTGGGACGAGCGTATGGACGACGCATTCCGGTCTTTAATGAACAAGAGTAGTGGTAGTTATGAAATTATTTAAAAACTTTCTTTGTACAGGGACAGAGGTCACTCCAAATGGGCATGTGTCTCTCATCCAAGAAAGGTCCCAACCACTGGTTAGCTGCCCACGGAATTCTCGAGTGTTTTACAAAGTGTTCGCGTCCACTGTCATTGGTCAGTACCCATTTCGCACAGTGACTTCAAGGGACAGGGCTGGCAGATGAAGCTGGAAAATGAACGAGAGCCCTGGCCCGGTGGCTCCATTGGTTGAAACGTTGTCCCGTACACCAAAAGGTTGTGGGTTCAATCCCCGGTCAGGGCACATGCCTGGGTTGTGGGTTCGATCCCCGGTCAGGATGCCTATGAGAGGCAACCAGGTTATGTTTGCCTCTCTTTCTCTCCCTCCCCCTCCCTTTCCTTCTAAAACAAACAAAATCTATGAACTTATCCTCGGGTGAGGATTAAAAAATAGTAAGAAATAAAATGAACGTGAGAAGAATGGCATTGGTGGGGACCGTATGTTTCTGGTACCGGGTACAACTTCCCATGGTTCCGTCTCGACATTTCAGGACACGTTCGGCTGCCGTGTCTGTGCCCTGACTCCCCAGGGCAGAAGAAAATAGGTCGGCCAGAGTTTGAGCTACTCTGCCCATCGGGGAAGGAAGACGGGGGCATACCATGGAGAGGGGAGAGTTTGGAAAATGCTCTTGCTCTGTGGGGAGAAAAGGATAATTGAGCTGGAAAAAAAATTAGCCCAGAACGTCTGTGTGTGGCCGTGATAACGGATGGGAGAAGGGCACAGAGGGAGGCGCAGGGAGACACCCCGGCAGCTGAGGGCGTTGCAAGGTTTGGACTCTCCTTCTACCCGCTTTTTAACCCTCACCTGAGGGCATGCTGATTGATTTTAGAGAGGGGGGAAGGGACGGAGAGGGAGAGGAAGAGGAACATCAACGTGAGAGGGAAACATTGTTCTGTTGCCTCTTGCACCTGCCCCGACTGGGGGCCGAACCCGCCACCTTGGCTCGCGTGCCCCGATTGAAAACCAACCTGCAAGGTTTGGGTGCCCAGGACGGTACCCCGCCCAGCGGCGAGCCGCACCCCAGGGCCAGGGCCAGGTACAGACTCAGAGTTTTTGCACGTGTTGGCTTTGTTTTGTGATTGCTTTCAAATCCCCCAGATGTGGCTCCAACTTTCATTTCCTTCGCAGAGCTTGTCCTCCTCGAGTTTTTGTGGAGAAAAGCTGATTATAAGAACTTTGTTCCTGCTGTTTGGCGTAATCCCTTTGTCGGAGATTACAGTGCAGAGTCAAACCCGAGGCTTCAGATCCCTGCGTTTGGAAGCCAGTACCGTATTTCTCCGTGTATAACGGGCATCCTGTTTGTCCCTCAAAAATGTGGGCAACAGTGCCTGTTTTACACAGCAAAATACGGTAAGATCCTTCCTTCTCCAGCCTGTTCTGATGTGTGTTCTAGGTGAGGAGATAGATTGACAATGGTTACCTCCGAGTTTTTTCTGAAAAAGGTGATAAAGAACCAGTTAATACTTGAGTTGATAGTCTACGATTAAGAATTTCACATTAAGTCCGGTTGGCACAGCGAAAAACGACCGCACGTGTGTTACTAGAAAAAACCCCCAAAACTATCACTTCCAAAAATTAGGTTAAAAAAAAAAACCCTCTAAGTTTTCACTTTTGTTAATACGTATTGGGCTCCTTTAGTCTACGTGGTAAAAAGCACCTGTTTTTAAAAACAGTTTATGCTTTTTTTGGCCACTGGAATGAAACTTCTTATCCTCCCCCTTGCTTCATGAGGCAGTCAGTGTTCATCGAGGTGGAAATTAGGCACAGATTTTACTCTCTGGGCATCCGGAGGGGCGACAGGGTCCGCTTGGGAGAGGGGAAGGACGCAGACGGAAGGACACGGGGGGAGAAACCCCGTGGGAAACCACACCGCACACCTGCTCACCTGGGAACGTGTACTATCCCTAAGAGACCCGGAAGAGAACTCGCTTTCCACCCTTCTTAGAAGGAAAGAGGATGAGAAATAACAGCTCATTTTCTCCCTGCAAACGACTTTAAATCCCACGGGCTCCCTTCTCCCGGCCCTGCCCGATCTCACGGGCCCTGAAGTGTGGATGCTCCCTGAGGCTCAGGCCTCGGTCCCCGGCCAGGATGCACCGACCACCCTCACGCCAGGGATGTTGATGGTTTCTTCTTTTTAAAAATGTCCTCTTCTTGCAGTTACGGTTGACACGGAACGCTATGCCAGCTTCAGGTGCACAGTGTGGTTATTGGCCATCTGCACGCCTTACAAAGGGACCCCTCTGCTGAGTGTGGGGCCGACCTGGCCCGCCGCACAGTTGATACCGCGTCACTGACCCTCCTCCCTGGGCTGGGCTTCACAGCCCTGATGTCATAACTAGCAATCTGGGTTCTCAATCGCATCATCTTTCTCACCCAGCCCTCCGACCCGCCTCCCGCGGGGTGGCCGCCAGGTTCGTTCTCTGTATCTGTGAGCTTCTCTTTTCTCTCTATTTATTTTCGTTCGATTCCGCATAGAAGTGACATCGTGCTGTGTTTCTTTCTCTACCCGACGTACCTCACGGAGTGTAATTCCCTCTAGGGCTATCCGTGTTGCCACGAAAGGCAGGATTCATTCCCCTCTTTCCTTCCTTCCTTCCTCCCTCCAGGGCAGAGTAATATTCCACTGTGTGGATGTCCCGCCTCCTTCCAGCACGCTTCCAGCTGGTCCTCCAAAGAAACCTGGAGCCCGTACCTGGATACAGGACCCAGATGCTATCCTCAGAGGTTCCCTGCGACTTTGTTCATAGCGGCCAAGCTGCGGCAGGGGACCGGCAGCGCGGTGGCTCTGTGACCAGTCCCCAAAGTCCCAGCCTGGGGCTCTCCCCCTGGGGCTGCCCCTCTGGGTGGGGCCCTGGGACTCGGGCCTGTCCCCATTGCTGTCTGTCAGGCCAGAGTCGCTCAGGAAACCGGACAGAGGCAGCGAGCTGAGGAGCAGGGTCTGTTAGCGAGGAAAAAAGGCAGAAGCGGAGCCAGCCGAGGGAGGTTAGGACTCGCTCCGTTGTTCTTAGGGCAACGTTTTTAAGCCAAAGTCCCTCGAAGGGTAACTGGTTGGAGTGTCAGCGTCTGATTGGCCAGAGCCGGTTGCTGGGGGCCGTTTCTGGTGACCATTGTTCTTGATACGTCTTGTCTGGCTCCAGTTAAAGCCACACCCCATATGCCGGACAGGCCGACCCCAGACCCCAGTCCCAGCCGGGCACCTGTTTGTCCCAGGTGGGGCGGGCAGGCAGCCTCCCAGGCTCCTGTTTCCCACGGTGCAGTTTTCCCACCCGGTGATTTCTCATTCCTCCTGGGCTTGCCTAGGCCTGTCACTGTCACGGTTGCCTGTTTCTAGTTCCTGTATTGCCTGTCACCTGCTGGTCCATTGCAGAAAGAGGGACCTTGGAAGAGCTCAGAGGGGGCAGGAAGTGTCGGGGGCTCCGTGTCCCCAGCGTCCTCTGTGGGGCCGGCCCTCTCCAGCCCTGGCAGCGTCCTCTTCGGCGTGTTCCGGCCAGTCCAGGGTGCGGGCGGCTCTCTGGTGCCTGCGCTCTGCCCTCTGCCTGCCTTTCTGTCTGCAGCTTTGTCCTCAGTCCCTCAAAAACACCCTCTCTTCAAATGTCCCAGAATCCAGCCTCCCGGTGTCGGCGGGGACACTGACTGGTACAAGCAGACCCTCCCACAAACGCTGGGATCTCACATCACGAGTGAGGCCTCTGACTCCTTTCGGGTGACAAACGAGGAGTCGCCGGAGCCCAGTGCGGCTCTTCCATCCACCCTAATCTGTGTCCAGCAAACGGCGGTGACTGAGTGAATTGCCGGGTTTCTGTTTCATCAACAGCGGGGTAGAAACGAGCGGCGTGTCAGAGGCATTAGCGCTCACACATAAATAAAAGTGCCTTCCTTAGAGCTGGTGAACCCCGCTCCCCTCCTTCACTGCGGGGCGCCCGATGCTGCGCTTGGCATCCCGAGGGCTGTGCGCTCCCCGATGGATGTGCACCGGCCCCTTCGGCCCCTTCGGCCCCTTCGGCCCCCCAGCGGCCCCTCCACGTCATCATCCCACCCGAGGGTCCCTCCTCTTCCTTGACTACGCCGATTTCATTCTATTTTCCCCGCCCCTGCCTGATAGAAGATAATGGGGTGAAACTAATACACAGAAAATAACCAACAAGCTACAAAGTGACCAGCTCCTGGGAATGGAGTGTCACTCCCGGGTTTGCTCTCTCCAAACCAGGCACCTGGACCCGAAACCCATGGGACAGGTGGGGAATGAGTTCTTTAGGGACCTTCAAATCCCAGCATGCCAGCGTCCCCCACTGAGGGGGTCACGAGCTTCCAGGGTGTATTCAAGCTCCTCTAGGAGGTTCCCTGTTGCCCCTCCAGCCGGCGGGGTCTGCCAGCAGGGTGCTGGGTAAAGCTGCCCTATATGTAACCCCACCTTTGAAAGCCCTTTTCCACCTGGGTCCTTCGCCTTTGAATCCCCCAAGACAGGAAGAGAAGGCGTTTTACTCATCAGATAGCTGGGGAAATGCGGCCGATGGAGGGGTGACTTCCCTAAGTTCAGCAGTACGGAGCCGCCCTGGCCGGGCTGCTGGTTAGAGCACCATCCTGAGACTGTGTTCAGGTTGTGGGTTCGATCCTCGGTCGGGGCAAAAACCAACTAATGAATGCATCAATGGGTGGGACAACAAATCGATGTCCGTCTCTTTCTCTCTCCCCCGTTTTCCCTATCTCTCTAAAATCAATATATATATATTGATTTTTTATATATATATATATAATATATATATATAATAAAATATATGTATATATATTTAAAATATATATATATTATATATATATTTTATATATATATAAATATATATATATTATATATAATATTATATATATATAATATATATATATATAATAAAATAGTAACAGAGCCAAGTCAAGACCAGGCCTCCTGCTGCGTTTCAGAGAGTCTGACTGTACCCCATTTGCTGATTTTCCCAGGTGCCTGGGCACTAAGCCCCGAAACCCAGGAAAGAGGGGGCGTGGCTGCTAAATTCTGGTCCCTGTTCCAGCTTCGCTCACCGAAAGCGTCACATGCTCCTCCTTCTTTTGGTAGTAACCCCCGAGTGGCAATTTGCAGTGCGTAATCCAAGTTGGATGACACGTGTCCCATGTGTGTTTCATAAGGTACATTTACAAATGGGGAAGTTGAGGTGTACAGGGGCCGCGTGACTGGCCCAGGCTGACCCCGCTGGCCCCGAGAGCCAGCCTTTTGGACCGTGAAAAGGGTCCTTTTCTGCTCGGATGGTGCAGGAAAACTCTAGTTCAAATGGCAACACTGAGTCCACATGGTGTGCGCTGGCTCCGTCTCTTCGAAACGCAACATCGCATGTAGCAAACGACTCATCGTACACGCCGTTGGGTGGGCGGGGCTCCCCCCACACTCTGCCCCCGCAATCAGGCATAAGGTGATGGTTTGGAAACAGTGGCGTGTAAACCGAGGGTGGTTTTCTGGGTCCCTGAGGGTAGCCATGGAGACATCTGTGGAGGACCTCGCATGGGGGTTGCGAGTTTTCAGGAACTGTAAAAATTTGCCTGTGGCCCCACCAGCTGATTCAGTGACCCTGACTGAGTGTCTGGGGGCAGCATGGTGCTGACAGACACAGGGGGCCGGCACGGAGGGGTCGAGACCCCCTCAGGGAGCTCTGGCTGCGGCGCGGGGGGCTGCAGGGCATCCCGTGGGCCAGCCCCCTGGGGAGTCGTTGAGGAGAAAAGGGACAGAAGAACTGGTCCCCACGTCCTCATCTCCTTTCCACAGCCTCACTGAAGACTTCTTCCACCCTGGCCTCCCTTCTCTCTCTGAATGTCTTGTTTGGAGCGTCCTGAGACCGAGGGGTGGGGAAACCCCAGGGCTGTGTGTCAGGCGGCCTGAGGGCTGGTCCCCTCCCTGCTGCTGGCACAGGGGGGTCATTTCCTGGGGTGACTGGGGAACCCTGCCCGGGGCCTGGCACAAATGAGTCCAGGCTGGGCTGCCCCGGGGTTCACCTCCACCACGATGTTCCTTCAGCCTCAGTTTCCTCCTCCTTAACACTGGGGTCTTCACGGTGCCCAGCCCAGGGGAACTGAGGTCGAACAGACACGCAGGCAGAGCGCCTGAGCGCGCCCGGCGCCATCCATGTCACCTTGACCTTGGCAGTGATGAGACGGGCGGGCGATACGTGTCTTACCTTCGCTTTGTAAGAGAATCGCATTGTGTTGCAGGCCAAGGAGAAGGAGATAATCACGATCTAAAGAATATTACTTCCAAAGTTTTGAAATTCTTTCCATGACAGTTGACGAACTGTTACACGAACTTCAGGTGTACGCAGAGCGGTCAGACGTTTATACAATTGACGAAGCGATCGCCCCGGGAAGTTCAGAGCCCACCTGGCCCCCTCCATAGCTCGTGTATTATTGAAACATGACAGACGGTTTGGTTGTGACCGTCACCATCGGCATCCCTAGCCTAGTCCCTGTGACATGCAGAGGACTTGAGGAATGCAGGGACTGTGGGGGGCAGGGGGGCAGAGTTCACCGCCCGTCCTTTCCAGCGATGCCCTCTGCTGAGAGTGTGGGGGGCGGACAGAGCAAAAGGCTGAGGCCTTCAGGGGTGTGTGGGAGAGAATGGGTCAGGCAACGATGTGGCAGGGGCCCCCGTTTGGCTTCCGTCCCGTTGGGGACATCTGTTCCACTGTGTACCCTTAAATCACACACCACGCCCACAGTAGCTGCACAGTGTCACCTCAGTGTCCCCATGTGCCGTGAGCCCCAAGTCGCTGCCCAGCGCCCTCTCGGTCCACCCAGGCTGCCTGTGGTCGCCTGGCCAAGGCGGCCTATTAATACTCTGTCAGCTACCGATAAAGCCCCAGTTCAGTGTGATTTATTTATCGTATTGACGTGCCCTCCAAAGCCAAGAGCAAATTAAGTGAGCGTGGGCTTGTGTTGTCTTGAGTCTGCAGTACAGATAAAAATCAAGCTGTCATCTGTGTGCCAGGAAGATGAATGGGAAAGTGCGTTCTCTGGTTCTCCGGGCGCTCGGTGTACGTGCGGAGCGGCGGGGGGAGCGGTGGGGGGGGGTTGCTGGCCTTTGGACCTCGGGGCGGCTTTTTCCAGCAGGACCTCTGCGGTCCCAAAGGACCTAATTATCAGTCCTGCTCATGCTTTTCTTCTTCTAAAAACAGGGCCGACACATGGGCACCCCCTCCTAAATACCTGCTTATGTCTCATCTTCGCAGCTCATTTATGCGTTGTCAGGAGTTCACGATGGTTGCATCTCAAATTGAAATCGCCTGTTCTGCAAACCAGAACGGTGCCCCCCCCCCCCCCCAGAGGCCTGGGCCAGGCCGAAGACTCTCCGTGCTGAGTCTGGTCCACGCCTGCCTCGTGGGAACTTACAAACTCTCCGGGAGGGGGGGGTTCTTTTTAACTCTCCGTGTGCCATCTTTTTGGTGAAGGACTTGGGAAACTTGCTCTCCTTCTGTTCTGCTGCGGGGCCGGAGGGGAGTCTAGGGACCTCGAAGTCGCTGTCCACCCCCAACAAGACGGTGGAAGCAAAAAGCTTGCTGTGACCTTCAGCCAGGAAGTGACAGGCTTCTCCCGGGGTCCCGTGTGCCCCGCAGGGCTCCTGAGGCCTCCCAAGGCCTCGGAATGGGTGTTCCCAGAGCACCTGCTGTGCCTGGTGCCTGACGTTCAGGGCAGCGGGGACCTGAGGCCACGGCAGGCCCTGGCTTTGGGGAGACTCGCAAATCCGATCCTCACTGAGGAATGGAGCTCAAGCTGGGGGGAAGCTCCGTTTGTTCGCCCCCAGGGGCATTCAGGGAAGTCGGGTAGGAAGTGAGGTTCCCCTCCATCTCCGTCCCCCCGCCTCTGTCACACTCCCTGGAAAATCATTGCCCACCCCCAGGGCCCGCAGCATCCTGTCTGCTCTCTCACACTGTGTGGGTTCCCCGAGGTGCTTCTCACACACTCATGTTCTGTCTCTCACACTCACACACACACACACACACACACACACACTCGCACACCCCTGCTCTCTCCTGCTGTGTTTCCAACTCAGCAATTACGTCCCTCTCCCTGAACACCACAATTTGGGGGTGCAGGAGAAAGCACCCCCCCCCGATGTTTTCACTTACGGTTATTCCTGTACCTCAGGGAGTTACCTACTAGCGTAAGTGAGGGATGGATCCACGTGTGAGGGGCGACAGGTGGGAGCCAGCTGGTCTGAGAAGCCACAGGGCTGGCAGGGCTCCGAGGGCGCACAGGTGGGCAGGGGTGGCGCTGTCTCTCCGCGGCCGTTTATTCTGGGACAGGGAGGCATTGGTTTCCCCGCAGAGCGCAGCCCGGTGGACAGATGGAGGGGGGGCATTTAGTGCCCTGGACTGACTCCACCCCTGGGACGGGGAGGTCGAGTTACAGCGTCCCACACAGCTTCTTCGGCGAGGCCGGCTTAGACCGGAAAGCACCGTCTGGTTGAATTTTGAGGCGCCTGCTCGGCCCGCTGCGTGCCCTAGAGTGGCGGGAAGGCTCATGTTCCTCTGGAGTCAGGCTGCGTGCTTCTGAGCAGCGCCGATTCTCCGGGATTCCCTGAGCTTTGCGTCTTGGTGTCCCAGAACCTCATCCGTTTTAAAAGTGCTCCTCGCCTGTGAAGGATTGTTCCAGGCAGCCTTCCAGGTACGTCCTGCTGGGCGAGCGTGCGATTCTGTTGTTCGGATCGACTGTATCCTAATACTTGAAATGTTCCTGGCTGATCAGTCACTGAAAGCTATATAAAAATCCCTATTTTACATTTTCCACATTATTATTTCAGTTTTTAGAGTTATTGATGAGAGAGAGACAGACAGGCAGACGTCGATCTGTTATTCCACCCAATGATGCACCCATTGGTTGACGCTTGTATGTGCCGTGACTGGGGATTGAACCCGCAGCCTTGCCGTCTGGGGACAGCACTGTAACCACTTAGCTATCTGGCCGGGCAAACCATCAAAACCTTAACAGCGGTATTTCTGCTTTACCCCCGTCCCAGCGAAGACCTTCTTCTCATTTTACCCAATATACGGGTACTTTCCTTGAGAGCGAAAGAATCCAGCCCGGAGCCCCACGTCAGCAGCCGTCCTGTTTCTCTCGCCCGGAGAGACCCCTCGTTCCCCCCTGGACTTCGCGCCCTTGGCACGCTGAAGCTTTCGGGCCAGTTACCCTCCCGTCGGCCCCCGAACTCCGGTTTGTCCGTCGTTTCTGAATTGCTGTGAAAGACACATGCTCCGCGTCCAGTCGGGTCACAGAGATGCCGAGTGTTCTTTTCTCCCGGTGTCCCGTCAGGTGACGTGTGACCCTGATGTGTCCCTGTACGAGCTGCGACCACTTTGATCGCTTGACGAAGGTGCTGTCTACGCCCCAGGGCCCTTTGCCACCGTGCCGTCCCTTCCCTGGGCACTCAGTGCGCACTCTGCGGGGACAGACTCTGAAACTGCGGAACCGCCTCCCCTTGTGGTCCGGTCTCCGGCTGACTCACCGCCGGCGCGGGCTGGGCGGCCTGCCCTCCTCCGGGAGGGGTGATGCCTCGCGGGTGTCATCGGTTTTCATGGCCGAAGGGCTCCCTGCCCGGTCAGCGGTGCCTCTCTTCTGATGTGTCTGTCACTGACTTCCTGCGTGCAGCACGGTGGGTTGTCATTTTGTGCTCCTGTGCCCCAAGCCTGGGACGTGTGGGATCCTCAAGGAAGCCCGATTCTCACCGTGGTCGGTGATATCGGGAGGCTAAGATCCAGGCGCTGGGCGTGCTCCCTGCTCCTAGGAGACGGCTTGGTCCAAGCGGCTTGCTGGACGACGAGAGGGGCATGTGCAGATACTTCCCCACATGTGTCACACATGTGCACACCACACACATCCTACCACATATCACATAGACACCACACACATCACACATACTGCACACACCACATACCACACACAGCACACACCCCCTATCATACACCACACAGACATCACACATACCACACATCACACATACCACACATTGCACATACCACACACCACACACACACCCTATCACACCTCACATACACATCACACATACCACACATACCACACACAGACATACTATACACACTGCATACACATCCTATCACATACCACATAGACATCACACATACCACACCATCACATACACACTGCACACACACCCTATCACACCTCACATACACATCACACATACCACACACACCACACACATACATACTATATACACATACTGCACACACATCCTATCACACATCACATACACATCACACATACCAGACCATCACAGACACACCACACATCACACATACTATGAACACACACATCTGTACCTTCATTCAAACCTATCTGTAGATACATCGAAAACCATGGTTCACGTCAGTTTCTCCGATTCTCTCATTTCCGTAGTATTTTCCCCTCCCGGGTCTCCTCCTCCTTCCCTATCAGGGAAAAGTCTGGTCCCTCCCAGTCTCAAAGTCTTTCCCAATTCGGTCACTTCCCCGGACTCTGGCCAGTCCTGATTGACCGTCCTCCTAAGGGCCCTCCCGCCGACTCCTTGCTGGCCCCTCCTGCGAGGGCCCCTCCCATTCCTCCCCTCCAGGGGCATGACAGCCCCCGTCCTTGGAGCCGGAGGTCATGGCCACTGCCCACCCCTACATTTGTGGCCTGTTCGGTGGATGTTAACTAGCTTTTCTACCGGCTCGTAGAAAGAGGGGCTTCCTCATTATTTACCTACAATATTTTTGAAAACTAGACTCCATGTGGGTCCTTCTAAAATTCGCCCCTGTTATGAGTGTTCCCTAGAAGCCTTCCTCAAAGTTGCCACCCCTGCTCTGGCCAGGCTGACAGCCGCCCCGAGCCCGAGAGCATCCCCCCTCCCCGGCGCCCCTCTGGTCCCCAGATCACTGGAGGGAAGGGGGGAGAATGGGAATTGAGATGCAAACCCGCCTTTCAAGTACATAAAAAAGGTAATACGAGAGAAGAGCCGAGGAGACGTTGATGGGGCCCAAACACCCGTGCCTGGGAGGGACTGACGAAAAATAATAGGATTGAGCCATAAAATCTTTATGGCGTCCTAGGAATAATTGAATATTTCAGGGTTTGTTGTGCTGAGATTTTATGAGCCAGACAGGGGACCTTTACAGTTTATTTTCTTTTGCTCTTCAACGGCTTTAATTAAGGTTGGACTTGAGGCTGAAAGCTGCTTGGAAACTTGCGATTTAGAATAAAAAAAACCTGGGCAACTTGTACCACTGCCGAAGCTGGACAGGTTCTGTGGCCGCCCCCACAGGGCCCATAATTTGGCCCCTTCTGAACACAACATTTTAAATGTTTTTACTCAGTCATTGCTCTGAGTGTCAAAATAAAAAATGTGTATGAACACGACTGGCATCCATCTTTCCTTATGTCGTAACCTAAGTGCCCTGGATTTCTCGAGGGGCGTTTCCAAATGACATGATGGGTGTCCCCCGTCCCCTGCCCCCGTGGAAGCTTCTAGTATATGTTTAATGAACTACGGACTTAGAAGTGGACACTTGGGATAAGAGCAGACACAGGATATTCCCATTTCTTCCAAAGCAGGGGCCACGGCCACGAGCACGCAGCTGTCTCGCCCCCTGGGGCTGGCCTCATTTTTGGTCGATGGCAAAGACGTTCTTTACTCAAGAAAGAAACCGAAGTCGCCTCTGTCACCACAATGTCCTTCTTCACCCATGGAGTTTCTCCAAGTGGCCGTGAAGGATAAGGAACTACGTCACCATTTAATGTCTTTTCTTCTGCATACCCACTGCTGATTTTTTTTAAGTCCTAAAAGTCTCTTTTTCTTTAATGAACCAGATTTGACTGCATTCAACACACGAGGCCCGTCAGGAAAGTGTCCCGCCCTTGTTCATGTAACGAGAACAGTGTGTGCATATTGATGTGACCCGGCAGCCAAGGAGGGTGGACTGGGATGGGCATGCGTGAACAGTGACGACTTCACTGTACTGGTCAGTGGGGGCGGTAGACACTGTTGAGTGAGCGTGTGGACGGTGTGGCCGTCCCATTCAAAATGACGGAGCGAGCAGAGCGACGAATCTGCATGAGGTTTTGTGTCAAGTTTGAACATTCCTCCACAGAAACTATTCAGATGACTCAGAAGTCCACGCTGGTAACTGGTGATTGGCAGCTTCATCACGACAATGCGCCTGCTTACACGTCTCCTGCAGAGTTTTGTGGGTGAAACATCAAATCACCCAGGTGATCAGCCCCCCTGCAGCCCAGAGCTGACGCCCTGCGACTCCCAGCTTTTCCCCAAACTAAAATCACCTTTGAAAGGGAAGAGATTTCGGACTGTCATCGATGAGATTCAGGAAACTATGACAGACAGGGCAGCTGCTGGCGATTGGGAGAACTGTGTGAGGTCCCGAGGTGCCTATTTGGAAGGGGACTGAGGCGTCATTGTCCTGGGTGCAATGTGTCTTGTATCTTCTTCAGTGAATGTCTCCATTTTTCCTAGTCCGTGGCTGGACATCTTCCATTTGTGTTTGATTAATCCTGAGCTCTTGACACAAATTGCATCCTGTCTGAACGTGTGTGCGGGTGGCACTTAGACACATGGTGGTCACGACCCTGATGGCCCTTGGGTTGTCTCTGGGATGAGCAAGGAGCCTAGTGTTCCAGGTCCTCAGGTTCCCGGTGGGAAACGTGAGGCCCCGAGACCCGGCGACTTCACAGCGCCATTCGACACCCGGGCAAAAATGAGGACGGGAAGCTGGCGCTCCCTCGTCTCGTCCCTGCGTTCTCCCCACAGGCGTGTGCTCTTGCTGTGTGTGTTTTTAAATCTTCACTCTCAAACAGTTCTCCAGTGCTTTGAGGGAGAGAAGAAAAGAGAGAGAGAGAAAAGAGAGAAGAGAAAAGGGAGAGAGAAGCCTCGATGGGTTGCCTTCCGTGCATAACTGAAAGTCTCAGCCACAGGCAGAAACTCGAGGAAGGAGAAGGCCGGGAGGGGAGAGGGCGAGGGGGAGGGGGCGAGGGGAGAGAGATGGAGAGGCAAAGTGGGAGAAGCCGGGAAGGGTTGCGTAGCCGGGAAACAGATCCCTCAAAACCCCAAGGGACAAGTTCTGGCAGGCGAGCTTCGCCTCAGCTCCACGGGGGAGTGGAGTTTATTCCGAAACAGTTTCGGGAGGAGGGGCTCAGACCTGCCTGGAGAGCCGAGGACGGGTTCCTGAGCCGGTCAAGGGGAGTGTCCCTGCTTACCCTCCGAGGGAACGAAAGCCGGAGGGGATTCGGGTGCTGGGACGTCCACAGCGCGTCCCGGAGAGCAGGCGGCGGGCACGGCAGAAATCCTCTCAGTCTGGACCCTGGATGTTCCAGGTCAAGGGCTCCTGGGCTTGCACGTGTCCTCATGTGGTCGTCCCCAGGAGCACACGTCGGGGGGGCCCTTCCTGGGAGCCCCAGTTTCCTCACTGACACCAGTGAGACCCGATCAGGCCCCACCCTAAGAACGTCACTGCACCCTGGTCACCTCTTTCCAGGCCCCATCTCCAAATGCAGTGACATCCTGAGGTGCTGGGGGTTAGGACTTCAACATGTGAGTGGGGGCGGGGCCTGACCCGGCCTGTGGCACCTGGGAAGGAGGGAGAAGGTGACCCAGCTACAAAGACGCTCGGGGTACAGTTCCCCAAAAGGGGGCGGGCTGGTGACTTGTCTGGAGGAATACATTGTGCCTGTGAAACCCGGGAGTCGAAGTTCCTTCAGCGACACAGCTCTCTCCTGTGGCCAGTTCCCCTCTCGGCTCCGTGCCCCTCAAGGCCCATAGGGCGCAACCACGAGACCCCAGAAAGGACCCTGATATCCACTCTCACCAACGCTCCTGGCCCTTCCCGTCGAGCTTCCCCGCAGGAGAGGCCTCACCCGACCCAACAGGTAGGGGTGTCGTTGTCAGGAAGGTGTGCTGTGCTCTCCGGGTGCCCGGGGATGTGCACCCCACATGCAACCCTGGGGTTCCCACAGCGGGGCCTCGAGTAACCTCCTCTCGTTCCACATCGCTTTGCCGTAACACAGTGGAGGGGCCGTGGGAACTGAACCCCCGTTCATGGCCGTTAGCCTGGGGTCACATCGGTTTTGTTGTCCGTCCTTTTGGTTGGTGTCGCAGAACCCCTGGCCGATGTGAAGTGGGGGCTTGCTGTGCAGAGCAAGTAACTGTCGGCCACCCTGCCGTCCGGGCACTTGGACACCACGTGTGACCCAGGCCTGGATGTCGCAATTATTCACGCTGGGGAGCACCTCCCCCCTTAGCCAGGATTCCCACGAGACCCCCTCTTTCCGTAAGAAACATTTGCGCACAGGCTCCGGTTCAGGCCCGAGACGTTCTATTTAGGCGGCCTGCCCCATCTTCCCACACTGGCCACCTCACCCTCTGCTCCAGGGACTTCAGTCACAAGGCTTTCGTGTGTGACACCTTCTCAGACTTTGCCAAGGCAGACACAGGCCCGTGGTCAGAGACACGGGTTTCCGACAGACGGTTTTGTGCAAAGTTCGGGGCGGGGCGGGCACCTCAGGAGCAAGATTTTCTCCATGGTGCTGAAACAGTGTATCGAGGAGGCCCCTTCGTAATGTAATGTCTGTCTTTGTCTTTCGCTGGAAAAGCGATACTTTGGGCTCACGTCTCTGCCTGGGGCTGGCGGGCTCTGCAGCTTTCATAGCGTTTCCTGTTTGATTTCATTTTCAACAATTACCGTGCATTCTTAGCCTCTGTATTCTCGGGAATAGCTCCCAGGTCTGCCGTGCAGGGAGCCGGGAGTTATGAGAAGACGGGAGGAGACGAAGGCAGGGCTGGGGAGGCAAATAAAACTTCTCCCAGGTGAATGTCGGTTTTATAAATCATCGCCAGGACCAGAGCCCCGTGCCTCAGTCAGGCCCGTGCACTTCCCTACGTGTGCGTCGTGTCTCAACAGAAACGTGAGGAGGATTCGAATGAGCTCCCATCTCCTTGTTTCCAGCTCTAAAAGTGCAGGGAGGCGTCATCCATGGAATGTCTTTTTATCTCATCTAAAGACGTGTTTATTGATGAGGGAGAGAGAAACATCGATTGGTTGCCCCCTGCTCATACCCTGACTGGGGATTGAACCTGCAACCTAGGCCTGTGCCCTGACTGGGGGTCGCGCACGCCCACCAACTGAGCCGCCCAGCCAGGGGGCGGGATGTCTTTTAATAACGAGGCCATGCGCCTCCCAAAGCCTCACCCACGTCCACGAGAGGCGAGTGACCAAGCCCTTCCCAGACCAGGTATCTGCGCATGAGGCAACACACCTGTTTGCCTTTGCTGCCCCGTGAATCCCTGAGGCCTTTTGTATGATTGTTGGGGACACCTCTTCTCTCTTGTCCTTCGTGGCCCACGTCACAATATCTGGGTCTAAAGGCTCTCCGATGATTTCTTTCACATCCATCAGCTCCCCACCCGGTTGGATTAAGTATCTCGGGTCGGCAGCTTTTCTCCTCCCCGAGCACGTGTGAGAAACACATCAAGGATGCGTGTCTTGATCCCCGGTCGGTTCTGCATTTTCTGACACAGGTCACTCTCTCTTGGTCCTCCATCCGGTCACACCTGGCTGGTTCTGTGCTCAGGAGAGGAGGAAGTGGGGGCCCCTCCAGAGCGCCCTCTGCTGTAGAAGACAGACATGACCCCGCGAGCAGGACCGGCTGTGGCCGTTTCCAAGACGGAGATGGATTTGCTGGACAGATTGGAGGGACAAGAGACCGTGACAGCTGCGAATCCCTGGACTTCTTAAAACTTAATGGGACATTTATTTTATGTAATTTATTTTTTAAAGGTTTTATTTATTTATTTTTAGAGAACAAGGAAGAGAGGGAGAAAGAAAGGAGAGAAACATCAGTGTGAGAGAGAAACATTGATCGGACGCCTCTCTCACACGTCCTGACCGGGGACCGAACCCACGACCCAGGCGTGTGCCCTGACCAGGAACCAAACCAGTGGCCTATTGTTTTGTGGGATGACGCTGAAGCAGCGGAGTCACCCCAGTCAGGGCCGGGCATTTATTTTAGAGGCGGCTGAACGGCACCGCAGACCCAGTTTCTGGGTCAACGCGGACCCCAGAGCCGAGCTGCCGAATCACCTGGACTGGACGGAGCCTGTCGAACCCTAAGTCCACGACATAGCACAGGCCAGGGGGACAGACTGGGGGCCCAGTGGTCCCAACGCAGTCGTGTCTTCTTGCCAACCCCTCTCTTTTCCGGGACAACCTGAGAGACATTCTGTTGTCTCAGAATCTTCTAGTTCTGTCTCCTTTATCGTCTCCTCACCCCGCATTTTCCACACCCCAGTGTGGGGCACTGAGCTGAGGCAGAAAGGTGCTCAGATGTGAGGGGTGCTGCCGCCTGTCCCCCCTGGGAGACGCGGCTTTGGTCAGCAGGGACACGGAGGGCAGCAGCTGTCAGGTTGCTTGCTGTTACGTGGAAGGGGCAGGGGAGGGAATCGGCCCCGTGGTGCTGGGCCGGGTGGAATTCAAGGTATTTGGGGACCTGGAGGGGCGGGAGGACCACCCAGCGCAGTGAGCGGCCAGCACCTGGGGCGCCCCGACCGGGGCTTCTCCTCCTTGAGCAACGGCTGGGCCCTTGGCGAGGTGGCGAGATGCATGTGGGGCGCGTTCCTGGGCTGGGAATCCCTGCTCAGAGGACGGTGGGGACAAGCCAAAGGGCACAGCAGCCAACCTGAGGGCCCCCCCGACCCTGGCCGAGCCGGGGGGCATAGGACCAAGAAACTAAGTCAGCGTGGGAACAGATGACAACCTTACGCACACGGCAGAAAGAAATCCATAGAGGTGAGTCCGTGAACAAAAATATGGAGAAGAGAAAGCGTTTCCTTGCAGTAGAATGCGGCCTGCCCCACAGAAACAGAGCAAGGAGTTACAGAGCTGTCGGTATGGGGGGGGTGGGGGGGATGCCACAAGGACGCGTCAGGCGGGGTGTGTCCAGGTATGTGGGAGAGGCAGACATGGGGCAGACGGGGACAGGGGCACAGTGGTGTGAGAGACACCGCTGAGCTGGGCTGGAGGACCCCCGGCCCCTTGGGGCTGGTGGGTGGATGGAGCTGGGAGCTGGGAGCTGGGGTGAGGGAAGTGGACAGAGGGGCCTGAGCAGGAAGGGCCTGGAGGAGCCACTAAAGGGTGGACGTCACTGAAGGACAAAGATCAGTCACTTCCCAGCTTTCAAGTGGATCAATAGACTTGACCATTTTTCCCTTGGAATTTTATGGAAACATTATACAGAAGTGTGTGCCTCTATGTATACACACATGTGCGTGCATTATACATGCACACACATGTTATCTATACACTGGGCATGCCACCGACGGCCAGCTTGATGGGCTTTCACACGTGGAACACACCACACGTGTGAGCGGCACACTGATGAAGCAATGTGTTTCTGTCACCCCGATCCCCTCCCCGCATTCTGGACGCCCCCTCCCACACCGCCCAGAAGCGACCTTCCCCGAAGACAGTTGCTCTTCCCCCTTCTGAAAGCGCAATCCACGTTGTCTGCGTCTGTCCGTCATCCGGGTGGAACGATATTGACGTTCTCCCTTTTGTCTGCGGTTTTTGCTCTGTGCGTCTTTCGGTGAGATTCGGCCAGATTCTTCCCCTCGGACCACATGTTCTTGCCGCCGTGGAAAATCCCGCTGGGCGAGCAGGACGGAATCTGTTCATGCATCCCGCGGCCGAGAGGCGTCTGGGCGGTTGCTGTGTTCTGGGGGCCACAGGCATGCGTTTCTGGGGGGTGTATTCCCAGCAGCAGAATTGCTGAGGGTGTGTGTTTAGTTTTCGTAGAAAAGGTCACACCGTTTCCGGAGTGGTTGTTACCCATGTACACTGTTTACGGCCACGTTCAGTAGGGTTCTGTGTGGGACTCAGGTGTACGACATGGTGGTCAGACGACCGTAGCGGGGAGGCCCCTGGTATGTCCAGTGCCCGCCTGGCACCATACATGGTGACTGTGTTATTATTGCCTCTCTTCCCTGCGCTGGACTTTCCTTCCCCGTGACGCATCTGTAACTGCCCATCGGCACGTCTCCATTGCTCCCCTATCACCCAGCCCCCCAATTCCCCTCCCCCAAGACCACCAGCCTGTTTCTGTCTCGTTTATTTATATTGATCGTTAGGTTCCACATAGAAGTGCAGTCATATGGTGCTTGTCTTCCTCTGTCTGACGTACTTCACTTTGCCTGACATTGGCTCTCCATTTTAGACTACGGCTGCATATTTTCAGTATTTTAAATGTTAGTTCTGGCAAGAATGCCGTGCTGTTGAATTGGGCTAACGGGGGAAGAGGAGCCCATTTTCACCTTCATGGGCTGTCTGGCTCCAGTTCCCTGCCTCCCCTTTTTAACCAGGGTCTCTATCTTTTAAAGATTGATTTGTAGGAGTTCTTTATATATGCTGGCAATCATTCCCCTGTTGAATATATTATCACTCTCTTATTTTGTGGGTTGCATTTTTCCTCTGTTGATGGTGTCTTTCAATGAACAGAGCTTCTTAGTTTTCATATCATCTAATTTAAAGCCTTTTATGGTGGGTTCTTCTCTTGCCCTTCCTGAGAAATCTTGCCAACTCCAAGGTCATAAAGACATTCTCCAGAATTTCCTATCAAAAGCTATGCTATTATACCGGCTAGGCCGAGATGCGCAAGCCACCCATCTGGTATTGATTTTTTCCCTGCTGTGTGAGGGAGTCAATATTTTTCATGCAGGTATGAAATCACCTAGCTGCACTCGTTGGGAACCGTGTCCTCCCCCCACTGGGCTGCCACGTCAGCTTTCTCGTCAGTCAGAGGACCCTGTGCGTCTGTGTGTGTCTCTGTGCGCACATGCCTCTGAGTGTGTGTGCCGTTTGGTCTGTTTGCTCTGATTTTGTTGCACGAACGCCAAAGAACACGTACCTCTCACGACTGAGGTTTTTCTGTCTGTGTTTATGTGGGAAACAATATACGTACGGCTCCAGAACGCAACTCCTATTTTAGCGAATTTCTGGGTAGCCAAAGCTTTGAGCGAGGCTCTCCAAGAACTGGTGGAAGGTGGGGGTGGCTTACGGTGCTGTGCCCCCATCTCAGATGCCCCTGGGCTGATAAGACCTTTTATGGTTATAGTCAGAGACTAAGTCAAAGACTGTGGCCAAATCCCCGTTACCCGTCAGGGAAGTGGTCTCAGTGGGCCAGTGTTCAGTATTTTACACCCTAACCTGACGGTTCCCCTTTTTATAACAGATTCTCTTTTTTTACTATAAAAGTCAACCATTTCATTTTTGACTGAATTTATTGGGGTGACATTGGCTAATACAATTACATGGGTTTCAGGTGTACAGTTATCGCACATCGTCTGTGTGATATTGTGCGTTCACCGCCCCAAGTCAAGTCTCTTTCCATCACCATTTATTCCCCCTTTACCCTCTCCCACCTCCCCTCCATATAACAGATTCTTGTTGTGTACAATTTGCACACGGCCAACAAAGTGTGGGGAAAGAATACATTCCCCAAACAACCAGGCAGTTTAATTTAAATCCCAGTTACTTCAGCGGTAAACACGGGAGGAACCGGCGCGATGATTTCCGAGGGCAGCTGCGGCTGACACGCAAATCGGGTCGGATGAGGTACCAGGAGATCCGGCGTCTAATCTGGCATCTAACAAACCCGCCCGTCCCTGCGGAAGGTATTTCATTTCTCCCTCACACCCGGGGAGCGAGAATAACGCCAACACGCGGGTTGTCTCTCACGGAATAAAAATCACCCGCAGCTCCGACGGTGTCCTCAGGTTGTGAGTGTGTCTGCTGGTTCCGGGCGGGTTGCTGCCGGCCCAGGTGCCGGGGGAGGGCAGGCAGGCTCCGTCTGCCCCGGCAGGGCCGGCCAGCTTCTCCCGGGGCCCCGAGCAAGGCGGGTACTCTTCCAGCTATTTTTAGAAAACACACGCTTTCCGGCTAAGCTGCCGTGGTTTTACACTTTAGCATTGCCACAGAATATGAAGTACATAGTACCCTGTTTGTAGTTCTTCATAAATTAGCTCCTGCTCAAATAATTTTTGGCTAGAATTGTTTTTGCAACCTTCTTTTGTCTGTATATTTCATCTGTCTATTTCCCCAGTGCTCCTGAGAGGTAATTGATGTATAACATTGTATAAGTTGTGTATGAGGTGCACAGCACATTGATTTGATACACTTCTATATTGTAAAATAATCACCGCACAGCCTTAGCTAACACCTGCATCCTGACACATAATTAGCATTTTGTTTGTGTGATGAGAACATGGGAGGTCTATTCTCCCAGCAACGGGAAGGCGTAGGGTACAGGTAACTCTCTCCACGGGGCTGCCCGATAGATTCTCAGGACTTGTTAGCCCTGCAACCCAAAGCTTATTTACCTATATTTCTGATGTTTATTTAAAATCCAGCTGAGGACGCATTGTGAAGGATGGAGCTTTTACACCTTCAACCCTGTACCTTTGACAGACACCGCATCAGACATAAATGGAATATTTTGGCTTCACAGCAGACTTGCCCCTCTGTCTCACGATGCACGTGGTTGAATCAAGTCTGAGCTCGTATTTATGGGCTTCCAAGCCCGGGAGGATTTCTCTGGTGGGAAATAGTGATATTTGCCTCCTTAGTGAGAAATAGAAAATGATGAAAAAGCCCTTTTGGCCTTAGCGTAAGATACTGCAGTGGGGGAAAGGGACCTGTGGAGGTCGGGGCGGGCTGTGGTCTGCCACTGGGGCCCCAGTGAAGCTCTTAGCGGTGGTTCTGGTCAGCGTCATTCCCACCCTCAGGTGCCCCTCCCCACTCTCCAGGGAGGCCCTGTCCTGTGGGCCAGGGGCTCAGCCTTCGGTGCCACGCGGCCCGGATTCCGAGTCTTCATACCGCAGCCATGCCCCCGACCTCAGCCTGTGCCCTTGACCTGTCCAAGGGCGCTGCTTGCAGAGTCAAGGTTCGGTGACTCTGCCGTAAACCACTCACTGGATACTTGGCACTGAAAATGACCTGGGAGCTGCTACTGTTACTCATTCTACTTCCTTATCACTGTCTTTCTGCTTCTCAGAACCACACCCGCCTTCGAACAGGCTGTCCCAGTGCTCAGAATTCCTGACGGCTGGGTGGCCACATTTGCTTCTTGGGTGCCACGTCTCAGCAGCAGCTCAGGACAGAGACACCGAGGAAATTCCCGGTGGCGGCTGCGAGGCCAGACCCTTCTTCCCAGAGTTGTTCTTTAAAGGCACGTCCCGGCAGCGCGGTTTCAGAAGTGAAAGGGGCTGGTCACCGCGTCACCACTCAGACTGGGGGAGGGCACTGCTCCCAGGCTCGCCCGCCCCCAAGTGTCCTTTCCTGGTAGTTTCCATCTCTATTGGGAAGTTGAAGGAGGGACAGTCCCTCCCAACTCATTTTACGAGGCCTGGCCAGGATAACACACAGGAAAATGACAGGCCCGTGTCTCCGATGAACCCGGACGCAAACACCCGAAACAGAACACGAGCAAGTCAAATACGGCAACACGTGTAATGGACCATACGTCGCGATCCCGGGGGCTCATTCCGGGGCGCACGAGGATGGTTCAGCGTGGGCAAATCCATCAACGTGATACACTCACATGAACAAAATGAAGGATAGCGATCATACGATAATATCGATTGATGCAGAGAAAGCATCTGACGAAATACAGCATTCACTCACGATTAAAACACCCAGTAAAATGGGCGTAGGAGGAAAGTAACTCAACATAATAGAGGCCGCCGACGACACAGGCTCAGCCAACCTCCCGCTCAACGGGGAGAAACGGAACCCTCTTCCTGTGCGGTCACCCTCTACGATGACGGTGTCCCGCCCTCACTGCTCCTGTCCGGCACGAGCTGGCCGTCCTCCCCGGGGGCAGCAGGCGGGAGAAAGAAAGCAACGCCCCCCACGCTGGGAATGGAGAAGTAAAATTGCCCCTTTTCGCAGACGAGACGATTCTTTATAAAGAAAACCCTCCAGACGCCATCAAAAACCTTTCAGAAACAGTGAAAAAATGACAAAGAAGTTGATACAAAACCGACATACACGAATCTCCTGGAAATGGCACTTTTGAGAAACAGCATTATTGCTAATTTTTTATCCCAAAAGAAGATGACGAGGACACCTGATGAAGCCGAGGCCCCCCACGTAACCCCTGGGTGACCGGCTTAGAGCGACCCACAGGAACGTCATGTCCGTGGGGCCCTTGCTGACCAGGATGGCGTCCCCCCAGTCTCCCACCGCCTTCTCTTCGAAAGTTCAAGGCAGAGCCAGCTGGGCCCATCTGCCCCTCCCCGGGCGGCTCAGTGTCTGCCTCGGTTTTCTAGTTAGTCTTTCCTGCAGACGTGGTCTGAGCAGTCAGGAAAGGACATCCTGTGGTGGCAGCGGCAGTGACCTGTGTGGACGGCAGGAACATTTAAGCCACCTGTCCGGGCGGTGAATGCGCAGCCAACAAGGCAGAGGTGCCTTTGACACCCCCCACCCACAAGCCACGGACCTCCTTCCTTGTCCCACAAGTGGATTCCTGGACTCCCCTCAGGCTGCTCAGTGAAGAAGCAAAATGCTTTCTACCCTACAGCCCTCGTATCGGTCTGGAGTCCATTCACCTGAGATGACACCCCTTTTGGGTCACTCACCCCTGTCTCTCCCGGACTAAGCCTGGACCCAGACACCCAACACGCCCCTCAAAGTCTTTCCAAAGCCTTAGAATCTTCCAGTCTGATGCCTGATACACCGACAATCAATGCCAAGGCACTTCCCCAGCACGGCCTTATTTCCACGGTAAGAGTTTGCTTTAGCGGTGAACGTCCTCCCCCGACCCTGCCTGGCGGCAGGTTTGTCCAGGAATGTGATTGGCCGGCTTTCGGAAGAGTGCGGCAGCCCCCACTTCGTGAGCACGTCCCTCTGATCAAGGGAGGGGCTTGCCCTCCCCTCCCACCCCTGAGAGTTCCCGGTTCACTTGGGGAAAATGGCCAGCTCGTCACAGGGCCAAAATAAACACAGGAGACAGCTGCCTGTCCTTGCTGTCACGGGCTTCTCCCATCGTCACTGTCCCTCCCACGGGGGGGCAGCCCCTTTGGTTCTGCTTCCTTCTTAGGACCTTTGCAAAACTTGATAATTTAGCAGGACACGTCAGTAAAAAACAAACACACACAACCTTATAGACATTCTGCCCTCAAGTAACAAAGGACTGACTTCCTTTCAGGTCCTCTCGCTGGGCAACCCATGTCCAGCAGGTGCCCACATTCTCGAGCTCGCCGGCCGCGCACAGGAGAACCACGTCCACACCGGCCGGGAGCCAACTGCACTTGGAGTTCCTCTCCCAAACAAGCAGGGGGTGTAACAGATGAAGATGGAAGACGGAGCCACTTACATAAAGAAAGAACGCAGGTTTGACGTAGGCTACGGCACGGATGGACCTTGACAACTTATTTCTCAAGTGAAATAAGCCAGACACAAAAGAGACAAATATTGTTTGTTCCACTCACGCGAGATACCTAGAATGAGGGCAAATTCGTATGGATAGCAAGTAGATTAGAAGTTACCGGGGCTGTGGTGGGAGGGGGGTGGGGGGTGGGGAGGTATCGCTTACCACCGGTTACAGAGTTTCTCTTCGGGGCGATGAAAATTTTGGGAGCAGTGATGGCGGTTGCAACATGTGAATATAATTACGGCCGCCGAGGCGTGCTCTTGAAAATAGTTAAGATGGTAAATTTTATGTTATTTTGCCCTGTACATTTTACCACAATTAAATAAAGTACTAAAAAAATCCCTTAAAAACCATTACAGACGATGTAAAGATGAAAATGGGGTAGGAACGACATAGGGCAGGAAAGTCAACGGCCCAACTGCAGCGGGTAATTTCTTCGACTAAAAGGAACACGAGAAGAAATGGGAAATCTGAACACATGGGTTTCAATTTTAGGAGACCTGTCAATGAAGACAGGTCTGGTTGACTTCGGCATCGAATTGCGTCAGAGATTTAAAAAGAACTATTACCGGCACTGCCCATTTTTCTTCCAGAAAAGGCAGAGGCGGAAACACTTTGGGGTGTTTTTACGGGGCCCCGCGTGCCCAGGAGGCCAGACAGCTGACGGGGACGAGACTAGAAAAGAAACTTGGATCAGCGCCTCCCTGCAGGAGGTGGTGGAGATGCGGGCGGGACGCTTTGTGGGCGAGGGAAAGAGGCTCTTTCCAGGCTGTGGAGTCTCCGTGTTCCCTCACTTGGCAGTCACATGGATACATACGGGTGCTACGCTCAGCGAACCGCACACACGAAATACGTGAAAGTTATATGGCGGCGAAGACGAAATGAAGTAGATGTGGGCATGATGTCATCCTTGTCGTCAGCGATCGTGAGCGCCGGGGGTGGCGTCTTCGCAGGGGCGTGCCGCGCCCTCCGTTTTCACGCCCCATTCCGTTCTCACAGTGAATGCACGGCGTTTGCGGTGTTACCCCCAGCTCGGAGGGGTGCCTGGCCTGCCCACCCCAGGCTTCAGCAGGGGCAGAGTGCGGCAAGGGGCTGAAACCTGGTTGGTTGCCTCTTCCGTGATGCTTTTCCAAGAAACAATACTTGGCTGTTGCACTTTTTTTCTTTTATTTTTAAAAAAATCCTCACCCAAGAGTATTTTTCCATTGTGTTTAAAGAGAGAGGAAGGGAGAGAGAGAGATTTATCCATTGCTTCCTATACGCACCGTGACTGGGGATAGAACCTACAACCCAGGTATGGGCCCTGGGCAGGGATCGAACCCGCAACCTTTCAGTAACAGGACGACACTCCAGCCTACGGAGCCACCCCAGCCAGCGTGCTGGGGCACCATCTTTATGTCAGAAAACCCCTCAGCAGTGTGTGCATTCGGAACTCTGGCGTCCGATTGTCCCGATTCTCCCAATTGCAGAGTTTTCTTTGCCTTCACTGTTGGGCTTTGGAGAACCACTGGCAGCCCAATGACTATTTCCTGAGTGACTGAGCCCACAGGGCAAACCAAGGCCTTGGGAGACAGGCTCACCCCCACCCTGCCCCGGGTGGTGGTGGGGGGCGGAGGGGCCCACCTCACCCCTGCTATACTGGTGCGTCGATGATGAATGATCCGTCTGGAATAATTAGTGATATTGAAAGCAACGTTTCCCTGGCGCCAGCAAAGGCCTGTGGTTCGAGTTGTCCGCTCGCCTGACGATACACCACTCCGGGCAGAGCAGGGGTCGGCTTTGAGGGCGGGACGGTCCAGGGCAGTTTGGGGAGCGACTGCGGCTGTTCAGCTCGTCCCAGGGAGGAGCGTGTTTTTGTGTGGGTGGCGGGGTGCAAGTACAGTTGTGCAAACCTCATACGTCTACAACTTCATCCATGTCTTCACTGACTGTGGGTTCTGCGTCTTGTTTAATCATTCCTTTTTTTTTGTAAATCCCAAGGCATTGTTTTTTTAATTTTGGGGGGGGGGGTTCATTTTCACAGATGAATACTTAACTCATTATAACGTTATTTTTTGATGGTTTCACGCAAGTATCAGCCTTTCTACATATTTTCCCAACATAATCACTGAATAGCTTAGCTTTCTCTGGTTTCTGGTATCACCATCAATGCCCTATGTATCAATCATATCGATAGGTAGCCGTTTGTAATGTTTATTCTTTGCCATTATGTCGTTGGCGCCGATGTCATAGCGGTATCATTATAATACGTTTTATAATAAGCCCGATACCGAGTAAGAAATTTGGGGGTTCATTTCTTCTCTCTTTTTTGGTTTTATTCCTAGAGGTTTGAAGAAAACNGCAGAGTTTTCTTTGCCTTCACTGTTGGGCTTTGGAGAACCACTGGCAGCCCAATGACTATTTCCTGAGTGACTGAGCCCACAGGGCAAACCAAGGCCCTGGGAGACAGGCTCACCCCCACCCTGCCCCGGGTGGCGGTGGGGGGCGGAGGGGCCCACCTCACCCCTGCTACACTGGTGCGTCGATGATGAATGATCCGTCTGGAATAATTAGTGATATTGAAAGCAACGTTTCCCTGGCGCCAGCAAACGCCTGTGGTTCGAGTTGTCTGCTCGCCTGACGATACACCACTCCGGGCAGAGCAGGGGTCGGCTTTGAGGGCGGGACGGTCCGTGGCAGTTTGGGGAGCGACTGCGGCTGTTCAGCTTGTCCCAGGGAGGAGCATGTTTTTGTGTGGGTGGCGGGGTGCAAGTACAGTTGTGCAAACCTCGTACGTCTACAACTTCATCCATGTCTTCACTGACTGTGGGTTCTGCGTCTTGTTTAATCATTCCTTTTTTAAAAAAATCCCAAGGCATTGTTTTTTTAATTTTGGGGGGGGGGTTCATTTTCACAGATGAATACTTAACTCATTATAATGTTATTTTTTGATGGTTTCACGCAGGTATCAGCCTTTCTACATATTTTCCCCAACATAATCACTGAATAGCTTAGCTTTCTCTGGTTTCTGGTATCACCATCAATGCCCTATGTATCAATCATATCGATAGGTAGCCGTTTGTAATGTTTATTCTTTGCCATTATGTCGTTGGCGCCGATGTCATAGCGGTATCATTATAATACGTTTTATAATAAGCCCGATACCGAGTAAGAAATTTGGGGGTTCATTTCTTCTCTCTTTTTTGGTTTTATTCCTAGAGGTTTGAAGAAAACCCATATTTGCCTCGTTGAAGCTTATTTGTCTTTTCCCACTTTATTAATAATTTATTAAGTCTGCCTTCTTTTAAAAAGGTTATTCTCGGTTTTTAGCCTCTCTAGACATTTATTTCTAGTTTGTTTACCAGGGCACAGATCTCCTCATTGCGGGCCCCACCTCGGATGCCAGGGCACCGGCGTGCTCCTGGCCGGTCGGTCCTACCTGTTCCCTAGTTTCCTGTGTGAATGGCGGACGAGCGCGTGAGTTATCCAGGAGCGTCCGTGACAGCTGAAGGCTGTTTGCTGGTCATTTCTACATTATCTGCAGCTTTGCTTTGGGAATCTGATCTGAGCGTAGGCAGCCGCTGCCACACTCACGTGGGTAAACTGAGGAAAGTGGAAGGGAAAGGCTGTTTACCTGGGTGTAGGCAGGGTTACAGGAAACCAGTGGGAACACGGGGGCACCAGCAACAACAGTGGGGGGTCCTCAGGACTGAAGGTCAAGGGGAGGGTCAACCCACAGCCTCAGGGAGGAGGAGCCTGGGGAGAAGGACCCTGACTTCACTCTGCTCCCCAAGGCAACCTTGTGCCAAGACCCCCCGACCCCCAGCGTGGAATCCCACCAGAAGCCCTGGGGCCGGGTGGCCGAAGACGCTGTCCGGGGAGCTCAGCCTGCCAGGGCACAGGGCGAGGATTTGGCAGGTTTAACCACGGCGTCCAGGACGGCTCCTGGCTTTGGCCTCAGAATCCTCTGTTCTCTGTCTGTCTTTCAGGTAAAACAAACGTCCTCTCCACACGGGGCAGCAAAGTCCTGCACACCGCCGTCCGAATGCAGAGTGAGGTCGATATACTTGAAAACAAAAATGCTAGTCCCCGCCCGTCTGCTGGGGACAGTCAGAGGCCCAAGGGGGAGTAGTCACCCCAAATAGCACATGTGTCTCTGGTTCTGGAGTTTGTCAGGGTGTCTCAGGTGGTGACAGCCAGGGTCAGTTTCATGTCCCGGGACCTGAGTGCATGGGGTCCTTTTGTCTGAGGGGTGACTTCCACTTGTTTCCTGTGCCCCGGGGTCTCTGTCTTTGTGGGGTAGCTGGCATCGTCCCATTCAACGGAACTAGTGGCCCCCAGTCACACTGGGGGGTCTTGCCAGTGGGGAGGCGTCCCTCCCCCCTCAGCACTTCCCAGGGCTGGGGACAAACACAAAGTGTGTCCAGCGTTCCACTGGTCTCCCTGTGACAGGGTGGAACTGAGAGTATTCATATTCCAGCCTGACAGCATCCGGAAGGTTCTCCATCTTGCCTTTGACCAGTAAGTAGCCGGGCTGGTAAAACAGTTTCAGGCCCCACGTGCCAGGCTGAGAGCTCTCCCCGTGTGTCCTCAAGGCCACATGTGTGTAGGAGGCTCCCAGGGGCAACAGAAAAGGCACACGGGAGTGGGCGGGGCTTTACTCCGGTGTCTGGGGAGGGCGGGGCCTGGCCTGGCCTCTCACTGGCCTGGCCAAGGATCTGCCTCTCCAGGTGGGCTAAGCCCCTGCCCACGTGGCAGAGTGCATTCACCAGGCCAGGCTGGACAGGTGCCTCGGGCTGCTGAGGTCCCAGGTGGACGAGGACAGAGATGGCCAGGACGGGAGCTGAAAGAAGAAAGACTGGACTCAGGGCCCGGGGCTGCGTTCTCTGGGAAGCGCCGAGCGAGAAAAGCAGGGCGTCATTTCGTTGGGGCCGTGGGCGCGAGGTGCCAGAGGACATAGTAGGAAGGGGGAAGGATGAGGGGGATTTTGGAGGCGATTGAAAGGGACTTTAGTGTGGTTAGGCATTAGAACTGGGGTTACCTTTAATGACTCTGGGAGTTGCCGGGGAAGATGGAAATGAATTCTTCCCTCATCCCTTCCCGCCTGTGTGTACAGCGCTCCGAAAACACCCGTGACAGAGCTGTCCTGGCGTAAACTCAGTTAAGCTTGGTTTGTCTCCCCACCTCCACCTCCATTTATCAAAAAACTGGGGAGATGCCCTCCTTTCCCTCTGACCTAGCCTGGCTCCTCGGGGCTTGCCCCTCTGTAGCTCCCAGAGTTGGCCACCAGGAGGCAGTGTTGTCTGTTTTCAGACACAAGGTTAGCCGGTCCCACTTGGGATGAGAGATGGTTATAAAAAGAGAGGAAGAAGGAGATAGGGGATCCCAGGTAAGGGCTTGGGTGAAGGGTGGGGGAGGTGAGGACAGAGCAAGACACCCTGATGAAATGGGCTCCCTCAGACACTGGGGAACTCTGATAGGTCAGAGGACCCCTGTGAGGTGAATCACGGTCTCCCTGGCATTTAGCCGTGTACCTGAAAACCCCTGCTGGTCCAGGGTTCGGGTTCCGGGAAGATGAGTTCCGGAAAGACAGGCTCCCGCCGCTGTCTCACTTCCAACAAGTTGTCCACGGGACAACTTACTAAAGCCCCTGACCACCGCTGGGGTGCCACTTTGGTAGGCTTGGGCCCTGGGCTGTCACCTCAGCCCTGCACCCAGAGCTGTGTGTCCTTGAGAAGTGACTCCCGTCTGAGCCTCCACTCTCAGTGTGTGACGTCTGTCGCCGGTGGAAAATGGGATACTACCGAGTGCCAGGACGCTGGCCCAGGTGCGCAGTTTTGAATAAAAAGTGGTCATGAACAAAGAACACAAGTCTTGTATTATGTTAGATCTGCTAGGGCAGAGTAAACATCTTGCGTGAAGGCCCTTGGAGATGGGCCTCGGTCGCGGCTGGGTCAAACTGGTCAGGTGCTGCCGTGGCTCATTAGGGTGGGTGCGTGGCCACCCTTCAAGGCCAGGCAGGTCCATGGTATTTGTGCAGATGGAGACATATTCATGGAGCCGTCAGGATGTCTGGTGGGCCTTTGTTCATGGGTGGGCGAGCCATGCACACTGCAAGCTGCGTGTCCCTCTGCATGCCTCCTGCCGTGGCACCTGTCCCCTTGCGTGTCTCTCCTCACCACTGCCCCCGGCAGGAGTCCCTACCTGTTTGAGTGCTAGCGGGGAACAAAGCCGGCGAAATGCCAGAACGTGACATAACCACGTAATTCTGTGCATGCGAGCTCACTTCATGTTACGGGAAGAGTTTCTCGGATTCAGGTTCAAGGCTATGAGAACACTACTGATCAGGTCCCTCCAAGGCCATGGAAACACTGCTTCCCAGTTACCCAGACACCTGGGTGAGGAAGCCAGACTGCCTCCACTTCCCCTACAACAGGGCTGGCTCCGTGTTGAACAGCGTCCCACCCCCAGCCCCCCTGAGCCCTGGGGTTACCAGGGTGCTCCATTGCAGGATTCTTGGGGCACGAACTCTTTCCTCCACCCAGAGACGGTTTGTGGGGTCTCCTCTATAAACTCCTGTCCGCCTGGTTCTTGGATTCTGCAGAGTGTTCACAGCCACCTCACTGTACCAGTAAGGCCCCTGGCTTTGCCCTGCCAGACCCCATCCCTGGGTCTGTATTTTTCTTTCACTTCCATTGGCACTTTCTCCCGTCAGCCGCCACCCACCCTGCCGCCCCTCCCAAGCCAGAAACATGGCCCAGGGCCTCTGCTGCTTTTCAGCTTCACTCCATGCTCTGTTCCGCCCCTTCATGACCTCCATGACCTCTCCGGCGGGGCTTGTCACTTGCCACCTTAGCTTCCTCTCTGCGTTCTTTCCTCGCCACCCCTGCCCGCTACTCTGTGGGCTCACGGAGGGCAGGGCATATCTTTATCTTTCATTGTGTCCGCCCCACCCCCCAGCATTCAAATACGTGTTTGTGAAATAATTGGACCGGAGAGTGGCCCGTGAGCTCTGCAGCTGAGACAAAGCCTGGACCAGGGAGAACCTGTCAGCTGGGGAACGGTGTGCAATTTCCTGCTTTTGGGGCAAGCAGCAGGCCTTTTCGTAAGGATGTGCTTCCATAAAATCATCTCTCCAATACGCACGCCATTCGAATAGACGGAACCTTAGCCTTGTGAGGCGAGCTGAGCAAATGCCACTTTTCTTAGGGTTCAGCCAGAAGATGAGAAAATGGAGCCTTGGAGGGGCTGAGAGGTTGCCAAGGTCACAGAGCTAGTACCTGAGTGTGCTCAGCAAGGAACAGGACCTCCTGGGTTGGCTGCGGTGGCGGTTTTTTGTCGTGCCACGTCCTGGTGACTTGGGGGGCGGGTGACGGGTGGAGGTCAGCTCACGGGTGCTTTGGAGGCAAATCCCTGACCCCTGTTCGTGGGAAAGAAGCCTTTGAATCGGGGCTTAACAACGACAGACGCAAACTAAAGTATTTTAAAAGGCATTCTGAGATCCTTCACCTGGAGCCTCACTGCTGACAGGCAGTCGCAGAATCAGGAGAAACCTCTCCAGCAATGAATTTACTTTCGGGAAAGTGGCTAAATTCAGGGAGATTGTCTTTCATAGCTACGCTGAAAACGTTTAGCACATGAGTAATGGAGCCACTTCCCGGCACACTCAGTACTCATCTGTAAGTCTGCTCTGGGCAGTAAAAGAGGGGGAAAAAAAAACCAGTTTGGGAACAGGTGTTGTGTTGGCCAGGTGTTTACTTGTTTGCCAGGAAATTTCGTAATCCCGTTTGCAAAGGACACATCGGTGTGTCTTGCTGGTTCTTTGTTGATGCAACGGTGGGAAATGTTTTGCCCACGGTAGCAGGAGGAGCTCAGGAGCCCTCCTGGTTCGGGGGGGGGCTGGTCCAGACACAGGCCCAGTGCTGCTGGGCGGCCCCCCTTCCCCAGCCCCGGCTCTCACTGGGATGCGGTTTCTGCTTCCCGGCCCTTTGTGTGTGTATGGGGTGGGGGTTGGGGGTGGAACCCCCCTGCCCATGGCCGCCAGTCCCTCCCTGGGTGCTTCACATCCCCAGAGGACCCGCCAGCCCTGCCTGCGGCTCTGCACCTGGTCCCTGACAGGGACCGTCCTCTCCAGAGTCCCCCTGGACGGGCCTGTGGTCCCCGGAGGCCCTCCCCGATCTGGTAATCTATGTGAGTAATTTAGCACCGACGACGACGACACATGGCTATTTTTAAAAAATCATGATTTAAAGGGAAGAAGATGTTGTTTAGGTATCCTGTTTTTCCTTAACCATTTTTTAAATTAATTGACTATGATGGGGGGTGGGACAGAGAGAGAGAAACATCAATGTTGTTGCCCTCATTGGTTGAGTGTTGGTTGTGCCCTGACCGGGGATCCAACCCGCAACCTTGGCTTGTTGGGCTGATGCTCTCATCAACTGAGCTACCCGGCCAGGGCCTCCTTAATGATTTTAGATTTTTGTGTAAACTAACCCTGTTTTCTTCCAGCTTCGAGGCATCACTTTTTTAAGAATTCTCTTAATCCTTATATTTCAGAACCCCCCCGTACCCCCTGGCCACCCCNCCACCCCCCCCCCCCAAGGATTTATCTGACTCTGGGGCATCTCAGCTTCTGCGAAAATTCAAATCTCAAATTCTCTGATGATGTCGCTGGGAGCTAAGACAGAGCTCTCTCCGTGCCCCCCAGACCACGAGAGCCAAGCGGACACGCCGTTGGTCATCCGGGACAGGGAGGTGAGGGGACTTCGCAGAGAGGTCGGCGTAGTCGCAGTAGGACTGGGTGAGTCCGGACAGGTCTTCGGCTTGGGATGACCTTCACCCCTGGGGCAGGAGAACAGCGGGGTGCATTGGGGGAGCCATGCGTCACTGTGAGTGCGGAGTGGGGCTGGAGGGCGAGAGGCAGGGCCAGAAAAGCCGAGGCCGCCCCTCAGTCTCCTGGACTCACAGCCTGTGCTGTCAAGGTCACTTCCCAGAGGGGCTGCTTCCCTCCGGGAGAACGTCTCGTCCCCTCCCTTTCCGCTTGTGGGACAGGAGGCACTGTCCTCCACCTGCCTGCGTGAAAGCCTGTTATTAAGACCAGACGAACCTGAAGGGGATTAGTTTCACTTTCCTGGTGAAAAAAAGCCCCAGGGCGTAACTGAGGCAGCTGCCGGTCCAAATCTATAATTTACAAACGAGAAACCCTGGCCTTTTCTCGAGTCAGTGCCTTGACCTTCGAATGTCGCCTTTGGCTTTGTCCTCAGATGTTAATGATTTTTCCACTGAGTCGGTCGGTCGCCCCTTTCAGCGCGAGCTCCTGCTGGAAGTTCAGGGTTAAGTCCTGACGGGCCTGTCTGGTCTCAGGCGGTCTCAGGCTGTGGGACAGGCAGCAGGAGGAAGATCCGGGGAACGCTGGGGAGGGGAGGGGAGGGGCTGGCTGCCACATTTCCGGCCCCCCCCCCCCCCCCCGTGGCAGACCACCGTCAGGAATTGCTGAGCATCTGCTTTGGCCCAGAAATTATTCTAGAAAACTGACGTGCATGTTGACTCATAGTAATTCTGTGGGAAGTGTGAGTCCCATTCTGCGGAGGAGAAAACCGAGGCTCCCAGGAACTTGGCTGGTGGGGCATGGGCTTGCGAGTGTGAGACTAGAACTTGGAAGTGAGCCTGGCTGGTTCCCAAGTTCCGCTGTTCTCAGAACCTCTAGGAGGGCCCCCGGCAGGGGCGGGAAGGAGACTTTGTCACATCATGCCTCCTGTCCCCATCTCCCCACCTGCCACCAGCCCCACCAGCCCAGAACTGTCTACTGATGACGAGTGACCACCTGGGGACTCAGGGCTCACAAGCTGGGGGAGCCGTGAAGAGACCATGGGACGCCTTTCTCCGCTCAGTCACCGGGACTCGGATCAGGGGCAGGCACCTGCTGGCCCTCTCCAGGGACGTCCCACGACCCCTCCCACACTCGTTAGTGAAGACAGGCCCCAGCAGAGGGGAGCACGGGCACCCCGCTCCCCGGGGACATCGGCAGTGGGATGGCTGCTGGGACTGGAGGTGGCGGCGACGGCGGCGTGAAGAGAACTGTGTCTGATTCCTTAGGAGCCAGAGCTGAAACTAGAGACGCCCCTCAGGGCGGGACGGGAAGTCCTGCCCCCAAGGCAGCGGCAGCTGTGGGGTGTGTGCTGCCCCCACGCCGTTTCTCAAACAGGCAACCCAGGACCCGACCTGCCGAGGGGACAGAAGATGAGAGGAGGGGCCTTCGCTGTCACTCTGAACGGGCCTGCGGCCACATGGTGCCCCTGCCACGGCCTTCCCTCCCCCAAGTCCTGGGGCCGCTGCCTCGGGAGTCCGTGTGCCTGCGTGCCTGTGTGTACATGCGTGCATGCTCGTGTGACTGAGTGTGAATGCAGTATTTGCAAACAAACCAAAACTCTCAGGTACTAGTCTCGGTGGCTCCTGTTTTGGGGAGGTCTCGATTCAGGGGGTCCCCCAAGAGGCCAAACCCTGCCCGAGCTCATTCTGCCTCCGTCCGGAGTCAGGGTGTGTCAGAGACAAGTTGCAGAGACACATTTTATATGTTCCAGCGCCTGAAAAAGAGTTCATTTAATGCCCCATCAGAGAAATTCATGTTGGGCATAAAAATTAGGAAAACACAGAAAAGTAGAAAAAGTGACCACCGTGAACCATAGTTAACTTAAAAAAAAAGGCCTAGAGGAATAATGGGGGGGAGCAATGTCGCGGCGGTAAAAGCCACCGCAATGAGCGTGCCCAGCATCGTATCTGCCTAGCCCGTGGGATCCGTGAGTCCTGGGTTCTGAGACGTCCTCTGCGCGGCTGCATGGTTACATTACCCACCCCGGCTTCCTGTCACCACAGACACGTGCACAGCAATCCCTCAAACCCGCATCTCAGGACAAACTCTCAGATAATGTCACTGCCGGGCGGAACAGTATAAACGTCTTGAAAAAGCATCCGATACTTCCCGCTGAAACATGGGCCAGCAGACTCGGGAGCCGTGGACTGGATAGGGAGGTGGGCAGTGCCCCCGGGCGGGGTGTCCGTGTGCGATGCTGGCACCAGGGCAGGAGAGGGACCCAGATGAACAAATGGAGCCCGGTTTGGAGGGGGCAGACCTCCAGACACCTGGCCAGAGGCCCCGGCAGGCCAGGTCCTTCAGCCTGGGGACCAGGCCCCACGGAAGCTTCTGGGCAGGAGTCCCAGTGCCCGCGGAGCCCCGTGAGGTCGAAAAGACTCCGAAGGCATTTTCCACTTGGGGATGAATAGTTTTTCTTTAAAGTACATTTTACTGATTATGCTATTACAGTTTTCCCAATTATTTCCCCCCCTTTATCCCCCCTCCACCCTACATCATGCCCCCCCCCCCAACACTCTTCTCCTTAGTTCATCTCCATGGATCATACATGTAAGTACTTTGGCTTCTCTATTTCCTACACTATTCTTACCCTCCCCCCGTCTATTTTGTACCTACTGTCTGTGCTACTTATTCCCTGTACCTTTTCCCCCCTTCTCCTCCTCCCACTTCCCACTGATAACCCTCCATGTGATCTCCATTTCTGGGATTCTGTTCCTGTTCTAGTTGTTCACTTACTTTTTGTTTTTTAGGTTCGGTTGTTGATAGTTGTGAGTTTGTTGCCATTTGACTGTTCATAGATTTGATCATCTTCTTTTTCTTAGATAAGTCCCTTTAACATTTCATATAATGAGGGCTTGGTGATGATGAACTCCTTGAACTTGACCTTATCTGAGAAGCCCTTTATCTGCCCTTCCATTCTAAATGAAAGCTTTGCTGGATAGAGCAATCTTGGATGGAGGTCCTTGCCTTTCATGACTTGGAATACTTCTTTCCAGCCCCTTCTTGCTTGCAGGGTCTCTTTTGAGACATCCGCCGACAGTGGCATGGGAACTCCTTTGTAGGTGACTGTCTCTTAGAGCACTGTCATGAAACAAACGTTGGCTTCCGTGTTGGTAATGGAGAACCGAGGTGAGCAGGGTTCAAGTCCGTGTTGTGGCCGGCGACCTGGACTGGATGCTGGAACCCTGGCTCGTTTGAAGACGGGCAGAAAACAGAGAAAAGGGGGTGGGCGTGGTCAGCGCAGAGGTGCCTCCTTCCCCAGCCCCTGGGGAGAGTGGGAGAGAGGAGGGTGCCCTAGCCCCGAAGGCAGGCTGTGCACCAGAAGGGGTGTGAGTGTGAGGCAGCGCCACCTGTTGGCCAGCCGGCCGGTCGCTCCGGTCACGGCTGGCTCCTTGGGGTGGCATTGGTAAGGGGATGGAAGCACCAGGAGGAGTGGTGGAGTCTTCCTGTTCGAGGGGCCCACACGACAGCACCCTAGAGCTCCTGAGGCCGTGGACAAGACTACGGGGCAGCCTGCTGGTCTGCGCCATCCTCCGTGGCGTGGGCGGCTGTCCAGACTTCCCCTCGGTCTGCGGGGGGAGGCTCGGGGCCAGAGACAGCTGTCAGGAACCTCATCTGAGCCTGTCGGTTGTCGGTGCCCACCCCGGGGCTCCAGGCTCAGCTCCCTCCTCTCACCTTCGGATTGGGGGTGGCTCATCCTGAATGCTTTCCAGTATCTTCTCGTGGTTCTGTGGTTCTGTGGGCCCATCTCATGGGGGTCTGCGTGTATTGTCCTGATAAACCCTAATTCACAACCCGTCAGGGGTCTCCTCCACACGAGATACTCTTGCGGTTATTGTCGGAATTGCTCATCCTTGAAATCCCACGGAGAAAGTAACCAGGGTTTAGAAGCCTGTTCTCTCTTTATAATGTGAATAGAGATTTGTCTGCCCCCAGCCCCACCCACCCCAGGATGGTCGGTTCCTGGACTGGGGGAGCTCTCTGGTCCCTAGGTTTAAATTACAGTGTTTAAGCATCTTTACGGGTGTTCCTTTTTCCTTTTAAAAACATTTTGACAGGACAGAAAATGAGCTTGCTAATTAGTTTCTCTCCCTGACGTGCACTGTCCTATTGTTCTAATCTGTCCCCAGAGACGCCAACCAGATTTGTCACGCCCGCACTGCTTCTGACAACGAAGTATTCAAACAACTTTGCGAAATGCAGGTGGGAGCAAACTCCTCACCAGCTGCGGTGGCTCAACCAGGTGGGTGGCCCCTGTCACCCCCTGTGCAAGGACAAGGTAGGGGTGCATTTTCTCTCTGTCCCCTCCACCTGTAGCCCCTAAACACGAAGTCTTCCAAACTCACCTGGAATGTTTATTTAGAAGAGGGCCTGGACGTTCCAAAGTAGAATTTGGGGAGACACCCAGCTCCTCCTGGTTGCCGTTCACAAGCACCCCGGCATCTCCCTGCTATTGATGTCCCCCTTGCAAAGTGTGATCACTTAGGAGTCATCTTGGGGTTGGGGCCGACCGTCAGGGGACCGCAGGAGTTCACTTCGGATGGCCCTTATCTTACTTCGTGGTGGTCCCGGCGTGCAAGAGTGGTGGGTGATGCCTGCCTTGGGCTCTCCTCCCGTCAGTGAGAAGGTGTGTGCGTGCAGGAAGGAGCACGCTGCACACGGGATTCGGTAGTATCTGCAGCTCTAGGGGTCCCCTGGGGGTCTTGGGACATTTCTGCTGCGGCTCAGGGGCATGACTCCATGTCACGGTGTGTTACTGGTCACATTAGCCTTGATGGCTTATCGAAGTGGTGTCTCTACCACCTCGTTAGCCTTCGATCCTAAATATTTTGGGGTGTTTTGGAAGTCTTCATAGACCCGGTCTCTGCTTGGACTTTACCCTAACTTTAGAATTTACCGAGGGACCCGGCCTTCGCCCGTATTGCCGTTCTGTGATAACGGGCGGTAGTTCCTCTCTTTCCACGTTTGATACTTGGAATCCTCCCGGAAGGAGGAGTGGCCTCCTCTTCCACGGATTCATTGACTTGGTTGTTGAATTCTATCGCCGTGCACTCATGAGTGTTTATTTTAGTCTAGGACTTAAAACCCAACACTGTGTATTTATTTATTTGCTCCAGTTGTGCTAACTTTGCCCATCGGGAAATCTCCCAGGTTGGTGTTTGTCCCCTGTGAGTAGGAGCTGGGTTTTTTGTTCTTGGGTTTTTTAAAGTTTTTTGGTTCAGCGCTTCCTCGTTTTCTAGCACCAGTCGGGCCAACGTCCCTGGGACCATACTGTTGGGGGGAGGGGCTTTCAATAAACAAAGTCACTTGCGAGGAAACGAACTCCTCAGGGCCGTCAGTGAGACTTTCGTCCCTTGTCTGCTGGTACACTCAGGGGCGAGGGTGTGAGCGGGTGCACACCCACACCACGTTCAAGTCACACTCACATGTTAGATAGTGTGGCAGCCGCCGTGATGAGGCAGGACGAAAGAAACACTTAGAAAATACGACATGAACTTCTGAATTAATGACTTGTTAGGACTGGGAAAATAACCACTAGGGTCTCCAAGCCAGGGCCGCCCTCCGTTCTTTAACTGAAAATTGAAATGGCCGCATCCCGAGGGCCTTCCCAGCTCTGAGCGTCTGGGCGCCCCGTGTTGGCCCGTGGACATCTGTGCTGCTGCCCAGTCCACCGCCCTGTCATCTCCGCTCCTGTGGGGTCCCTGTACCTGAGGGACCCTCTGGAAGCCCTCGTTCCATAAGGCAGGCGTTCTTCACGCTCTGTTAGTCTTATCAGCCAGTCACTAGGCACCCGGGGCCGTGGCTCTGTTTCCCGTTGGGGTGTCATGTAGCCTCATTATGGTCCTGGAGAGACTGTGGCGGCGTCCTGGGTGTTTGCTGAGGCGCGCGCCTGCTGGAGAAGCTTCATGCCACCCTGGGGCTCCGTCCTGCGTTCTGGGGCAGCAGTGAGCGGAGGAGGCCAATCGGAGCCACCGAGGGACGGTGCCAGCGAACAGAAACCTTGGGACCCTCAGGTGGCCGGAGAGCCACCGTGCAGACTCATCGGCCCAGAACCCAGGGACACTCACGACCCTCAAAGACCTCAGCTGGAGGTGGGGAGACCTGAGCAGGAGGTGTCTGTTTGAGCTGCCCTCAGGTTCACACGCGTCATCTCAGCGGCTTTTCAGACCTTCTTCGCCAAGTCACTCGTGTGGCCTCAGCTCAGGTACAGGTCTGACGCATTTCCTTCTTTGGTCTCACTGTCTGAATCCGAGGTGAACGGGGGAGGCGCAGACGCAGCGTTTCTCGGCTTCATCGGGAAATGCTCGTGTGAACGCGGGCGAATGGTTCCAGTCGACTGGACCCCGGGCTCCCTGCGGGGATTGGCCGCTCGGATCAGACGGCGGCTTCCGTCTCCTGGGTTCCCGAATTTTGCAAACGCTGTGAAGGATCCCCCAGTGCTGGGCACACGGGGCCACTCAGGGAACAGACGTGGGTGGGGGACATCAGACTCGCTGGAGAGCAGGTGACGCATCACAGGGGCAGTGGAGAAGCCCTTCTCTCTCCAAGACCATGCCGAGGTCACCAGGTAGCGGCTCAGCAAGGAGAAGACCCTCCCGTACTCCAAATTCCGCCCTCTTCCGGGTTGTCCTTTTTACCCGGTCTTCTGTGGCAGAGGAGAAGCCCTTTGGAACGGGTAGGCAGCACGGGAAGGCCGGGTGTGGGCGCTTATTTACTAGCGAGTGTGGGAACGAGAGAGCTAATGTGTTTCTCCATCTCCGAAAGCAGGCGGGCGGCTGACTCACAGGGCCGCAGCCTGGATGCAGACGGAGCGCTGACACAGTGCCAGATGCGGCTCCAAGGGCCCGCAACGCGCTGGCTGCTCATCCTCCTGGTCTCCTCAGCAACCCCCAGACCCCCCTCTACGGAGCCAGCGTCCTCCGCCTCGCGGGAACGCGGTTTCCCAGAAGCGGTTCTGGCCCCGTCGGAAGTGAGGGCACCGCCCTTTGGGTTGTCAGTCAGGTGTCTCAGGTGGTATCCGGGCGACCTAAACGGACTGGGCAGGCGGTAGGGGACGCGGCTTTGACCAGCTGTCTTGCTCTGAAAACCCTTAGGAAGGGCGGGTTCTGGGGACGTTCTGGGGACGTGGCCATGGAAACCGGGTTGCAAGGCCTTGCTCCAGAATCTCGGTGGAGACGTTTCCGAGGCGGACGGTAGACAGCAGACACCCCCCTGGAGGGGGCCAAGGGCGGGTCCTGGATCCAGGGCGAGAGTGAAAACCGTCACCGGCAGAGGGCGGCCGGTGTGGGGGGCACGCCAGCCTGGCGATCAAGGTCAACAGCACCAGTGATGGGCAGAGATGGCCTCCCCCACCGTTGTGACTCCCTGAGAAGGACATATCGCCTTTCCTCCCACGCATGTGCACCCCACAGGAGGGACACCCCCAGCTCGCTGACGCATTGCCTTTTTCACTGGGCTTATGACTGCGCTCACCCGGGGTCTGACACTGGGCTCCACGAGGTCTGCGAGGGTCACCAGCTCCAGGAGACAACAGGCTCGCTAGAACTGACCTTCAACAGACAACGCCTTCCCCACCAGCTTTCTCTTCGGGAGCAGAACTCTCTGTAGATTGGGAACCGCACTGTGTGCCTTTGAAAAACGCCCCTCCGAGGGGCCCCACAGGGAACCTGGACTCCCCCTTCCAGTCTCTAAGCGCGTCATGCCCTTTCTCTATGCGTGTCAAAAGCCCTGGGGCACTTGGAGGCGAAATTATTTACATTCGCAACAGAGCCTCCTTCGCTGCCGTTGCCTTGGGTACTGGGGGTGCAGGCCGCCAATTCTTGGCTGTTTTGATAAATCCCAGATTTCACTGGTGACAGTAGTAATAAAACAGAAAGAAAATAATAAGAGAAATGTCATAATGGAAGCTTGCATGTGCCCGTTAGTCCCTGGACACAGAGAGAACAATGAGTCCGAGGCGTCACTGATGTCGGGCACGAGGGGAGGGAGACAGACGTGGCCGGAAATCAGGAGGCCTGTCCCAGGAGAACTTTCCCCCAGACCCTAGACCAGCCGGCTCACTCCTCTGGGCCACCATTTCACGACCGATGACAAAGGCAACTCCAATATCAGGGCCTTCTTCTCTAGTTCGCTTGGGAAGGAAATAAGAAGGGGGAAGAAGAGATTTCACAAAGTGGGAAGTGTCATGGAGGTCGCCGTCATCACCATCCTGGCACGACAGGTGTCCTTGTGTGGGTGTCGCGCCCAACGTGGGCAGGCCGTGCGGCCCCCAGCACTTGGCGCTCCTGGAGGCAGGTATAGAGACCACCCTGCCTCCGAGGGCAGGGGGCTTCCTGTCTCCAGGTAGAATGGTCAAAAAGAGCAGTTTCTCCCCAAGAGCTTGCCGCCAAAAGACACGATTCTCACAGAAAGTGTAATTTGGGCATCCCCACAAATGGCCTGTGAGCCTTGGGCGCAGTTCCCCTGCTGGGGGAGGAAGCGCCCACTGGCCACCAAACCCACAAACGCCGCAAAAGTTGACACCACCGCAGCTGCCGTGTTCCGGCTTCTGAGCTCCACACTGTGGCTGGGAGCGCAACTACCCACTGGGCCTGTGCCTTTAAATCCCACCGACCCCAAGACAGGGTCCTGGACCCTCTCGCTGGCTGCCCGGTGTGTACCCCGGTGTCCTTCCTGCTCCAATGGCACAGAGGTGGGGGGGTGGGGTGGGGGCGCTTGTTCGCTGCCTCCCGGAATCAGCAGCCCTCACACGGCAGATGAGACTCCAAACCGTCAGGCGTCCACAGCTGTCTGGGTGATTAGTATTGTCACTTGGTTAATTCTGCATTAATCTGGGGAGGTGATGAGATCCCAGGACATGTCAGTTCCGAGTGTCACGCGGCTCACTCAGTAATGCCCGTGCCGTATAAATGACCTCCCCCCACCCAGTGCTTTCCGATGGCGGTCCTCTTCTGATGCCCCCCCGTTTGCTGGCCGAGAAAGCCTCGCCTTGGAAGGTAAACACTTTGAATAAAGCCACAGAGCCAATAAATGACATTTCCAGGCTCACAGCCAAGCCGAGAGCAATCCAAGACTTTTACTGATTTTGTCAGCTCCCTGGCATCCAGGGAATGAAATTCTCTGCCCCAGATAAAGCACTGAATAAATATTTTTGCACTGACTCATCAGAAGGAGGGCGAGGGTGGGAGCAAGGTGCCTGCGAGAAGCCCTCACCTGGGGAACCACCACCACCAAAAAGCCCGAAATTGCCCATCACTGCCCAAAGCTCCTTGCTCTCACAATCATTATTGTGAGGACATGTAACCTAAGATCCACCTTCTTAGTCAATTTTAAGTATCCAAGACAGTTCCATTGGCTGCAGGCGCGACGCTGTGTGCTGGGTCCCTCAAGCAAGCCCTCTGACCAGCATCCTCCCATTTCCTGCCCCTCCAGCCCCTGACACCCCCACCCTCCCCTTCTGTGGTTCCGACTGTATGAGATTCTGCGTCGGTGTGAGACCACTCAGTGTTTGTCTCTCCGTGTCTGTCCTCTCTCACTTGGCCCGTATCGGCGCAGACGGTAGGGCTTCCTTATTTCTGGGGCTGGATAATACTCCATTGCACACGCTCCCCATTTTCTTTATTCACCTGCTGTGTGGACACAGAGGTGGTCTCCAGGTCTCAGCCCCTGAGGGTCAGGCTGCAGTGCTCACCGGTGCAGACGTCTCTCCGAGCCTCTGGTTTCTGTTCCATTGGGTGAGGTCCCAGAGGCGGGTGGCGGGGTCCCCTGGCAGCTCTGGGGTGGGGGCCGAGGTCCCTCATTCAGAGACACAAGCTGTACGAAACCGTTGGGAGATTTGTGCTAAGAGAAATGATACCAACTGCTGATTTCTGATCAGAGAGAGAGGAAAGAATTTCAGAGATCCCCAGCGAGTGAAAAATAGAAAGGTTTCTACTTCCCTTCAGGAGATTTTCAGGCTGTCTGTCCGTCCATCCATCCATCCATCCATCCAATCTATCCTATCCTATCTATCCATCTATTTTCTCTCTCTCTCTTTCCCTTCCTTTCTTTCCAAAATAAATTTGGCATAGGATCGTTGCTCTTACAGAAAAAAAAAAGAATTTAGTTTAGGGGCTTGACTCCTGAGAGAATGGACTTCCTATGAACTGACCGGCGGAACAGCACGGGAGGGGCAGATTTGGGAGGAAAAACCGGGAGTTGCATTTTGGGTGGGTTGTCTCAGAGCCTTGTCAGGTGTCCGGGAGAAGATGTTTATGCAGAGCTCAGGGAGGGATTGCACATGTTTGGCCAACTCTGCATGCGGGTGGACGGCGAGACCAGGAGAACGGATGAGGTGACCCTGAGGGTTCGTGCTGATAAAGAGTAGAGACATCGGGGAACTCCGACCTCACGAAATGCCAAGTTCGGATCAGGGAGATGAGTCAGGGGAGACAGACGGACAGAGAGTGGACAGTACGACAGGGGAACCAAGAGCGTGGCTTCCCAGAGGCCACGTGAAGGCAGTGCTTCTCGATGGTGTCAAGTGTTGACTCGAGCAAGACGGTCCTGGGGTAATGGCCATCGGATTTGGTGAAACGGAATTGACCTTGGCGGGGGTCACTCTGGCTTTTTGTGGAGAGCACAGTCTCATCGGTGCTCCAAATGACAATGATGGGGAGGAGTGTGTCCTCAGGGACTGTAGCCTGTCTTGAAGAATCTTGGCGTGAAGGAACATAAAGCAGAGATGAAGCCGGGGAGGCAGGTCCGCTCGGCAGGGGGGGGGGTCCCTTTATTATTGGCTTCAAAGGTGGAAGCACCTCTGTGTGACCGTGGGAAGGGCAGCGTGTGACGTGGGAGAGGGTGGGAAGCAGCCATGGCAAAGTCCTTGAGGAGACCGCACCCTGATCCTGCCTGCCAGGAAACGCCGGGCGGCCCAGACGTGCCCTGCTCAGGGCCCTGGGGACAGCTCGGGTCCATCATAGGGCATTGCCCATGCACTGTGCTCCTCTGCTTAGAGTTTGTGAACATTTTCTGCCCCTCGGCAGCTTCCGAAAGCTTTGCATGACATTGCCCTTCTGTGGGTGGGGATTCCTGGGCTTTGTAGTCACGGCTTCCCTTTTCTGAGCCAACCCTTCCTTCCTTCCGTTTCCCTAAAGTCCTCGCTTCCCCCGTGTTGGCGAAGGGCGTTGGCACCTGCAGGCAGAGGGTGGCAGCTTCTTCCCACCCTGCCACCTATTAAGATCCGGTTGTTACCCCCACTCTGCCTTCCCTTTCCCGACACACGGTTTGGCGACCACGCACGTCACGCTGTGGAGACCGTGTCAGGCGTCTCGTAAAGAACCCGAGCGGTCCCCCATTGGCCAGGGCCTGGCTGCGGCAGGCCCAGAATAGCGCCCGGAGCCTGCGTCTGTCCTGTCCGACTCGGCTCGGGTATCCCGTCCTCTGCTGAGGGCCCTGACTGTCCCAGACAAGGTGACACACTCCCGCCTCCGTTTGCCCCGAGGTTACCTTACCGTTCTGCTGCCCTCCAGGTCCATGCTGCCATCGTGATTGATACGGCTGTGAATCACGATGACGTGTGAGAAGCGAGGTATCAGCAGGGGAGCCTTGTCAGCCTGGACCGAGGCCCCAGACGCTGAGAATGACAGACATCGTCACCATAGTTTGAAGCTGGCAGCCAGGGGACCTCGTCAGAAGAGCTCAGGAATGAACGGAAACGGGGGATTCTGATGTCAGTGGATTTCCCACCTGCAGCCGTGAAAGGCGCGAAGGTGGAAGAGAGCGAGGGGCCAGATCTCTGTGGGGAGGGTTTTCAGCGCGAGGGGGCGCTGCCCAGGACCCGGCCTCTCTGCACCCCGCCCGCAGGGTGGGGACAGGGTGTTTCGTTCCAGAAAACCAGAGGAGGCACCGTGAGAGTCCACGGTGTGCAGACCCCACGGCCCGGGTGCTGATGTGTCCCTCGTGGACGCGGAGGCAGGAGGCTGGGTTCTGCGGTGGGCGGACAGGCCACCCGTTTTCTGGACAGGTGACCAGAAGGGAGGAGGCTGGGGCTGTCTTCACGTAGGTGCCTTCGCAGGGGACTTCGGGAGGGGAGCAGGGTCCCTGGAGAGAGGTGGTCAGCAGGGGCTCCGGCGCAGCGGGGGAGTGAGGGCGAGGGGCGCACTCGGGGAGAAAAAAGAAGTGACAGGGACCTTCTGCCCGAGTGAAGGACCTTGGGGTACAACACAGATGTACACAGAGAGGGANCACGGTGTGCAGACCCCACGGCCCGGGTGCTGATGTGTCCCTCGTGGACGCGGAGGCAGGAGGCTGGGTTCTGTGGTGGGCGGACAGGCCGCCCGTTTTCTGGACAGGTGACCAGAAGGGAGGAGGCTGGGGCTGTCTTCACGTAGGTGCCTTCGCAGGGGACTCCGGGAGGGGAGCAGGGTCCCTGGAGAGAGGTGGTCAGCAGGGGCTCGGGCGCAGCGGGGGAGTGAGGGCGAGGGGCGCACTCGGGGAGAAAAAAGAAGTGACAGGGACCTTCTGCCCGAGTGAAGGACCTTGGGGTACAACACAGATGTACACAGAGAGGGAGAGATGAGAGAGATAGAAAACAGAAAACGGAAAACTTAGTTTTTTATGCAACCAACCCGAGCACCAACGCCACCTCTGCCTGCACGCGCCGCACGATGTCACACAGGCTCCCTCTCCTGGGGCTCCTTCCCTGCGTCCCACCTCAGGACGGTCAGCAACGGAAGCCAGTGCGCGGGGGTGGTCCGGTGTGAGGACACGGCCAGCGCTGACCGTGGTCTGGCTTGGCCGAGGGGCATGGTGGCAAGTCCCCTCGTCCGTCGCCTCATCTTCGTTTCTCTTCCTGCCCACGGCCCCCCAACCTCTGGACTCAGCCGAAGCGCACGTCTAGGGCACGTCTTTTCCAGGCCACGCTGTCTTGGATCGAAACCGTGGTCGGCAGCAGGGTGCCGAGCTCTGGTCTGGGTCGGGAATCGGGACTGGGGTCCTCGGTGGGCTGCCCGTGGGGCCCACAGATAGACCTGTCGGATAATGGCCCGTGCCAGGCTGGGACTCGGACACAGAGGCCGGTGCCCGAGGAGAGAGCCCGTTGTGTGGACTGGGTACAGGACGTGACCTTTTTACTCCTTCGTCCGTCTAGTTTATGTTCACTTGAACCTAATTCATTGTGACGGATGGGATGCTGGGGATGGATTTCAAACATTAGCGTGCACAGGCCTTCCCTGTGCTTAATTGTGCAATAAGCTTCCCTGGGAGCTTATTGAGCATCCAGATTCTCGGGGCTCCTGCTCAGCGAAGCGACTTGAGAGTTGGGGCGGCCCTGAGGATGTCTACTGTGACACATCTCCCAGGGGTAGGGCACAGGGCCCCCAGACGACCAGGCATGTGACCGCGCTCTGGCTGATTCCTATTGTGCTTTTAAAGCTGACCGTGGGGGCTTTGTCTCTTGTTGTGTTTCTCCCTCGAGAGTCACACGGTTACTGCAGGGCCTGTGGGTGAGCCAGCTGAGCCGGGCGGGGGACCCCACACGGGGGACCCGTGTGGCAGTTTGACTTTTCTGCACCAGCACAGCAGCGGGCTGTTGGAGCCTGCAGAGAGCCAGGTGGGCCCGTGGGACCGTGGGCAGAATGAGTCACCCTCCCGCTCACTCAGTGTTTGCCCACACGGAGGACTTGCCCGGCCCCCGGGGACGATGCTGAGAAGCTGTGCCCCTCGCTAGGGACGGCTCCCAGCAGCCTTTCTGGGACACGGGGTGGGGAGGGGGGACCGTGTGGGATGTCATTAGGTTTTGTTTTTGTGTTAGCGCTGGGTGACCCAGATGCAGCTGTGTTCTTGTCATTAGCCGTCTCTGAAGCGTAGGCTGCTGTCACCGTCACACGGAGAAGCCAGGGGGTGTTGGCAGTCCCTCTGCAAGACGTCTTCCGAAGCTGCTCTCCTTCTGCGCGCAGCCGTGGGTAGGAGCAGAAACCGTCGGCCCAGAGGGCGTGGCTCGTGGCTCCTCTGGGTCTGGATGGCGTAGGTGGGTTCAGAAAACCCCCGTCTCTTCCCCGTTTCTGAGGAGCAGGCAGCATTTCTGAGAGGTGGACTGTGGGGAGGAGAACAAAAACCAGGCCACAGCTCTGGGAATTCCACGTCTTAGTGGCACAAATTGTTCTCCGGGCACTCGCTGAGGGGACGGTGTGCATGTCAGATTTGCGGGCCAGGCAGGTGCTCTCCAGTCGGTGCCAACGTGGTTTGCATTGCGGTTTCTCAAGCGGTGGAAGTTTCCAGATGGACTTATGGAGTGATCTCACCCTTGTGGGTAGCAACACCCTTGTTCTCTACACCCTCGTGAACATTAGTGTCACGAGCATTGTGGCTAAAGGGATTCATTCATTCATTCATTCATTCATTCATTCATTCATTCAACATGTATTTGTAACAGCTCCGTGCCGTATACTATCCTGAGCGCTGGGAACAGATCAGTGAGCTAAGTTCATACTTCTGCACCTACGCGGCTTACGTTCTGATGAAGTCATAGTGTGTCTCCTTAATAAACTGGTTTAGGCAGGACTTTGCAAAAGCTGGTAGAACTCTGTGCTTCTGAATTTCCTCACCTGGCAAACGAGTTTATCATGCCGTTAGCACTTCCCGAATTTCCCTTCTCCTGGTGATCACCAGGTGGGCTGGGGAGGCATCAGCGGCCACAGAGACCCTGCTTTGGGGCGCCCGGGCCCGGCTTGTCCAACAGAAATGCTGTAGGAGTCCCACTCGGCGTCTCGGATGTTCCAGCAGCCGCTTTGAAAATGAAAGCCGATGTGAACTCAATTCTAATATCTTTGATTTAATTGTGCATGTTCAAAATGATATCATTTCAACGTGTCATCTGTAGAAACACAGTCATGAGATGCTGTACTGTGCTGAGTTCTGAATCCGGTGTGTGTTGACAGCACAGCGTGGTCCAAAGTAGCCATGGTTGGGGCAGGTGGTCAGCGGCGCCTGTGGCCCGGGGCCTGTGGACCTGTGCATTTCACAGGTGGACTGGGCGTGTCTCGAGACCCAGCCAGCGTGGGGAAGGCCAGACCACCCTGGTCTGCTAGAGTGTCCGGCAGCAGGGGACACGTCCGTGAGTCCACCCTTCGCATTTTCAGAACATCAGGTTCCTGACTTATCTTGTTGCTTCTATGTGTTTTAAACTGACACTCAGGGCATCAAAGAATAACACAGAGGGGCCCTGGCGGGTGCGGCTCAGTTGCCTGGAGTGTCGTCTCCTATGCCAAAAGGTTGTGGGTTTGATTTCCAGGCAGGGCACGCACCTAGGTTGCGGGTTCAATCCCCAGGTGGGGCGCCTACGAGAGGCAACCGATCTCACACTGATCTTTGTCTCGCTCTCTAAAATCAATGCACACACCCTTGGGTGAGGAGTGAAAAAATAAAAATATGAAAGAATGACACAATTGTGCCACGATGCAGAAGACGTGGGTGAATGATCTAGGGGACGGGAGGCTGTCTCAGGAGCATCAACTGAACAGACGTGACTCTTTAGGCCAGAAAAAGGAGCCTGGAAGGCAAGCTGGACCAGAGGCTGCTCAGGGGTGAAATAACGGGGGAGGGTGGACGTGGAATCCAGGAGCCATGGGGCTGGTTAGACGGCTGGAAACAGCTCTCGGGCAAACGAGGAGAAGACAGCCCTTCCACGGGAAACAGAGGCAGGAGCGAGAAGCCCACCCCCGTGGGGTGCAGCAAGGGAGACGGCGCAGAGCCCAGCAGCGCTCGGGCGGGGGCCACGGCGTCCTACAACACGCCGAGCCCCGGCCTTCCTCCCGGTGAGTCCTCAGGTCTGGTTTCCAGGTGAGCTCTGGCCGCCTGCTCACCTCCCGCCCCCCCCATGACACCTGTCCGGGGCGCTCTGTAAGGGCCCACTCTGGGAAACAGGCTTCGCTGGAGGTTTTCGTAGGTTGGGCGAAGCAGATGCAACGATGTCCACTTTATGGAGAGGTTACGTGACTTGTACGACTCTTCCTCGTTTTTTTGGCTGGTGGGTCAGGGCTTGGTCGCCCACTCCAAGCACCTTGACCTGACTAAGTCCAGGGGTCTTTACAGAGGACGGGACATGGGGCTGCGTGTCTATGTGGCTGACGTGGAGTGTTATCATTGGGAGCACACTCTTTCTCTGCTCTGTCCCCAAGGTTGAATTAATTCAGCACACTTGCCAGGACCGCTCTAGGCCAAGGCCAGCCTCCCCAGCGCCCCACCCTATATGGGGGTACGGAGCTCCCCTCAGTGAGTCCCGGAGCTTCTGAGTTGCTAACACCCAGTTGCAGACGTGTTCAATCTGTTGGGTTCGTTGGGCATTTGGGGGGTCAACACAGCATCGGAACCCNGGCTGCGTGTCTATGTGGCTGACGTGGAGTGTTATCATTGGGAGCACACTCTCTCTCTGCTCTGTCCCCAAGGTTGAATTAATTCAGCACACTTGCCAGGACCGCTCTAGGCCAAGGCCAGCCTCCCCAGCGCCCCACCCTGTCCGGGGGTACGGAGCTCCCCTCAGTGAGTCCCGGAGCTTCTGAGTTGCTAACACCCAGTTGCAGACGTGTTCAATCTGTTGGGTTCGTTGGGCATTTGGGGGGTCAACACAGCATCGGAACCCCGTTAACCACAACACCGGAACAGCAGGAAACCATTCAGACCATCTGTTCCAACTTGATTGCCCACAGTTATGGCTCAGCTGCTGTGTGTTAGTGACCTGCAGCCAGAGCTGGGCTTGGAGTCGACGGCCTGCCTCCAGCCCGAAGCTCCTGCCAGGCTGGGGGGCTTTGCCAGCGATCCCCTTTCATTGCTATGCAGTGTGCAAAGTGACTCGGAATTCGACGTTTCACTTCTCGACCTTTGATGGAGGGGCTGGGAATAGGGCACGTGGGACTGAAACATCATTAGGACCAAGAAGGTGCCGGAATGGTTCACAACTTGTAATGGAAGCTTTCGCGTTGGCAGAAGGGATTCCGGGTGGATGAGCGGAGCGGCTTAGGGGTCTCTTTATTGTCCCTGCTGCTCATTGCGGTCAATGTTGACGGTCGGGGATGGCGCCTTGCGGTGTTTCCAGCGCTTCAGGACAGCAACCCGTCTATGCCCTCCTGCCTGTGCTTCCCGAGTGGCAGGATTCTTGCCGTATTTGCTTTCTGTCATGGCTGCTTGGGACCAGCCCCCGGGAACACGGGGGACCTAGGAGAGCCCTCGAAGCCTGCGTTCCGTGCACAGGGCAGCAGTGGTCAGCAGTTGGGGCAGCGGAGGGCGGGAGGGGGTCGCAGTCTGGCGAGAGCGAGCCGCACCCTCCCACGCTCCAGGAGGTTGCATCGGCTGCATGCTGCGCTGGGACCCTGCCCAGCCGGGGCCTCCCGCCTTTGGGGTTTCAAACCAACCTCACGTTCAGAGAGACACCCTTCCCATCGGGGGTGCCCCGACACTCGCTCTGTGGGCCGCGTCGACAGATACATCAGCCTGCAGTCACGTGTGTGCACAGGGCGTGCCCTGGGGCTCACACCCGCTGCTCCTCCTGTCCCGGCCGCGGGCCAGTCTGAGGCCCAGGCCGCAGCCTCTGGGAGCAGCACCCCCTAAAGGTGGGAGAGGTCGCAGGAGAGCGAGTACCGGGCCGGTGAACGCGGCAGGTGCGACAATGTGCCGATTACAGACTGTGAGGCACAGGAAATGCTAACTAGGATGGTAAAAGCATTGAAAACAAAGGAATGTAAAAAGGTATATAACACGGGATGAAATGAACGAATAAATCAAAGAAAGATTTGATTAGTTGGATCCTACAGAGACGGAAAACTTCTGCTCTCTAAACGACACCATTAAAACAAAAATACAAGCCCCAGCTGGGAGAAAATATTTGCAAATCATGGATCTTGTAAAAATATAATTACCATACAAATCAGCAATTTCACTGCTAAACCATGAATATATCCAAGAGAAATAAAAAATAAATATATATCCACACAAAACATTGGGTCTGGATGTTGATAACACATTTAATAATAGGCTAAAACTGAAAAAAAAATAGCCTAAAACTGGAACCAGCCCAGATGTCCGTCACCTAGTGAGTGACAATAAAACGAAATGTATCTGTATTAACAGCTAAGCCTAGTCACCCCCCTGTTGCCTGTGTTTCTCTGTCTGTCTGTCTGTCTCTGTCTACCTCCCTAAACATGGGGGGTGGTTAAGGGTTGCAACATGTTCTTATTTACATCCCGGGGCTTTGATGTCCCCCAAAGGACGCCCTATCCTGTTTGAGGAGGCAGATGTTTCCAAAGCAAGTTAAGTACAGCAGTTCCCTGTTTCGTCTCCTCCGAAAGCAGGGCCTCTCCTGGGAAATTGTTACCAAAAGATTAAATGTGCTCGGTGCGAACCCTGCCGCGGTGATCTTTCCCTGACACCGAGCGCCTGTGCCTTCCTCACCCGGTGCGGTGGAGTTAAGAACAGTCTCCAAGTTAAACTCCGTTCTCCGGGCTACGGTTTCCTCTTATGAAACTTTCAGCTGAATGACTGAGTTGACTTAAAGCAAAATTAAAAGAAATCGCGAAGATTGTTTACCGAGCGTCCCTCTGAGTGCTTTGAGCTGTTACCCTAAAAGTGCTATTTAAACGATGAGGATGCATTTTTTAAAAATCAGAAGTGCCTATTTACCGCACCGCATGATTTTAATATTAACTATTTCATGCTTTTCATTCAATTATTGTGCAAACGAGCTGTGGACAGGGAAACACCTGCTGCTTTTTTCCTGTTTGCTCTCATGAGAAGACCCCCATGTGGACGGTGGGCTTCACGGAGAAGGAGGCCAGAGGCCGGCTGCACGTCTGGGTGGCTGTCCGAAGCTGGAACTGGGTTCCTGGAAGGAGACTCTAAGAGTTACCGTTGGCAGCACACAGACACAGTCTGACTCCTGACAACTGGTCAACCCCGTAGGTGTGCAGAAAACTACATGGTAAGATTGAGAGACTGTAGGACCGTTACCCGTGACTTGGACCAAGCCGAAGAGACACTTCCTACTGAAACCCCCCTCTCCCATCATCAGTGCACCTCAATAAGTCTTTGGAAGCATGTATTACTATAGTATCCAGTTGTTGTTAGGCTCTTCAGAAAACGCCGGAGCAGAAAAACAAGGTACAAATGATCGGAAAAATGCAAACGAAACTATACTGAGATATCACCTCGTGCCCGGGGGGCTCAGATGTTATTCTAAAACCAAAGGTAGCCCGTGTTGGCGAGGATGTTGGGGAGAACGGAGCCCTGGTGCACTGTCGGGGAGATTGCCAATTGGTATAGTTGTTACGAAAAACAGTATGGAGGTCCCTCAAAAAATTAAGAATAGAACTGCCATACGGCCCAGCTTTCCCTCTTCTGAGTATTCACCCAAAGGGAATGAAATCAGGGTCGCAAACATTATCTGTTCTCGCATATTAGTTTCTGCCTCATTCACAATAGCCACGCGTGACAGTGACTGAAATGTCCAACTGATGTGGACTCCGGCCCTTGGAGCCTGTGTGTTGTGGATGTTATGAACAAATTCACACGGACTGCAGAAGTCCTGTGGAGAAAAGAGGACGGCATGGCCACTCTCTGAGAGAGAGGGCGCTGACCTCTGCCTGGACAGGCTTTTGTTGCACGTGACATCCAGGATGGTCCTCATTTACTAGGCACAGGTTCGCTTTAGGGGGTTACCTTTTACAGAAACCAAAGGAGAGCATGTTGCTAATTATATCAAAGAAGAAGGATATTTGCCAACGCAAGGGGAAAAGTGGTTGAACACTTGTCCTTGGGAAGTTTAGCATAGATTTTAGGAAGTTACTTTAAAGATATGTGGTAAACATTTTGTGCCTCAATTCAGGGTGAGGGATTTTTAGCAAAAGCAACACTCACAGCAGCCTGGGTACAATGTAGGTCTGATTGCCCGTGGGAGAACCTATCTGTGGGCATGGGTCCTACCAACCTCGCTCCCCGTCAGTTCTCCGAATCAGGGGCTGGGCTACATTCCCCAAGCCACTTGGAACGGTCCCCTACATCCAACAAGAGGTGGGTGGGTAAAGAAGAGAATCCTGCCATTTGGGAGAGCATGGGTGGACCTGGAGGACAGTGTGCTGAGTGAAATAAGCCAGACATAGAAAGACAGGTACTTGGTGGTCTCACTTATATGTGGAATCCGATTCACTCAAACTCATAGAAGCAGAGGGTGGGTGCTGGGGGCTGGGGGCTGGGGGAGAACGCTATGGGGAGATGTCAGACTGAGGGGCGGGGGTGCAAAGTTTGATTTATGCAGAATAAGTAAATTCTGGGGATCTAAGGTGCAGCCTGGTGACTGTAGTCTTCTGTACTGGGAACTTGAAAGTCTCTAGGAGGTAAAACTGGGTGGAACCATGTGAGCAGGGGGTGAGTTAATTAGCTGGATTATGACGGCTCGTTCACCATTTACACGTATGTCAAATCATCACACTGTACACCTTAAATATGCACAATAAAAAAGAAGCGGAAACATAAGACAAGACTTCTACTCTCACAGAGTTTATGGAGAATGAAGGGCACAGACTAAAGGGAAACGGCGTAACTTGAGATATGAATAAAGTCGACCACAGTATGGCCCCGGCTAGAAGAATCACCCAGAGCTGGACGGGACTGGCCATTTTCGTGGAGGATGTACAGTCTGAAATGGGTCTTGAAGAATTAATACTCAGTTCTAAAAGCTATCTTTAGCCCTGGCTGACGTAGCTCAGTGGATTGAGCGCGGGCCTGCGAACCAGACGATCGCGGTTCGATTCCCAGTCAGGGCACATGCCTGGGCTGCAGGCTGGTTCCTTGCAGGCTAACTACCAGCAGGGGATGCACAAAAGGCAACCGTACATTGATGTTTCTCTCCCTCTCTCCTGCCCCTCTAAAAATAAATAAATAAATAAAATCTTAAAAAAAAAATAAAAGCTATCTTTACTTCAGAGAGACACGTAGATAAATACATGCACNGAGATGTCAGACTGAGGGGCGGGGGTGCAAAGTTTGATTTATGCAGAATAAGTAAATTCTGGGGATCTAAGGTGCAGCCTGGTGACTGTAGTCTGCTGTACTGGGAACTTGAAAGTCTCTAGGAGGTAAAACTGGGTGGAACCATGTGAGCAGGGGGTGAGTTAATTAGCTGGATTATGACGGCTCGTTCACCATTTACACGTATGTCAAATCATCACACTGTACACCTTAAATATGCACAATAAAAAAGAAGAGGAAACATGAGACAAGACTTCTACTCTCACTGAGTTTATGGAGAATGAAGGGCACAGACTAAAGGGAAACGGCGTAACTTGAGATACAAATAAAGTTGACCGCAGTGTGGCCCCGGCTAGAAGAATCACCCAGAGCTGGAAGGGACTGGCCATTTTCGTGGAGGATGAACAGTCTGAAATGGGTCTTGAAGAATTAATACGCAGTTCTAAAAGCTATCTTTACTTCAGAGAGACACGTAGATAAACACATGCACTGAGGAAAAATTGGAAACGACAGAAAAGACTTGAGAAAACAAACATTTCTCCTAACCCCTCAAGCCGTGGATACCAGTACTGGCAGGACAAGCTGGAAAAACTTGTGTTTTGCCCATTATCCTCGTTCGTTTCTCGTCTCGTGACTCAAGTTTACACTCTGTCTGGTACTAAAATGCTCTCAAGACATCTTAATGATGTTTAAAAAGGGTGGATGCAAAACGTTTTAAATTTATAATAATTCTCTCCTGGCCCCGTAAGGACCTTGCAACCTCTGTTAATTGACTTTATTCTTCATCCTTATTCCTGAGGCAAAGAGGGAAGCATCGATCGCTCTCGGTGCTACTGCCGAAGACCAGCTTTCCGCTTCCTCCACCAGGCTTTTCCCTGTTGTTGAATTCAAATAGGATGGAGCGAACGCAGTGGACAAAGCATTCAAATACGGTTTTTGGAAACATGCATGCAACCGTCCCAAGGCAACGGGGCATAACCGCTGAATTATCTTAGTTGCTGGCAAAACGGATTTTTTTCTAGGCTCTAATACAGCCTGGGCTCACGGAAATTGACCGTTCCAGCTTCCTCTAGCAAAAGAACATAAAAAAACCCTATTAGACTGTGGGCATTAGATGGCCTCACTCCAGGGTCCGACGTCTCAAGCCGGCCATCAGCGGCAGGGACGACCCTCCATTCCTATCTGAATTCTCTAGCCTGCGTCTGCGGCTCTGAAATTCGCTACAGCTTCGAAATTCATTATCATGAATATGATAGGCTCACATCCCCCGCCCCCGCCCCAAGTCATGGGTGAGGCCCAGCTGCCATGGTGATGTATGGAATTTAAATGCAGGGGAGCTCCAGTTGGCCTCCGGGTACCCGCAAGCCTTAAAAATTCAAAGTCTCTGCTTTTCAGGCCCAAATAATCTTTTCCAGGTGATGGGACACGGGAAGCCGGACCATCAAACCTGTGCCCTGGGAGACCTAGGGGAGGCGTTCACGCCTCCTTGTGAATATGTTTACTCATTTCCCCGACTGACTTCGAATGAAATTGGTGGATCACAAGAATGAGTTATAAGATTCATCACCAGCCAGTCTACTCTCCATAAATTAACCTGGGAGTGTGGTTATTGATCCTCGTCCCCTCAGGTATTGCAGCAAATCCGATTTGCGCTGTGGAATTTCCGTGTATCCGAGGCTGAGTGGATTCATTTCACCTGAATTGGCTTTGAACTTGAAACGATTGCTTTCTGTTCCCAATATATCCGTCCGGGAGGAACAACCAAGGGATGACTTTTCTAACAGATTATTTTTTCGTCCCTTGAACTCCAGATTAAAGGAACCCAAGGCAGGCAGCTGTCCGGAGAGTCTCAACAGGATGGGGACACAGAGTGAGTGACAGTTGGACGTCCCCTGCTCCAGCTGACCCCTCCTCACCAGGGGAGCCAGAAGGGCACTCTGTGGCGAGCCCCTTCCAAGGTGTCTTTCTGTGTCTGTCTCCTCGTTGGCCATTGTCCTGAGGAATGAACTGATGGCCAGCACCCAGAACTGTGGGTGCCAGTGGGCAGCTGGTCCTTCACCCAGGGTGACCGGTCCTGCGGGCTCCATTTGTCCCCCACCTTCCCGTGCTCTGAGACTCCCACCTCATGCCCTGTTCCCAGAGTGAGGATGCGCTGTCCCTAAGAGGGGCTTCAGGGTCGGACTTTGTGTTGGAGAAAGTGAAAAAGGCCCATGAACAGGGCAGCTCTGGAGTTCGGGTCAGGTGTCCACCCGACAGATGGACTTTGCAGGCAGATGTCTGTAAATCAGCCAAATCCCAAAACCGTCTTCAAAAATTATTTCCCAAATGTAAAACGATATATCAATGTACATGAAAGCTAAATAAAAATTCTTTGTACTGCTTTAATCCATAAAAACAGGCAGAATCGTGGTGTCTGGCATCCCATGCTTCTTCAGGTTCTAGAGATCCCGGCGTGAAGCAGGCTACGTGGAGTATGGTCTCGGCTCTATTATTTTTTAATTTTAAAATAGACAAATATGTCAGCCCAGGTACATTTATAAGTACTTTTCCTGAGCCTCTATTTATACCAGATTCTCTCAAAAGTCATTTCCACCAGACAAGCCACGTCAGATTCTTTGGAACGCTGTCCGATTTGGGTGCCGCGAGTCATTGGCCCTGTTTTATCCTGTCCCACTGCAGAAGGCACTTTGTCAGTTTAAAATGTGCTGAAAGGCCGCATGCACGTGGGCCACAGTGCCGTGATGGCGGGGGGTGGGGTGGGGGGGGGATACATGGTAATGGGAAAAATACAATAAAATTTAAAAAAGAAAATAAAAGAAAAAAACCGTGGAGACAGTCCAAAGAGCGAGTGCAAACCTGCAAGATTAACTTGGGTACATGGAGGGCGGTTTCCTTGTTGACTGGATTGGGCCTTTGCCTCTGAAGCGTCAGGGCCTCGTGCTGAACATGCTGTTTTTCGCTGTGACAAGCTACTAAAAGCCTGAAGACCTTCGCCATTTTGTCATTTCAGGTATTGAGAATTTCTGAGCACAGAGACTTTTACCTGACTGGGAACACGGAGCAGGCAAGATATCACGGGTTCAGCCCTGGCTGGGGCGGCTCAGTGGGTTGAGCAGCGGCCAGAAAACCAAGGGTCGCTGGTTCGATCCCCAGTCAGGGCACATGCCTCGGTTGTGGGTCGGGCCCTCGGTAGGGGGCACATGAGAGGCCACCACACACTGGTGTTCCTCTCCCTCTCTTTCTCCCTCCCTTCCCCTCTCCCTACAAATAAATAAATACAATCTTAAAAAAAGATTTCAGGGGGTCATTTGCTAGAGAGGAGTTTGACGCCATTGCCGACCCTGTGGGTTGATTACTGGGAAGTGCGTCTGAGGGGGCTGTGCCTGTCTGTAGTCAGGCCGATGACAAGGGGGTGCCACCGTGTTAAAGGTTTTTTTTTGTACTCAGTCTCAGGTTTCTCTAAAAAACTTCTGTAGTGCACCGTCATAACCAAGACGGGGAAGCAACCTAGGTGTTCGTCAGGAGACAGATGGATAAAGAAGATGGGGCACAGACGCACAGTGGAATATTACTCGGCCATGAAAAAGAATAAAATGATGTCGTTTGCGACAGCATGGGTGGACCTACAGGGTATGGCGTTACGTAAGAGAAGTCCGTCAGAGAAAGACAAACATCATAGGGTTGTCTTACATGTGAAATCGAAAACAAAACATCAGAAAAAAATGAACAACACAGAGCAGAAACAGATACATAGATGCAGAGAACCCGCTGATGGTGGCCGCGGGGGACGTGGAGGGGGCTGGGTGAACGAAGCACTCCGGAGGTGTGACTGTTCTTCACTCTGCCCTCTCTGCCCACCCCCACACCCAAGTCCCGACCTTTTATCGATCAGGCAGCCACAGTTTACTTCACTAGTGAAATACTGTTTTCACAAGGTCTCTCTGCTCTGCCAAAGCTTGGGACGCCACCACAAAACTGAAAACTTGGATGTGTGATGTTTCCTTGTAGACGAAATTCCCAGTAGTGCCCAGCGCACAGGGAGCTGGTTCATGGACCTGAACTGCAGTTCTGCACCCGCTGAGGGGACACCTGCCTCTTCCTGACTTTCCTTGTGTTCTCTGCCTTCCCACACCCCCCACCACCTGGGGCTCCTTTCTCTGTGATGACCCCACAGCTCCATCCTGGAGGGCGACCACCCACCGTCCCGGCCTGTGGCTGCTCCCAGCCGGCTCCCTGCCATCCTCAGTCATAAATCTGGACCGAGCTTGCCTTGGTCTCCCCAGGAGCCTCCTCCTCTCCACAGGAGCCAGCAAACCCGTCTCCTGTGCCCCAGATGTGCAGCAGAAAGCCGGTGTGGTGTGAGGTAATGGTGGGGACATGATAGGTTAATAATTAATGCGAAGCGTTTGAAGATTTTTTTTGGATGATGGCACAGGACACTTAAAACCTTCTGTTCTCAGATGCTGTTCCACTGAGCAAGTGAGAGTGTGTTCTGTTGAGGACACAGGGTCCCTGCTCCTGATTCTTCTCTGCCCCCTGCCCCCGCCCTTCTGGTCCCGGCTCCTCAGGGTCATGGGCAGGCCAGGCCATGGGCTCTGCAACAGGGCGGCCCGAGGCTGGACCTTGGAGGCGCTGCGTGGCTTCGGGCCCACGATGGACCCCCGGGCCGCGGTTCCTGACCACGTCTCCTGGGCGATTGTGAGAATTCTCCAGGCCGACGCCGGCAAAGCACTGAGCCGGGAGCCGGGATCCAGGATGGACAAAGTCCCCTGTGAGCGTGAGTCACTGCCACCGTTATTCTGCAGGACACTACTTTTCTCTCCTTCCTTTGTCACTGCAGCGAAGACAGAAACTCCCTCCCTCGCTGAATGGAGGTGCGGTGGGTGACGGGATTGCACGCAGACAGGGCCAGGCTGCAAAGCGTCCTTCGTTCACGGGATTTTTGTTGTCATTATCGAGTGTAAACGTTCTTCGTTTCTTCTGCGTCCCTGCCCTGTAGCAGAGGTGTGTCATCTGCCATCGGTTGTGGTAGTTTGAGGTGCGTAGTGAGTCAGCAGTTTTGTAGCTTACAGTGTGGTCGCGCTGTTAATTCTAGTAACCGCCTCTCGCTGTGCAAACTTACCGCAGTATTACTGATTTTATCCCCTTCACCCTTGTCACCCGTCCCCCCACCCCGCCCCTCTGGCCACCAGCCGCCCTGCTTCTGTGTCTACAAGGCTGTTCTTGGTCTGTTTTGTTTGTTCATGTGCTTTGCTCTTTTTTTTTTAGATTCCACGTAGAAGTGAAATGATATGGTATTTTTCTTTCTCTGTCTGACTTGTTCACTTAGAATAATACTCTCAGTGCCAGTCCGTGGTGTTGCAAGTGGCATGATTTCACTCTTTTTTTATCGCTGCAGACTATCTCATATATATATACATAGAGATATCTATCTATCGATACATCTCACATCTTTATCTGTTCATCTCTTGGTGGGCCTGTAGGTTGCCTCCACAGCTTGTCTGTTCTAAGTAATGCTGCCAAGAACATATATTTCTTCAAATTCGTGTTCTCATTCTCCCCAAAGCTCCTTGTTAAGTATAAATGTAGAGAGCCAGAGCACCCATTGGTGGTTATCCCCAGCTTCTGGGGACTTTTTCAGGGGGGTGATGGACCTGTTCTCAAACTGAATTGTAGCAAGAACGGCTCAACTCTACAAATTTACCGAAAGGCGTTGGGTGGCTCGCTTGCTGCGGCTGCGGGGGGTTAAGCTGCTCCCCAAGACAGCCATTATAGTGTCATGGGCTACCTCGGGCGGCTGTCACCGCACCCAGCTCCTTCTGCTGACAGGGCCCCATCGTCTCCTGCCGGTGGCTCTGAAACCCTCCCTGCCTGTTTCTGGATGGCCCGTGGCTCAGTCTCTTATTGAGTTCATCAGTATCAGGCACCTCATGCGAACATTATGTTCCTCCCTCTGAAAACCAGTTTCCTTCCAGTCGTTATTAACCACTATTGTCAAAGGCCGCGTCTCCTGCCGGCTGGCTAGAAGTCCGAGGGCTCTGGGGCCATCTGTCACCAGGACAACGCGTCTGCAGATCCCTGGGCCGAGCTGCCTCAGAGAGACCCCTCCGCCTCCGTGCCTGCCTGCTGGCGCCCGCCTGTCACTCGCCTCGCTTCCGTAACTCGCCGCTGTCACGAGCCTCCCCTGGTCCCCCCGCTGCCGTGCGGAACGACAGAAGAGCGATCGCAGCCCAGGACTCTTCGAGTGGTTTGTTTGAATCCTCACCGGAGGGTATGCGTATTGATTTTAGAGAGAGAAGAAGAGAGGGCGGGAGGGAGAGAGAGACACGTATCTATTGGTTGCCTCTCATCAGGGTTTGAACTCAAGCCCAGGCACGTGCCCTGCCTGGGAATCGAACCCACAGCCGTTTGGTGCTGGGGACGACGCTCCAGCCAACCCGGCGACCTGAGCAGGGTGGTTTCTGACTCTTCAGCTGGACTCTGGGCACAGGCTGCTGGAGATGGAGCCTTCGTGTCCCCCCTGCCCAGCATTCCCGTGTGGAGAGCCTAGTGCCCATGTGGAGTGATCGGCTGTGAGGCCAGAGTCCCTAGTGATGATATCAATGCCCTCGTTAATGAAGCCGGAGGAAGCTCCCTCCCCCCCCACCACCATGTGAGGACACGGTGAGATGGTGCCGTCTAGGAACCAAGAGGGGCCCTCGCCACACACAGAATCTGCCGGCACCTCAATCCGGAACTTCCCAGCCCCCAGGACTGTGAGAAAGAAATGTCTGTGGTTTATGAGGTGCTCAGACTGCGGGCTTTTCTTGTAACAGCCCGAAAAGACAAAGATACAGGCAGACCCGTTCTCACGCCCTCCAGAAGTAGAACCCAGGGCAAGACCAGGGGCAGAGGGAAAAGTCGGCAGACTCTGCGTCTGAGCTTATGCTGAGCAGAAGCTTGAATAATTTTTTTCTTTCTTTCCTAGAAAGGAACGAAGAGAAGTCTCTTCCCATACTTGATTCTATTAGGGCAAGAGCCGACCTCTTTGGTCCTTCATTAGTTATCTTTTTTTTTAAGATTTTATTTATTTGTCTTCAGAGGGGAAAGGAAGGAGAGAGGGAGAGAAATATCAATGTATGGTTGCCTCTGCCGGGGACACACAATGTATCGTGTGTCCCCTGCAGGGAACCGGCCTGCAACCCAGGCATGGGTCCTGACTGGGAATCGAACCGCGATCGTGTGGTTTGCAGGCCCGCGCTCAATCCACTGAGCTACACCAACCAGGGCCCTTCATTAGTTATCTTTAAATAGTCAGCCAAAAGCCAAGCCACCAACCAACCAACCAACAAAAAGAAACAAAGAACCATGCCCCTGAACTTAAAGGAAGAAGACGCTAGGGTTGAGTTCTCGTGGGAGTGTGGTTAGGACAGAGGTTCCGGCTCTGACCCCCTGCTGCTGTGGGACCCACGCCGAGGCCCCAAAGGGTTTTGGAGGGACCCGTTTTGGTCTTAGACTCTTCCAAAGTACGAGCTGTCTTCGTCGTAGAGGTTGGCATGGGACTCCGTGGCAATAAGAGGCCTCATGGTGTATTGGGGGGAAAAGGGGTTTCTGAATATCATGATTTGTCATTTAATACGCTCCTCCCGGGCGGAAACCCAGTGTCGCCGTCAGTGAGCAGAGTGATTGATTCATTCTGGGTGTCAACTTAGTAACCCAACTGTCAGAAGCACCCGTAGGCACCAGTATGTGAATGGCTTCGCCCAGGGATTTGTCATGCAGCCCAGGATGAAAAGCGGAAGGAGCCACCGCTGATCTTCATGCCAAGGTCACGTCGTTGAGTCACCGCAGACTTCCGGGACACTGCTGAAGTCTCCACGGCCCTCCCTGAGATCTTAGGTCACACGACGTGGGGGATTTCAGTCGAGTTTGATCGACTTCGAGAGCACCTTGGGAGACTGAGGAGTGCAGGTGAGGGGGGTTCCCCAGGGCGGAAGACACGGGGAGACGCCGGAACCAGGGCTGACCCCCCCGCCTTGCTCCAGCTCCAGCTCCAGCTCCCGGGGTTAGTGGGCTCGCTGCCACACAAAGGGCCACAGATGGAAGCTTCTCTCCTAGTCCCCGAGGCTGGAAGTCCAAGTTCAAGGTGTCTACAGGGCTGGTTCCTCCAGGGGCCTCTCTCCTTGGCGTGTAGCCATCTCTTCCCTCTGTGTGCGTCTGTGTCCTCATCTCCTCCTCTTACAGGGACAGACCAGATTAGTCCCCCCTACTTTGACCTCATGTTGACTTAGTACAGTCTCATCCTGACGTCCTGGGGTCAGGGTTCGATGGATGAACTTGTGTGGACACAGTTCAGACCATAAAGCTACATCCCTGCGTCCCCGCTCTGCTGTCGGAGTCACAAGGGCCCTTGTCTCCGTCCTCCTGACTTTGTCTCCTTCCCCCTCCCCCGCCAGCTCCCGGGGGGACCCAGCCCCCCTCTCGCGGCAGCCTCTGTGCTCTCGGAGAGGGGTCAGAGAGTCAGGGAGCAGGGAGGGCACTGGCTGGCCCCAGAGTGCTCACGTGAAGTGTCAGGAGCGTCAGCACCTTTAAACCAGTACCTGGGAGCCATTCCCTGCCCCCCACCCCCGCGCCGCCCTCCTGCGCAGGCAGACTCAGGGGCTGGTGCCAGCTGGGGGAGCGCATGAGCTCCAGGGATGGGGCTTACGTTCCTGGTTCTGGAAGCTGCCGGGAGCACACGGCTAATGAGGGTTTTGCCTGTTAGGGACGCAAGTGTTTGTACGGTTCCTGAGGACACGGAGCAGCCGGTGCGCGGGGGCGTTCACGGAGAGCCAGCTACCACAGCCTCTCTGCGGAGGGGTGGAGGGGGCCCGGCTCTGTGTGGAGCGCCTGCCTCGGGCATGGTGTTGTCACGGAGCCAGAACCTGTCACGAGGGAGAAAGGACAGGCGTGGTCCTGGGTCTTGGCATGTTCCTAGGCCCCCAGCAGCCACGGGGCCAAGGGTCCCCTGAAACAACCGGGAGGGGGCGGGCAGGGGGCAGGGGGCAGGCGGGGNTGTCTACAGGGCTGGTTCCTCCAGGGGCCTCTGTCCTTGGCGTGTAGCCGTCTCTTCCCTCTGTGTGTATCTGTGTCCTCATCTTCTCCTCTTACAGGGACAGACCAGATTAGTCCCCCCTACTTTGACCTCATTTTGACTTAGTACAGTCCCATCCTGACGTCCTGGGGTCAGGGTTCGATGGATGAACTTGTGCGGACACAGTTCAGACCATAAAGCTACTTCCCTGCGTCCCCGCTCTGCTGTCGGAGTCACAAGGGCCCTTGTCTCCGTCCTCCTGACTTTGTCTCCTTCCCCCTCCCCCCCCAGCTCCCGGGGGGACCCAGCCCCCCTCTCGAGGCAGCCTCTGTGCTCTCGGAGAGGGGTCAGAGAGTCGGGGGGCAGGGAGGGCACTGGCTGGCCCCAGAGTGCTCACGTGAAGTGTCAGGAGCGTCAGCACCTTTAAACCGAGTACCTGGGAGCCATTCCCTGCCCCCCACCCCCATGCCGCCCTCCTGCGCAGGCAGACTCAGGGGCTGGTGCCAGCTGGGGGAGCGCATGAGCTCCAGGGATGGGGCTTACGTTCCTGGTTCTGGAAGCTGCCGGGAGCACACGGCTAATGAGGGTTTTGCCTGTTAGGGACGCAAGTGTTTGTACGGTTCCTGAGGACACGGAGCAGCCGGTGCGCGGGGGCGTTCACGGAGAGCCAGCTACCGCAGCCTCTCTGCGGAGGGGTGGAGGGGGCCCGGCTCTGTGTGGAGCGCCTGCCTCGGGCATGGTGTTGTCACGGAGCCAGAACCTGTCACGAGGGAGAAAGGACAGGCGTGGTCCTGGGTCTTGGCATGTTCCTAGGCCCCCAGCAGCCACGGGGCCAAGGGTCCCCTGAAACAACCGGGAGGGGGCGGGCAGGGGGCAGGGGGCAGGCGGGGCGAGGCAGCGTGCAAAGAGCTCCAGGGGTATGAAAGCCCCCGGCTGCTTGCCTTCTTCTCACACTCTTGCAAGGGGGCGTTCTGGCGAGGGCCTGGAGTCTCTTTCCGGGTCAGGGGTACTTGTCTTTCCCAAACCATCCCCTCGCTGACTCCTGGCATGGAGCCGTCCCTCGAGGCACTGGGGATGAACAGCTGTCCCCAGGGCATCACTGCAGGTGGCCTCTCTGTGTCCAGTGCTCCTGCCTGGTGTGTTAGAGGATGCATTAGAGAATTGTAACCCTGGAACCTGCATGGTTTTGTTAACCATAAAGTCAATCACAAATATTGCTGCGGCGCTAAGTGAAGGCAAACGGCAGGGTTTTGCTCCCCTCTCTGGAGTGTCGCAGAGCGAGCAGGACGTAGTAAATGCTGACTAAACATTTGCGAACGCATGGAGGAAGAGATGTGTTAGTTGCAGACCAAATTGCCTAGACAGGCATGCGCTGCCTACTTCCCCAGACAGTGTCAACAGAGCCTAAAGAAAAGAGGAGCGTTTTGCCGTGGCTGGTGTGGCTCAGTGGATTGAGCTCTGGCCTGAGAACCAAAGGGTCACCAGTCAGGGCACAGGCCTGGGCTGTGGGCCAGGTCCCCAGTAGGGGCCCCATGATAGTCCTGAAACGCAGTCGAGACAAACACCCATCTCACACCTGCCCACCTGGGCTGCTCGGGAGACGACGCACGTAGAGGGAAGCAGAACGAGGGGAGCAGTATGGGTTTGGGAGCAGCCCGCCGAGCCCAGATCCCTCGGTCAGCCCGGAATGTGCTTGGATGGTGTGTGGTCTCCCTGCGCCATCTGCAAAGCTCCGGGCTCAGCCCCGGCCAGGAAGCGCGGGGGACCCACAGCACTTTGGGCTTAGCTCCTCCCCTTGCCCCACAGCTTGTTTTCAGGTGTAGACACAGGTGGACCCAACGCAGACACTTCCTTGTGGGTCGTGCCAGGCTGGAGAAGGGGGGCAGAGTGGGCAGCACAGAGGGAGCTAAGGGGCATTTAGCAGAGGGGGCACCAGGCCCGGCCTCGAGTGCAGGCGGGTTTGGAGGGAAGGTAGGGAGAAGGTGAAGGTTTGGAGGGAGTGATGGGTGTGACAGAAACCCCAGACACGGGGGAGACTTGTGAGATGCGGGGCTGAGCAGTCTCTTTGGGGCCCGGTCTCCCCTGGGGGAGGGGCGGCGCCAGGCTGAGTGGGTGACCAGGTGTTCCAGCCTGGCTGGGTGAGCCGGTCCCCAGGTTGGAGGCGGCCCACATTTCCGTCACGGGTTTGTCCGGGCTGCCCACGCCCCCGCTTGCTGCCTTCTTGGGAGCTTGTTTTGCCAAGTGTTGCAGGGACGGCCACCTGTGAGTCCATCTGTGCACTCTCGAAGGCCCGCGGCCTCTGCCACCTGCTGCCACCTCTCACCGGTGTGCCGGCCTGTGGCCAAGGACTGAGCCCGGGAAACCGCCACCTGTGAGCTGGGCGGCTCCGGGGCCAGGTTGCCGGGTTTTCCTACTGCCCCCCTCAACTCGCCCTGCGTCCTGCCGCCCCCGTGCACGGTCACACACACACACACACACGCGCGCGCGCACGACCATGCTCCACGTACCCACAGCCCTTGGAGTCCTTTTGACAGCACAACTTGTTTCCTCAGTCCACTCCCAGACTGAGCAAATGCCTTTTGGGACTGTAGCAAGGTGTTTTGGTTGGTCTGATAAACTCGGTCCCACAAAGGGGCATGAACACAAAGATTCTACTTATTTACTTATCTGTTTAGAGCGAGGGAGAAGGGAGGGGGAAAGACAGGGAAAGAAACATCACTGTGTGGTTGCCTCTCCTGCGCCCCCTACTGGGGACCTGGCCCACAACCCAGGCCTGTGCCCTGACGGGGAATCGAACCGGCGACCCTTTGATTCGCAGGCCAACACTCAATCCACTGAGCCACACCAGCCGGGGAAAAACGCTTTTTTCTTTATTCTCTATTGACACTGTTCTGGGAAGTAGGCAGCGCACGCCTGTCTAGGCAATTTGATCTGCGGTGGGCGTGGTCCTTCTGTCCCCCTCCGTCTCAACCACGAATTTTCTGGAACGAACGCTGAGTCTGGGGTTGCTCAGGGCTCTTGGGAGACTTCCCATCAGAAATACTCTGCCCACCAGGGAGGATCCTGGCTGCGGGTGGAAGGCAGGACCACGTGCTGATACCCACCTGCTATAAAACACCTCTTCCTCAGGGAGCTCGCCCAAGCCACACCTGTGACTGCGCACGCCACCAGCCCCAGCCACTCACGAAGCGTTTTCCTATCCGCCGGTACAGATGGGCAGTGAGGTCACAGGGCTGGTGCATGCATGCCTGTTGGGGGCCTGATCGTCTGTTGGGTGACAGATTTCCTCCCCAGACACGACCCCTGGACCCAAACGCCAAGGTGCTCGCGTGAAGCAGGAAGGCGGTAGAGATGGGTGCTCGGCTCTTGTTTTCTCGCTAATTAGTATGAGCAGCTTTATGAGCTAATGTAAATAAAGGCTCCCTCCTCATGGCCAAGGTGAGCCCCAAAGCTATATTCTTGCAGTTCAGAACTCAAAGGAAGAGGCCCGTGTATGAATCGGGGTTCTCCAGAGAAACACCCCGTAGGACGTGTGTGTGTGTGTGTGTGTGCATGTGTGTGTGCACGTGTGTGTGGGTGTGTGATCAGAAGGACACGCCCCCGAGGTCTACAGCCAGCCAGCTGGACACCAGGGGAGCAAGAGGGGTGTGTGGCTCTAGGACAGAGGCAGGCGGGCGGCGGACCCAAGGGGGGGGGGTCTGACGTCTCCGCTGAGCATTAAGGCAGGAGAGAAACCCGTGTCTCAGCTTAACGCGGTCAGGTGGGGGGTGTCCTAGCCAGACCTTCAACTGATTGGGTGAGGCCCACCCACACTGAGGAGGGCAGTCTGCCTCCTCAGTCCACCACCCCTTCAGTGCTCTCCCCCAGGAATGCCTCCTCAGCCACGTTCAGAATCGCATTTGACTAACTAGCAGGGTCCCCCCGGGCCCCAGTCAAGTTGACACATACAACGAATGACTACAACCTCTCCCCCCGATCTCTCAGCCTTTACTTATGTAACTTCATTTAAGGATTGTTGGCTCTGTCTGGGTGATGTCCCCCCTGTGGCCCAGTCACTGTGGGCGAGGTGGGGGCGGCGCGATACACCAGGGCCCTTTTCTGCCTTCAGAAAGCAGGTGGGCCACTGTGACTGGCGGTCTCAACAAAGTGACAGACGCGCCCGGTCCCGGGAGAGAGACAGGGCCAGGTGAGAGCACCAAGGAGGCCACGGCAGCTGACCTGTAGCCTCGTAGTTCACGCAGTGCTCTTCACCTTGTCCTCTCTAATTCTCACGGCCCCCGGGTGGGAAGGCTGGAGCACCGAGAGAGAGAAGGGGCCCGCTCTCCCGCTCCGCCGTGCGCGCAGAGCTGGGGAATCCCGCCACTCTTGGGCCGTCCCCAACCCTAAGTGCTTTCCGGCACCAGGTGGCAGGAGCAGGTGGTCCACCTGCAGGCCTTCTGACCACGGCAACTGTGCAGCCCCTCGGTCCACCTGTGGGAAGTAGGGGCGGGTGGGGGCCTCGCTGCTGGGGACCCCAGCAGGTAAACGTGCCAGGTCAGGGCTGTTTGATCAGTCCCTCCGCCCCACCTCCGCCGTCCTCACTGCGGGCCCGGCCGGCTTCTCGGCTATTCATTTGGGCTTTCCTACCTCGGTAAGCACAGTCTGCTACCGTTCCCCACCTGTGACTCCTCGGAGGGGCTCATCCATCAGCCTTCTCCTTGAGAGGAAGCAGCGGGCTGAGAAAGGCAGCCCTCTGAGGACGGTCGTGCATGCAGGAGTCATCCCTCACAGCCTAACGTGTGCGAGCAGAGAGCCTCCTATACACGGCGCCCTAAGGCAAAAGGGGGGGGTGTGCTTCTCAGCCTTCCAAGGCAGAGGGGGGTGTCACTGCGCTTCCAAGAGCAAGATGGATGTGGTGGCCTCCGACCAGCCAGCGAGGCTGGGGGTGGGACGTGGGGCCCTACAGCCTGTGTGAGGTTTGGCGCGTCCAGCGCCATCGAGGAAGCCGACGAGACCGGAGTGAGTGAGTGGGTGCGGAAGCTCTCTGCGGACCCGGGGCCGGGCGGTGACCTCCACAAACGGAGTGGGGGGGTGCGCCAGACAGGAAGCCCGTCACCTCCCTGGCCACTCGCGCCCGGCCTGGCCCCCCCAGCCCATGTTGCCTCTGCTACTGCCTGCGACTGAGTTTCTTCCCTGGATCCTTTCCGCTCTCCACATGCTCCTTTCTGGTTTAGAACAAGGAAGCAAAACTCATCTCCTGGCCTAGCTTTTGCAAGTGTTATTTAGGGCAGAAGTTCAGGGGGGCGCGGAGAGAGGGTTGGTTACTATTCCCCTCTCCACCCCGACTCCTACTGTTTAAAAATAAGACAGCAGCCCTGGCTGGTGTAGCTCAGTGGATTGAGCGCGGGTCTGCGAACCAGAGGATTGGGGTTTGGTTCCCAGTCAGGGCACATGCCTGGGTTGCAGGCCAGTTCCCAGCAGGGGACACACGAGAGGCAGTCATACATTGATGTTTCTCTCCCTCTCTCCTTCCCTTCCCCTCTAAAGATAAATAAATAAAATCTTTAAAAAAATAAAAATAAGACAACAGACAGGAAGACTAGGGAAGGGTTCCTTCTGGGAGGGCTGTCCTGGGCAGCTGCCTCCGCTGATGAAAATCATGCATCCAGAGGAGTGTGGAAGGCGGACCGGAGGACCCAGAAGGATGGGACTCCATATGGCCTCCACACAGACGGCCACCCTGCCCAGTCGCGCCCAGTCGCCTCTCCAAGGAGCAGCCTTCTAGCTGGCCACCAGCACCGTGACAAAGGGAAGTGCCAGTGATTACAAGGACAAGCAAGATTTTATTAATTTTTAGAGAGAGGGGAAGGGAGAGAGAGAGAGAGAGAAACATCAGTGTGTGTTTGCCTCTCAGGCGCCCCCTACTGGGGACCTGGCCTGCAGCCCAGACATGCACCCTGACTGGGACTTGAACTGGTGGCCCTTTGGGTTCACAGGCCTGCCCTCAGTCCACTGAGCCACACCAGCCAGGCTGTTCCCCAGCTTTTAGAGCGACACATTAGAATGTGTGTTAAAGACCAGCTGGCACTCAGGTCTGAAATGGGTAAGGGAGTTGGTTTCTGATTCCTACGCACGGTGGCCAGGCCTTCAGAGCACCTGATAATGAAATCTCAGCAGGCTAATTGTTAAATTATGTAAGTTTTGTCTTCAAAGTTTGCACTGCTTTAAAGAAAGTTGAATGGCCATCACCCAGAGATTTCTCTTTATATTATTCTGTGTTTCCTGACCTTGATCTTTGAATCAGGGACCTGAGAAGAGCTGTGTCTGGTGTAAGATCAGGAGGATGGTCTGGGCCGATTTTAACGCGGCCCCGCCTTTGTGGGAGGCCAGCCCCCCCTCCCGTGAACAGTGAGGCCCCGCCCGTGAATGTCTCTGCTTTCTTCTTAATTACAATCCGTGCTTTTGCTCTGAGTCAAGCTGTGATTTCCAAGGGAAGAGCATCCAGGCATCTTTGTTTCAGAAAAGTAACCAATTAGCTCGGTAGTGTCCTGGGCGCGGCCCAGCCGTTACTGAGTTAATTCACCCGGTCACTGTGCACTGACTGGGGGGCTGAGTCCGTGCAAAGCACGGTGTTGGGGGGCAATGATGAACAAAACGAGAGCCCATCTTCACAGAGGAAATGCCGTTCTCTCGAGGATGTGGAAAAGGAAGAGACCTAACCAGGTGCATGGGGCCCCAGCCAGGAGGCCTTGGCATCTGGACTGAAATGCTCGGCCGATGTCCCCCAGCCCGGAGGCCCCGTGAATTCCGTGCTCCTGGGGACCCATGGGCCATCCTGTTGAAAGTCAGAGTGACCGGTTACAGGTGACTCAGGAAGGTCCATGTGCGACGTTCCCCGTCATGCCTCGACACCTGACCATGTCAGCATTCCTTGGCTTGTGCCTCCGACCTGCAATATTCTATGAAAAGGGGGGGGCAAAAAAGCAAATAAATGATCACTTATTAATAATCCATCTCTTTTTAACCTCTTTCCTCAGAACACTGTCTTCGCCACACGCCACACACCCTGATATCTGAGGGCCAAGCAGAAACAGGGTAGTGATTTTTAAAATGATGCCCCACCTACAGAGGCGTTTCAAAGGCCACCTCTGAATGTCCTGGTCTCCCAGCCACTCAGAGCGGGAGATGAACCAGGTCGTCCCAGGGGAGGCAGAGGCGCAGGTGGCTCTGCGGGGTTCAGTCATTCACCGAGCGTCTGTCCTGTGTGTGCCACTGTTTTGGGGACATCGGACACACCAGCCTCCCCAGCAGCCACCCTACCAGCCACTGCACGGGTCTCATGGGCGCGTCACCTTCTCTCTAAGTTAATTCTGCATCAAAATCCCTGGGGGTCCGTCCTGATCCATGAATTCAGTCTGAAATCCTGGTTCAATGATTGCTAGTCAGGGGGCTCCTATTCTGTCCTTATTTATGTGGAAATGTTCCTGGGATGTCCCGTTACTTCTGGGGTGTGGAGAGGAATGAGAGAAATGCATCCCACCAGAGCGCTGGTTGGGGGCGGGTAACAAACAACAGACACCTCCCGAGGAAGGGTCAAGGACTTCCGTCTTCGGGCCCGGAAGTGGGTGGCTTTCTGAGACCTCGATGCCTTAATCACATTTTCAAGAAAATTTTCCAGAAAAAAAGAACCAAACCAAAAAACAGCCTGTGGCCTTCCTCTGGGTAGTTTCTATCCTGTTTTCCCCACATTTCTGTTTGGAGATTTAATTGAACTGCAAATCCTGTGGAGCTTTTATCAGTTTTATCGGCCTTACAGGGATGGTGAGAAATAAACAGTGGATGAAAATTCCTCTTCGTTAATATTTATCAACCCGGTTCCCCTGAGTGTATCTGTTCCCGCCACGCCTAGGCAAATGAGACTGGATGGGTACCAGGAACCACTGGGTACCACTGAGTGAGTCATTATTAATAATGTAATTACCGGCCGAGTTTTCCCCAGAGGAAAACTTACCTGCTGGGGTGACTGGCGCTGGAGGAAATTGAATAACATCTTGGTGAGAAAACAGCCGATTTATTTTATGGACTATTCTGCCTTCTCTTACTCATCGGTGTATAGTTTAAAACATAATTATCTACTGTCTTAATTGATTTATTAGGTATGGTGTGTGTTCCTCTTTCTCTTTCACTAGCTTTTAAAGCTGCTTCGGGAAGGGCTGTGTTTTGCTTTTTGCTTCTTTTTGCCTTTGTCCAAATTCCCTAACAGGCGTGTCCAAGCTCGGGCACCTCTGGGCCACGGTGAAAGGAGTTGCCTTGGGCCACACATTAAACACACTGAGACATGTGATCACATGTGATTACAATTTTGCGTCGGACCGCATTCATAGCCATCCTCGGCTGCGTGTGGCCCGTGGGTGGCGGTGTGGACACCCCTGCCCTAAAACAACAAGTTCAAGTCCGGAGGGACAGAGGACACCCAGTCATTAGCTGGAAGTACGAGTCAGGCGGCTTTTGCGGCCTCACAACCACTCCAAACTCCCTGCGGAACCCGGCCGTTCATTCTGTCCCGGGTCAGCAGGCTGGCAATGCAGGCTGAGCCCGGCTGGCCAGCATTTTGGCCTCTGTGGGCTTCTTTGCTGGTCCGCTCCGTGCTGCTAGGAATTTTATGAGTGTCCTGGTGGCGACAAGAAGCAGAACTCCTGGACGTCCAGAACGGGGCCGCCCTCTCCTCTGTCACATCCCACCAGGCGAACGAAGTCCCCGGCCCTCTCAGCCTCGGGGGGTGGGGAAATCAATGCCCCTTCCTGACCGGACGGCCAAAAGTCACGCGGCCAGGAGCACAGTTAGACTAACAGTTAGACAGACTGTTAGTCGGTGGCAGGTCCACGGTACCGTCATGGGTCATTCGCGGGGATAGAGGTCCTGGAATCCCCAGAGCTCGGCCTTGGTGTGTCCAGGTTGTCATGACCATGCAGAAAACGTTCTGCAGATGTCTGAGTCCCTTTCTCCCCGGACCTGGAGTCTAGCATCCAAGAACGTCCCACTTCCCATTCCTGGAAAAGTCAGCTACTGACGAAGGATGTTTCCTGGAAACCGGACACTATCTCGGTTCTTTGTAGAAGGGGGAAGACCATTGTGGATTCTGGGGGACCTTGGTCTCGGTCCGAGGACATCCACAGGTAGTTAGGGTGGCCTTCTTCAGAGCCAAGTTCCTTCCCGTTGCTATTGAAGAGTTCCTGGGAGACCTCCCGTTACCCTAGTCCCTCCCGTTACCAGTGACAGGCAGACCGAAGAGGGAGTTCCTTTCAGCACGAAGCAGCACCGTGCACCCAGTGCCCCGCCCTGAAAACACAAGACCCGATTTTGTACCTCATTTCACACACCCAACAATTCGCCCCCACGCCCCAAAGCTTCCACCCCGCCCCTCCTCCTCGGGAGGCCAGCATTTGCCCCCCTGACCGAGCACCCACCCACGGCCTGTGGAATTAGCTCTTTGCAAACCGACCAGTCTCCCCGACCTCACTGTGCGTCTTGGGAAGGCGGGTTTGGACTTTCATTCCTGGTTGGATCCTTAGCACCGGCTCCCATGGCTCAGCACGCAGGTCAGAGCAGCGGCTCCAGGTACGTCCACAGACTGAACTACCTGCTTACAGGTGCAGGGAAGGCATTTCCCACCAGAATACAACTGTGTTAGCTGATTGGATCGAGAGCGCCCCAACCCCCAGGAGTAACGGATCACCCCATTGCGCCTCCTTTGGGGTGTTTCTCGGGTGTGTGTCTAATTGCAGTAGCAGATGGAGAGGGTCCTCTGATGTACAGCCTGCGATCGAGGCCCCAGACTGTCCCCGGGGCGGGGGGAGGTTGCCTGGAGAGCTGCCCGCTCTCCATCACTTCCAACCCGCTGTGTCCCGGCCTGTGCCTCCAAATAACGGTTTCTTGAGCGCCCCTCTCCCTAGGCAATGTCCCTCCTCAGACTCCTCTCGGGCACAGGTGCACACACAAGGCCCGCAGCCCGACCCCCTCCCCCCCCTTGTTTTATCCAGCCCGGCGCCTCGTTTCCACCTGGCACAGCGCCAAGCTCTCACTTCACTGTTAAGGAGTGGCTACATTTACAGAGTCCTAAAATTATTTTTGGTTCTCTGGAGGCAACTGCAAGGCTGATACGGTCCCTCGGTGAAAATGGGTTTGATGCCCTCAGCCAGCTCTGGACGCTCCTTGTTTTCCGATCTTAATTCCTCTTCTCCGTATTTGGGATCCTGTTCCGTGGCTCCAGTAAACTCCCACCTGCCTTCCCTGCCCCCCTGGCCCCCCGCACAGGGCTTCCCCCGAGTCTTCTCTGCGTCCAGTCCTCCTCATCCTTCGCCCCTCAGCCCTGCCCCGAACACCCCCCTCCTCCGATCTCTATGCCTTCCTAACGTGCACGACAGAACTTCGCGGTTAAGGATGTCCTGCCACATCACCTCTCCCTGTTAAGGCGATGTCGCACCTGCAAGTGCGTTGAATTGGCCCTTCATAAACCGGTCTCCCCAGCCACGCAGCAGAAAACCAGGCCTGATCCCACTGTGACCTCCCCGGGCCCTGCCCCCCCCACCACTAATGCGTTGCGCGCATTAAGCACTTAACGAATGGTGTTGCGTGACGGGCCGATCAATGGGTAGTAGGCACTTAGCAGCTCCTCGGCCTGACGTCTGACGAGCCCCCCCCTCGCTCACTGTGCTCGGACTGTCTCGAACGGGGGGAACGGGCACTTTGTTTCACAAAGACGAATGGGACCCACACTTTGCTTTTACGTCTTGTCGATGCGGCGTCTATTCCGCACACGTCAAAGGGGGTTTTTTATGATCTGTTTGGGCAAAGCTCCACCGATTCGGGGCTGGGCACCTAGAATCGATACATCCGTGAAGTATCAAAAGGATAATTTCAAACCACATGAGATCCTCTTACCCGTCGGGCAAATTGACTCTCATTACGGTGCTTGGTACTTTCAATGATTTATATTGCACATAATTATTTGGAGCGCACTTCTTTAGCGTGTGCTTTCTGATGTTTTTGAATTATTCTTTGAAGGGCCACCGTCCTCTTCGATTTATTTCGAGTCGGAGAACATTTCTTTAGTCTCCACAGCGTCCCAGACCCTCTGCCGGGGCGAGGGGCGGTCAGGGACGGAATGTTAATGCTGCACGGTCCCCCCGCCCCCTGCTCTCCCCCCGCCCCCCCCCCTGGAGTTCGCAGGGATGTGGGGCGGCTGGGATTCAGCTGACGTCTCAGTGGCTGCCACAGCAAGAGGCCGATGCTGGGGGGTGGCGGGGGGAGCCTTTGGTACAGAAGAGGGAACCACTGTGGTCTCCTCTGTGTGTATGTGGGGGGGGGCTCTGGGCCAGAGCCCCTCTCTGTCTCCAAGCAGAGGCTCAAACAGCTAATTTACGGGAAATGCAGGGTAGGTTCCACGTAAGGTGCTTTCTCGTGAAAGGTGGGTTCTTGGTTTCCCCTTGACTGTGGAGGGAAATATTTTAAGTCACTGCACCCAGACGAAGCGCTTAAAACTTCCCAGTATCTGTCACGTGGTAGGGACAATGCCAGGAGGCTTCGTACACTGGGCAGCATCTGCTCACGCAGGGGACTCGTCCGCGAGGTGTGCGGCCGGCCTGCGACGCCCGTGCCATCGGACACAGGCCTCCTGCCACGTGGGGACCAGCATCCGCCTGCCGTCACCTGAGGGGGTGCTCCCGGGCAGGTGGCAGGTGGCGGTTTGAAGAGGTGGAGAACGACAGGGCACGTGGGAGCCAGAGGGGGGCACAGGAGGGCTGAGGCTGCACGGAGGAGGCGGGCTCAGCGCTGGCCGCGATGCCGTCTCTCCGTTTCCGTCTCCGGCCCCTCTGAGTGGAATCTCCAAGCCAAGTGGTTCGCTCTGTGGACTTTAAAAAAGAATTTTCACGCCAGGATGTGTTTTTTATTGATTTTAGAGAGAGAAGAAGAAAGAGTGGGAGAGAAGCACTGATGTGAGAGAGAAACATTGATCGGTTGCCTCCTGCACACACCCCGAACCGGGGAATTGAACCCGCAACCGAGGTGTGTGCCTTGCCTGGGAATCCAACCTGCAAGATTTGGTGCACAGGGTGACACTCCAACCACAGAGTCACCTGGCCACTGGGTTGACTTTGACCCTGGCCCCGAGACCCTGCCTTCCTGACCCCGTCACAGAAGGGGGTCCCCACGGGCCTTGCTGCAGAGCTGCCTGCCAGCCCAGACCCCCACTGTCCAGAGCTCCAACCCGCCGGGTCACCTAGGAAAATCTCCAGGGGCCCAGGCAGGGCCGGCACGGCTCCTTCGTAAGAGTGACACAGTATTCGTGAGTGAGGCACGTGGCAGTCACAGACCCGGTGGCATCTCTTACCTTCGTCACACCTGCGATACCACGAAGGAGTGTTCGGGCAGGCGGGACTATCCCTGTGTGGAAACTGGGGAAGGAGACTCTGAGTCCCCCCCCCCCTCCCGGGCTGTCAGTCACCCAAGTGGGGACGAGTTCACTCTATTGCAGCTGCTGGTCACACCCCACGAAGGCCTCGACGTGGCCCTCAGCCTGCTAGCAGCGGGAAGGGGAGAGACAGGTTACCTGAATGCCAGGCTGGCCGGTGGCCCCTCGAAGGCAACTGTGCAAAACTTCAGCTCACAGGGACCCTGTCCTCTGACTGCCAGTGACGACTGCTCGTCGGGGCTCCTGACCTCTTGCTGTGCTTCCAAATAAGTGAACGAAATAGCAACAGCAATAAAGGCAAGTTTCCCTGGGGGGGGGGTCTTCAGAGCCCCCTCAGTGAAACTTCCCCACACTGTCTGTTCAGACCTGCCTCCCCCAGGGGGACCCCCAAAGTGGACAGGCCAGTTTACTGANCCAGGCAGGGCCAGCACGGCTCCTTCGTAAGAGTGACACAGTATTCGTGAGTGAGGCACGTGGCAGTCACAGACCCAGTGGCATCTCTTACCTTCGTCACACCTGCGATACCACGAAGGAGTGTTCGGGCAGGCGGGACTATCCCTGTGTGGAAACTGGGGAAGGAGACTCTGAGTTCCCCCCCAACCCGCCCTGGGCTGTCAGTCACCCAAGTGGGGACGAGTTCACTCTATCACAGCTGCTGGTCACACCCCACGAAGGCCTCGACGTGGCCCTCAGCCTGCTAGCAGCGGGAAGGGGAGAGACAGGTTACCTGAATGCCAGGCTGGCCGGTGGCCCCTCGAAGGCAACTGTGCAAAACTTCAGCTCACAGGGACCCTGTCCTCTGACTGCCAGTGACGACTGCTCGTCGGGGCTCCTGACCTCTTGCTGTGCTTCCAAATAAGTGAACGAAATAGCAACAGCAATAAAGGCAAGTTTCCCTGGGGGGGGGGTCTTCAGAGCCCCCTCAGTGAAACTTCCCCACACTGTCTGTTCAGACCTGCCTCCCCCAGGGGGACCCCCAAAGTGGACAGGCCAGTTTACTGATTAAATGCAGGGACCCAGCTTCCAGCTCCGCCAGCCACAATTGCGACCGCGGGTGGCATATTGAATGCTGCCTGGGAGGGTCTGGAGAGGAACGTCTCCATCGCAGCTTTGGTTTTCGATTCTCGCCTCTGTCACCTTGTGTCACGAGCAGTGGCCCTGCTGCCAGACGTCGGACGTGACCTGCTTTCCGCACGGGCCCGCGGCTTTGTGCAGTAAGCAGTTTCTGGTGCTGACAGGTCCATAGCGGTAATGATGTCGGGCATTTCTTCCAGGGCTTTTCCTGAGGGGGAACCATGTGAACCGAGCGAAGATGATTCTAGAAAACCCCCAGGGTGATGTCAGGCCCCTGAAACCAAAACATCAGCCAGGCCGGAGCCCCGGGGCCCAGGGGGAGAGCCGGGCGCGTGGCGGTGAGCGGACCGTTTGTGTGGGCTGGGGGCCAGCCTGTCCCGGGGCGGAGAAGCCCCTCCGTGGATCCGGCAGTCCTGCTTCCGCCCCAGCATCCTGCCCTCTGAGCGCCGTCTTCAGTGACGGCAGGAAGATTTCTTTCTGAGGGTGACGTGCATGCACACCCACCCACACCCACACTCTCTGTTCCTAAGAGGGTGTAACACCCAAGGGCGCGCCCCGTGGGGCCCCGGCTTCCTCCCTCAGCCCTCGCTTCCTCAGGTCGCCTCCTGCTGAGGCACTTGGCCTGCACCTGGTGTCCTTTTTTATTCTAACGTGACCTCCTGTCGGCTCTGGCTGCTCGGGGACTAGGTCCCAGCTTTGGAGCCCAGCTGCTGCCCCCCTCGCCCCTCCCCTGTGAGCCCGCCGCTGGCAGGAACAGGGAGGGAGCACGGGTGAGTCACAGGGAACCCGAGGGGAGTCTCACGACCTGGCCGACCTGGCCAGCTGGTCAAAGGCATTTTCTCCCCCACATGAAACCCTGCGTTTGGTACAGGGGCATTTCGTAAAGCCACAGGTGACGGGCCTTTGTACAAAGCGAAGACACCATCGTCGTTCTGTCTCGGGCCACCACGTCCTGGGTTGAGTCCCCTTCCGCACGATCCCCACCCTCTGCAGGGACCCCGGTGGTTCTGGGAGGCGAGGGGTCATGTTCGCGGCCCTGGGCCCAGCGTCCCAGCCACCAGATTTTGGCTTTGAGGTAGCAAGGCCGAAGGGTGGATTCAAGCTGTTGAGAGAAAAATCTTTCTCCCAAGATGAAATCAGCCTAAATGCTCACTTAACCAGAAGGCCCCCGGCTCCAGCCCACCTGTTTTCCACGTTCCCGGGAGGCCTTTGGTTCTGAACAATAGGAGCGTAACATCTCCGGGGAAGTCCTCTCGCTACCCAGAAATTAGCGCGTCTCACAGCACAGCGCCGTGACGGAAAAAATGGCATTCTGTGTTGACATAATTATTATGGTTTATTTTCAGGGACGTAAATGCTAACGATGCAACGGACTAAATTTAACACAATGGAAAATTACATGTAATCAGTGTAGACAGTACCATAAGCCAAGCATTGTTACAGAAAACGCAACTCTTGGGGCGCTTTCAAACTTTTTTCACAACTTCTTTTTTCTGTCCTAGAAGCACCGTGCAAATTAAATTGTATGTGGAACTTCATTATTGAAATGGTGGAGTGGGGAGGGTTGCTGGTTTTGTGTCTTTTGCCACCGAGGTCACTGCCTACCTGTGGCCATGACCCTGTGGTTGGCCCCTGGGTTCTCCAGGGGTCTTGGGGGCTCCCTCTGATCACAGTTTAGCCTCCTGGCCCAGCCCCGGGAGCACCACACCCCCGTTCCAAGGCTGCCTGGGTTCACAGCCGGCTCTCCCCCTTCACTGCTGGGGGGCCTTGTTCCGATGACCGCACCTCTCCGGGCCGGTTTCACGAATTACAAAATCAGCTCCTAGCCCTGTTTGCAGTGACTCGCAGAAAGGGCTGGAGTTGTGTCTGGCAGAGAGAGGAGACGCTTCGGGTAGTCGTCCCCTTTGACCCTTGGTTCCACCTTCCCAGGTTTCGGTTACCCATGGGCCAACACGGTCCAAAAGTATTATGAAGTGGAAAATTCCAGGCCCCAGCGCTTCCTAAGTGCTGAGCGGCGTGATGGAGTCTCGCCGTCCCGCGCCGTCCCGCGCCGTCCCGCCCTCGCCCCTCTGTGCAGCGCCTCCCCAGCGCGCATGCTCCCGGCCTGCGGGTCACCGAGCAGCTGTCTCGGTGAGCAGACGGATTGTCACAGACAGAGGCCACATTCACATAACGTTCGTGACAGTGCTTCGTGATCATCGTTCGATTTCATTGTTGGTCATGGTTGTTCACCCCTCACTGCGCCTAATTTAGGAGTGAAACTTTATCACTGGCAGGTATGTGTGGGAAAGAACACGGGACAGGTAGGGGTTGGTCTGTCTGCGGTTTCGGGCGTCCACGGGGGGGACCGGCGGTGTATCCACCCTGCGGATAAGGGGGGACGATTGGATTTCAGTTTCCATCAAAATGAGATAAGAGTCGTCAGCTTTTCGCTGGCACAAAAGCGCCCAAGAGCAGGGGCCGTCGGGCCGAACTGTCTGTGAGACAGTGAAGACACAATCAGTGGCACCTCCAAGTTTAAGAACGACAGCCTTGACATTATTTAAAATTAGAAAATAATGCGCACTGGTAATGTGTTACCCTTAAATTAATACTTTAAACATTTCACGTAAGCAGTCGAAAGTAAATGAAATAGTCTTGGCTGGTGTTGCTCAATGGATTCAGTGCTGGCCTGTGAATCAGAGGGTCACCAGTTTGATTCCCAGTCAGGGCACGTGCCTGGGTTTCGGGCCAGGTCCCCAGTAGGGGGCGCACAAGAGGCAACCACACATGGATGTTTCTCTCCCTCTCTTTCTCCTTCCCTTCTCCTCTCTAAAAATAAATAAAAATAACATCTTAAAAATATATATACCATCTTTAAAAAAAATAAAGTAAGTGGGATGGATTTAAGTAGACGCTTTCCCCACCTCTCCTTGTGTGGGCTGTCTCCGAGCTAAAGAAGCAGCCACACGGACGGATGGCAGCTGTGCGACTAGAGCAGGGAGCCCTTCAACTCGCCCTCCTGACTTGCTGGTGAGGAGCGCTCGGCAAACCTGGACGAGGGCGCTTTTGTTGACGGGCACTCTCTCTCTGGGGCGCGGACACAAACCAGGAAGATGTTTCTGCAGATTGCCGCCAAGGAGCCAGCGGCTCACCTGAACTGGGGCAGCTGATCAAGTTCCAAAGCGCCACTCCCAGGCCGCTGACACGTAGCCTGAGGTGCAAGAGTTTCGTGGAAAACGTTTTCTGTTGTGTCTCTGTCCTGCCCAGGAAACGAGGTGATGGTTCTTAGGTGTTTCTCTCATCCTGGCTCTCAAATCCCGATTGAGTGGGAAGCAAAGCATCGCCCTCTTTGTGTATTCTCCGTTCAGTTTGTCCCCCCTTCTCTCATCCGGGGCCGGCGGCCAAGGTCAGAGCCGAGGTGAAGCCTAGGCCAGACCCCTACAGAACAGGAAGTTAACTTCTGAACCCTCTGAACCTCTTTTCCTCCGTGAGAACTGGAGCGGCAACACATTTTAACCTGCAAGTGAAGGCAGTGCTTTTAAAAAACCCATTATAAAATCAATCAGCCTGTTTCATAGCCTGGCTGGAAATCGCCAAGTATCAAACCCACCATTAAAGAGGATAGACTTCACTCATCGCTCATCGGCGCCACCAAGTGGGGGGGTAAACAGATGCTCAGATTCCGGGTTTGTGGGTACCAGCACGCGAAGGTGCGGTGTCCATGTCTGGATGTGGTACTTGGGGTCCCTTCCCCTCTGTCCCTCCCCCACCCCGTCCTGTTCCCCTCTCTCCCTCCTCCCTCTAGGTAATGCTGCCTTCCAGAACATTCCCATCAACTCTGCAGGGCGGTTACTGCCTCGAGGGAAGAAATTCTTTCTCTCGAACAAGAACGAGACTCACCCGTCCCCTCGGCCGGCCAGCAGCCTGTCCCCTTGAGCAGGGCAGGCCATTCTCCACAGCAAGGCGGGGCGAAGAGGGATCCCATGACGTTCTTGCCATCTGACACGTATGTAACACGGGGTCCCGAAGGAAGACAGTAACGGCGAGATGAACAGGCACTGAGGAAGGTCAAGTGCGCCGGTCATCATGCGTAGAGGAGAGGCCGCACGTCTGTGCCCTGCGCCGTCTCGGAGCAAACCCACAGGAGGCCTGGCCGCCGGACATGAGAGCCAGTGGGGGCCTTGCCTTGTTGGACATTATGATGACGTGTCCTTGGATTTGGGTGTCGGGGGCACTTGGTTCCTGTTTTAAATAAAATACTACAACTCCACCTGCGGTGTGTCGCATTTCCGAACCGAGGACCGTCAGATAACCAGAATCAATACCTTTAAGTGGAGATCCAGGTGACTGGTCAGTGAAGGTTCAGTGTGAAGAATAAGGGTGACAGGTAGCCTTGTTCTCTGGACTCCAGTGCGGCTTGGTCCAGTGGCACATTGCCTTCTTTTTTCTTCAGTTGCCCTGGGCGGACTCTGGAGCTTCCATTTTCCCCTTGAACTTTTTTGAAGGGGCCACTGTACATCGTAAGTGACCGGGAAGGATTGGTAGGGTTTTGTGGACTTACTTCTCCCCCTGGCCTCTCCTGGGCGGGGCCCCATCATAGAGGGGTCACACACTGTTGGACCGCTTTTCCTGCCTGTTGGTCGCTGTTGCATTTTTGATGGGCAGTTATGTATTTATTAGGCACTCGTGGGACAGACACGGTGCAGCCTGGCATCATTCTGCCATCTTTTCTGCGTCGCGTGAGAATTCTTACCTCGGGTGGTTCCGTTCATTGTCTCTCAGGGACCCAGCGCTGTGACTTAACTATACCGGAACCGACTTCCTGCCCCCTGATCACTCACTCTGTCCCCTGCAGGGGGCAGACGCTGGCCCAGGGAGGGGAACGGACACCCTGAGTTCGTCTACGCTGAGGGCAGGACAAGTGTGCTGGGTACAGGGGCCTCGGTCAACCTCGAGGCCAAGTCTCGTGAAGGTCAGCAGGGAAGGGGGCCGAGGAGGGTTCTGTCTGTCCTTGAAGCCAAGCGGCTAGTCAGAAAGTCTAGGGCTTGGGTTCCCGGAAGAACCTGCGTGTTTGGCCCACACTGTCACAGTGGCTTGTCTGCTAGGAACGACCGCCATACCTTGGGGACAAGGACCCAGAACACCGCCCTCTGTCAGTCTTTTGTTCAGTTCTTGCTAGAAATGGGCAACGGGTCCTTTTAAAACCTTCACAGTGATGAGTGAGAAGAGTGATACCCTGCAGGGCTGCGGGGATGGGTGGGGGGGGAACATGGTTTATGCTGCTGCTGGGCGTATAAATTGCTTCAATGGGTTTGGAAAATAACTCGACAGAAGCCTATTAGAGTGAAAACACATTTGTGTTTTGACACGGAAAGGCACCCTTGGGGGGGGGGCGTCTAGCCCGTCGAAACGAGACCATCACTGTGTAAGGAGTAGATGAACGAAGACGTTTACCCAGGCGTTATTTATAGCGGTGACTGCACCGGGAAGCTGGCGCATCGACCGTCAGCGCACGGGACACTAATACCTCCCGGTGCCTCCGTCTCCAGAGCAGCCACTGGGGACTAGATGTGCCACGGGGTCAACTGTGGAAAAGGCGATCTTTCAAGTCACGCATCTGAATGGAAAAGAAGTCTTCCCGTCTAGTGTGTGCGCGCACGTGTGGGTCGCGTGTGTCTGCGTGTGCACATGTGTGAGTACGGGCAGAGGGTAGAGGGAGGTAAGCTAGGGTTTGAATGTCGATGGCCTTGGAGGAGGGGACGCAGGCAAACACTTGACTTTGGCCGTTCCCTGCATCAGTAGTGGGTTTATTTTGCTCCAACGAGCTGCATGGATTGCTTTGAAGGTTGAAAGGAAAATCCAATGAAGTATTAAAAAAAACAGATGAAATCTTGATAGTTTGTGGCCCAAGAGACGAAGGTGGAAGAATCAGGAAGTGGGAGTCTCTTTCCTAGGCACGTCACTTCCACACGGCGGACCCAGCCTCACCCACCCGCTCCCTCAACCTACATCCGACAGTGTGACGGGGGCTGTGCCCACGGGGGAGGGGCAGGGAGGCCTCCTCCACGCTGAGGCTCCCCATCAGCAGGGGGACACACTGCTGCCACCTGTGTGTGTGTGTGTGTGTGTGCCATGATTTGGTGACGGTCATTCCCCCTCTCCTGTCACCAAAGGCGGAGCACCGTGGAGTTACCACCCTGTCCCTTCAGCTAGCTCACCAAATAGACAGATTCAAATACACAGTTCCCACTTCTAAAGCATATCGGCGGGACTTCGCGTGATGCCGGACCCCTCTGTCCAGGGCGGCGAGGCATTTGTTACTAAGTGCAAGGCGTTAAATGACGGGTCGGAGCAGAGAACAGAGTTAAGACGCGAGAGCCCAGCCCTTCACCCTCCATCCGTACAACCTGTGCTCAGTAATTGCTCTGTGGAATCGAGACCTCGTCTCCGGCAAGTTGGGTGGAAAGACTAAATGAACACCCATGGTGTATTTTCTCTCTTAAAAAATGCCAGTACGCACATCTCAGTAGATTAGAGGGATGTATTATAAAGACCCTTTAAAAACATGAATAGACACCGTGCTCAATTTGAGGCCGGGCGGGAGGCGCCCAGCCAGACCTGGGAATAGCCCGGTGCGGCCAGTGAGAAGCGGTCTGCACTCTCATTGTCCCCGCCCACAGGTTTTGGCCTTTTTCGTTCTGCAAGAACCATTAAAGGCGCCTGAGCAAACGTTCAGAGGGTCTCCCCCAAACTCTCGGGGGGGTTCTTGTTAAGCACCAGGAAGAATTCCTGGGCAGGCACGACATTTTTATTCAGCTACCACTCAGTGGGTCTGGGAGTCTGCCCACCGCGGGGAAAAAAATAATTCTCTTGCTTGTACATGGCAGAAGCGGAACAGTCTCGGTGGTGGTGGGACTCAGAAACACACACTTGCTGACAGAGCACACCGTTCCCTTTCCGTCGTGACGTGTGACATGGCTCCGCCAAGGACATCGCTGACGTGAAGCCGTTTTTTTTCCTTTATTGAAAGTGAAAAATGGTTTTAATGGCAGTTTAAATTCACTGTTATTTTGCTTTAAAGTCAGGCATACAGCATAGCGGTGAGAGACCAGCACACTTTACACAGCGCCCCCCGCCCCGACGTTCAGATGCCGGGAGCCGTGTAGGTGAAGGGCAAGGTCACCCACTCGGGACCTGCGGACATGGATGCTTGCGGGGGGGGGGCTTAGATTCTGAGCCCAGACTGCCTGAGCTGCGTGGTGGGAGGACGCAAAGGAGGAGTTAAAAGTCCACGGTCCCATGACCTCTGCTGTTGTCTTTAATGTAAATTCTCGTCTCATCTCTCGGAGACAGGATTCATTTCCGGAGCTGGGCAGAGCGAGCCGTGGTGGTGGAAGCCAAGAGCACGCTGGGCTCCTGGCTCTAAGGGGAGGCTGGCTGTTCCCTTTTGTCCCCAAGGGCAGGCGGAGCCTGCCTTTGGCAGAGTTGCCCTGGGCACAGAATGAAACACTAGACACAAAAACATTCTCAGGAAGTTCCCGGGCATCCGCGTGTGAGAGAGTTATCACAGCCTTCCCTCTTCTTTGCTGTGGAAACCGAACCTTTCCCCGTGGTGGGAACTTGGATGTTCAGTTTCATGAGGGTCCAGACTTCGTTAGAAACCGTACTGTGATGGAACCTTCTGGAAATGCCCCCAGAGATCACTCGCCAAAGGACCAGCAGTTACGCCAGGAGGCCTCTTGGCAAGATCTCGATGCATGGAGGAGGGGAGGAAGGAGGCGACATTTCTCCGAGACACAATGTCACTGGACAGGGCGTGCGTTAGGCTTCCGTTTGCTGTCCCCACGGGAAGATCTGATGTTTCTCTCTCTCTGGCAGTCTCAAGTTTCCCAGCAAATCGGTTTGAGCTGGTGAGCCAGAAAAACTCACATATAATATCAAATCGAGCCTCGTTAGGCCAAACCGGACTTCTGTTTTCTTCAGTTTCAGACCAGGCTGGGCTGAGGGTTAGAGACGCTGAGTCACAAGAAGGTGGCCGATCCCACCGGGACGTGCAACAGGACCTTCTGTGACACTGACTCACACTTCCTTTTCTTTTGAAGGGCCCTTTTGAAAACAGCTCGATTGAGGCACAGTTTACCTATAGGAAGCTGTACATATTTAAGTCGTGACGTTACATTTTTGTTATATTGATACCTCTCCACGGCACCATCTTTTCTCACCGCCACCGGGAAAATTGGTCAATAGATTCGTAGAAGAGTCCAATGCTATTTATTACCAAGGCTTTGCATCTATCTAAAGGGATATGTGAGAAGGTCATTGTGCTTTTATGCATATGAATTTGAGGGAAAAAATGTCTCTTTTGAACTCCTCCGACTCACTCAAATTTATTTATCCCCCGGTTTTTACCTCCCGCCACTGGGGACGTGTTTGCTCTAGAATCCTCCTTTCTCTTCGTTCATTTTAAGAAAACCACCAGTCAGTTTGGGGTCTCTTTTTGGGGAAATGCCTAGTTTAACCACAGCGTGGCCCTGGCCGGGCAGCTCAGTTGGTTAGAGCGTCGTCCCGACCCGCCGAGGGGGCAGGACTGCCACCATCCTGGCCTCGGCCCTTCTCACCAGGCTCCTGCGACGCCCTGTTTGACTGAGTTGCTGGGTGGAGAGTTTTACTGGCTGCTGTTGGTCAGATACCCAGGGCTTCGTAAGGTGGGGGGAGGCAGGAGCTGGGGGGAGGGGGGAGCCCACGGCCGGCCTTTCCCTCATCTTGTCGTGGACAGGCCAGGTGGCGCCCGGGTATTTGCAGAAGGAAGGAAGGCCAGCACGGCGACGAGTCCCCGTGCAACCGGGAAACGTTCATGAAACCCGGGCGGGCCCCGCCCTGTGCCTGGAGCCAGGAAGGTGACGAGCCAAGCCCTTCAGGTTTTACGACTGTCCCCAGCACACAAACTCGGCCTCTACGACGGGGGAAAAAATGGGTAGAACGTCACGGAAGCACGGGCTGCATCATGCCCCAGGAATTCAGAGATCGGGCCATCGGTACCAGCGGGGACCAGGGTCGGGGCTGGGGAGGAGGACCGGCTGTCATGTCCAGGCGGCGGGAAGCGGAGAACCGGCTGTGCCCGAAGTGGAACAGATGACAGGATAGACGTCCTGGAGTGGGACCCGGGGTTAGGAGAAAGCAGGTGGGTCTTTGGCTCTCTCTTCTGCGTGGTGTTTGGCTCTGGGGAGCTACGTTCACGAGGGCAGCGTGGGGTCCTGCGAAGATCCCTCCCGCGAATGTAGTGAGGTTAGTCTCTCAGATTGTGGGGGACGAGGATGCTCTCGGCTATGAGAATCGCACCAAGCCCGGCTCGCCTGTCGGCCCCTCACCGGAACTGGTGAGGAGGCGCAGGTAAACCAAGGACTGGGTCCAGCAGAGATGTGGGTGCACAGGGCACCCTCCGGGGGACCGACCAACCCGTCCCCAGTGCCTGTCCTATGGAGAAAGTAGGGCTGGCCATTGTCTGGGAGACATTGTATTTCCTCCTGAACAGTTTCCAAATGTTTATGTTCTTTGTGCTTAACAACCCAGCGATGAATAAAAACAACCCATCTAATTCGCCCTGTATGTCATATGTAATAGGCACTTTGCAAACACACCATAACTAAGTTGGCCCGTCGTTTAGAGATGAGAACCGAACCACAGGAAAAGTCCACCACCCGGCATGACCCTGCAAATGCACAGTTTCGGTTCTTTGCCTCACGGCGTTAATAACGGACCGTTCTTTGTCTCCATTTGGTTCGGCAGTGACCAGAATTAACCGCGCTCTCCGTCTTCCCATTATTTCCCGAGCCCTCTCTATGTATGAAATGAGGTTAATATATATTAATGTAATGTTAGGTAGACATTTAATGCGTATTTAATGTGAATCGTGAATAAAAGATCCTTGGCCCACTCCGGAGCAGTGTGACCTTTAGTGGTGTCCCTCTGGTGGGGACCCGGTCTTTTCCTTCTCCAGGGGGACGGACGGATTTCGGGGACTTCTGTGTCGAGTGGGTGGGGGTAGGCGGGGCTTGTTTCCGGCGATGGTGGGGTACCCCTACAGCACGTGCGTAAGGTTTCCTGCAGGTCCCCTCAGAGGTACCTGGACCACATCTTCGTGGCCCCCCCGTCCTCCGCAGAGAGAGCCACGCTTGTCCAGACAGATCAGCCCGAGGGGGGCGGAGCCCGCCCCGACCAGGGCCAGGGCTGTGCCTGTAGAAAGAGGGGTGGATTTATTCTCCCCTGAGACCCGGGGGTAGAGAAGGTTCCCCATTCTGACCCCAGGGCACCATTCAGACTCCCCCAGTGTGGACAGAGCTCCCCGTAGCACAACTCCATCCCTCTCCATCTTTCTCCAGGACTCCAAGACCTAAAGGGACAATGGTGGATGCCTCACTGGCTCAGTTTACGTGCCTGGGATTATGGTGGAGAGTGATGGCAGTATTGGGGGCGGTGGCCAAGGAAGAACACCCCTTCCTAGGACACATCCTCTGCCCTCCGAGAGGTCACTTGGCTGGGGGTACAGAGCTGGCAGTGGGGGCTGAGGTCTCGCACTCTTGCCCGGCGTGAGATGCTCGGACATACCCTTTCTTTCTCTTGCTCACCGATCCTCCAGCCTAACCTGCACACGCCAGTGTGGTGCAGTGAGGCTGTGACTTCCACGTCACCCTGAGGGATGAGGCCAGTGTGCGCCTCTAAGGAGCCTCTTAGGTTCCAGGTCCCTGTTCGATGCCCATGGGATTGACGGAACCAGGTGCTCCGCACTTCTCCAGAGATCAGAGCCCCATTCCAAGGAGAGTTTATTCCAGGCGCTCTGGGAAAATCTGAAAAACTGAATCCTGACAAGCTCCGGGGTGTGTATTCTCCAGCCGAACTCTACCCCAGCGACAACTCTCGGATGGATTCGGGTAAGAGAAAAGATGAGAATAAAGGGCCCCAATGAACCCCTCGGTCATCTGTTTTACAGGAGTGGGATTGGAATATCAAAACCAAAGTTGCTTACTCCAGATTTAGGACCAGAATTTAAAGATGTGTCCTTTGAGTTTCTGTGGGCGGTCGTTCCCCCTTCATTTTGGCTGTCCCTGGTGGCAACCCCATCCCTGGTTGGAGGGATCAGTGATAGTGGGGAAGAGTTCCCCTCGGCTGGACTGGACGTCACGCAGCTTCCTCCCGACTCTACATGCTGACCTTGCCTTCCTTAGAGCGTTTTCTTCAGACAACTTGTAAGTGGAAACGTTTTCTCGGTCCCTTTGAGAGGAAAATCCTCTTAAAAGCCTCCTGCCGATTATGTAACCCAGGACTCTCTCACTTTCGGTAGAAACACTCAGCGAAGTGGGAATAGAGGCAGCACACCTGGACACGCTAAAGGCCACCTGTGGGAGACCCACGGCCAACGTCATGCGCAACAGGCAAAAACGAAAAGCATTTCCCTTAAGATCAGGAACAGCACAGGGTGTCTGCTTTTACCTCTTACTCAACACAGGACCGGAAGTCCTGGCCACTGCGATCAGACAGCGAGAAGAAATGAAAGTCTCCAAATTGGAAACAAGCAAGTAAAGCTGTCATTATCTGTGGCCTACAAAATATTAGACACAGAAAGCCCTATAGGTGCCACAAAAAAAAGCTACTTGAGACACAAAGTCAATATTCAGAAATCGATGGGATTTTTATACACCAATAATAAACTATTAGAAAGAGAAGCTAAGAGAATACTCCTATTTATTATTACAACAAAAAATGTACCTAGGAATAAACCTAACCAAGGAGGTAAAAGACTTGTACTTGAAAAACCATAAAACGCTGAAGAAAGAAATTGAGGAAGACATAAATAAATGGAAGCATGTACCATGTTCGTGGATTGGAAGAACTAACATCATTAAATTGTCTATACTACCCAGAGCAATCTATAAATTCAACACAATTCCTATTATTATACCAATGGAATATTTCACTGAACTGGAACACCTATTCCAAAAATTTATATGGCAGAAAAAAGACCCCAAATAGCCTCAATAATCCTGAGAAAGAAGAACAAAGTTTGAAGGATCCCAATACCTGATATCAAACTATACTACAAGGCCACTGTAATCAAAACAGTCTGGTACTGGCATAAGAACAGACACATAGATCAACGGGACAGAAAGGAGAGCCCAGAAATAAACCTAAGTCTTTATGGTCAATTAATACTGGACAAAGGGAGCATTAGCATACAGTGGAATAAAAACAGCCTCTTTAATACATGGTGTGGGGAGAACTGGACAGCTACAAGCAAAAGAGGAAACTCAGCCACCAATTTACACCATATACCAGAATAAACTCAAAATGGATAAAAGACTTAAATACAAGCTGTGACACCTAAAAATCCTAGAGGAAAGCACAGGCAATAAAATTTCGGGTATTTCACATAGCAATGTATTTTGCCAACACATCACCTAGGGCAAGGAAATAAAGGAAAAGAAAATAAACAAATAGTTCTACATCAAATTAAAAAGCTTCTTCACAGCCAAGGAAACCATCATCAAAATGAAAAGGGAACCGACCATATGGGAGAACATATTTGCCAATGATACATCAGTCAAGGATTTAATCTCCAAAATATCTAAAGAAACTATATGACTCAACACCAGGAAGACAAATAATCCAATTGAAAAATGGGCAAAGGACCTGAAAAGATACTTCTCCAAAGAGGACATACAGAGGGCCCACAGACATATGAAAAGATGCTCAGCATCACTAGCCATCAGAGAGATGCAAATTAAAACCACAATAAGATGCCCGTTCACACCGGTCAGAATGGCCATCATTGACAAATCAATGAACAAGTGCTGGTGAGGATGTGGAGAAAAGGGAACCCCAGTGCACTGTTGGTGGGAATGCAGACAGGGGCAGCCTCTGTGGAGAACAGTATAGAGTTTCCTCAAAAAACTAAAAACAGAACTGTCTTATGACCCAGTGATTCCACTGCTGGGAATATATCTGAAGAAAGCTGAAACACCAATTCAAAAGAACCTATGCACCTCCGTGTTCATAACAGCACTATTTATAACAGCCAAGATTTGGAAACAGCCTCAGTGCCCATCAGTCAATGAGTGGATCAAAAAATCCTGAGTGGTACATTTACACCATGGAATTCTATGCAGCAGAAAGAAAGGAGGAGCTCCTACCTTCCAAACAGCATGGATGGAACTGGAGAGCATAATGCTAAGTGAAATGAGCCAGGCGGTGAAAGACAAAATACTGTATGATCTTACCTATAGGAGGAACCTAATCAAGAAACAAGCAAAATAGAGCCAGATGAGTGCAGAGTAATGTCTGTACTTTTTAACCACACGACCCTTGGTGTCTTGGCCTCTCATGCTCTGGGATTTTCTAATGATAGTGACCAGGGTGTTACATCCTGGACACACCATGCTGATTTAGGCTACCAGGACACTACTCGTGTCTCACTTTTCATCAGCTCTGGCTCCCACGTTATCCGCCCAAAATTCTGAGTTGCTTGTGGTTTCCAATAACTGTTTATCTTCTTCTGGGAAGCTGAACCTCGGATTGGGTACATGTACATGGCTTACAGAACTGATGGGCCATTTCCTCTTCCCCACCCCCAGTGCGGGGTGTTCCCGGGGCTCAGGTGCCCTTCACCACCACCCCGGAGCGGTAAGGTCCTGGTGGGCGTCACCATCCTTGGCTCCTGTCTCCAGCTGGCTTCCAGCAAGCTCACACGAGCTGGCTTATTAGCTGGGTTACACTGCCCCGTGTGGCTCCTTCACCCCCATTTCCCAAGGGGACTCTTCCAATATATCACACGGATAAGAATCCTTGCCTCCAGCACTGCTTCTAGAGAACTCTTCGGAGGAACTATACTTGGCCTCCACCCGGAGAATGACTAGGTTACCAATGGGGGACAAGAAGAAAATGATGGTTGTGGTTGTATGTATAGGACGCAGCATTTAAGATGGAAATAGGTTCAACGGCTGGGAATTTCAATGGAAATTTTACCTTAGTTTGCTGTGCATAGTGAGAGCACCCATGTTTTCGTGTGCATTGTATGTGAGATTGTTATACCCATCATCACACCCATGGGACGTAATCTTTATGCCCGTGTATAATGTGCATCCTCATTTTTCCCTCGGAAATTTGGGCAAAAAAGTGCGCATCACACACAGCAAAATGGGGTATTTTTTTTCTTATTCCCGCTTCCTAGAGCGTTCACCTGCCCTTTACCCTGTTTTTCGCCTACCGTCCAGGCTAGGAAGACACAGAACTAAATGTGAAGACCCTTTAAAAATGCACGAACTCTCCTGCTGATCCAAGGGCGGGCCTTCGATGATCTGTGGACTAAATAGAGCGGCAGGAACGTTCCGAGTGAAGGCAGTGGTACCAGGGCGTTTCTTAGGGACTCTCTTGTGACACGTGCTCTTTTCGAACAAAGCACTTCATAAACACCTTTTAAAATTCAGGAGATTGGCCCGGGAGGTCTGCACTGAAAATTACAGTGATACTTGCCTTCAGGTCATTCGCTGTTTCCCCCCTTATTTCTCTGGGCTGCATTGGGCATCGGTCTAGCTTGTGGTTAGACCTGGATAAATTAGTTCTTCAGTCCTCAGGGCAGGGAGCGTGCCTGGGACCTAGGACCCCCTTCACGGTCCGGGATACAGCCCTGCCGTCAGGTGTGCAGTCCCAGGGGAAAGGCAATCTGAGGGGTTCGGTGGGTCCCCATCAGGCATTTTTGCAAGTGGGGGAAGCAAAGAGGCAGAGAGTGTACAGGCTGATTCATTCCAAAATTGAAAAGCATTCCAGGCTTTAGCTCAGAAATGGTGAATCTGACCTCAGGGCAAGTGTAAGATTGGGTCATGCTTCGGCTTCCCGCAGAGTAAAAATGTTAAAGGAAATTGTGCAGGTGGAAGAAAATGGATTCCGGTTGGGAAAGTGGAACTATGTAAAAAATACAGAGGGCACTAAATACTGTAAACATGCGAGTAAATGCAAAAATCCACAGATTTAAAAAAAATCCTTTTTGCAAAGATTCTTTAAAAGACAACTGGGAGTTTAAAGAAAAAATAATAATGTTTCGTGCAGCTTATGAGGAAATAAAATGTATGAAAAGATAGCACAACAGCTGGGTGGGAAGAAATGACAGTACACTGTTGTCATATGTTTGTATTGTGTGTGAAACGGCATCGCAGTATTTGCAGGTAGACTGGATAAGTAAAAGAATCACACTCTCAACAAGGGGTATCCAGCCTGTGGCCCAGGATGGCCGTGAGGGCGGCCCGACACAAAATCGTAAATTCACTTAGAACAAAATGGGATCTTTTTGTGATCATGTGTTGCAGTGTATCGAATGTGTGGCCCAAGACAACTCTCTTTCCAGGGCGGCCCAGAGATGCCAAAAGGTCGGACACCCCTGCTTCTATAGAACAATCACTAAGAGAGGAAGTATAGCTCATAAGCCGACAATAGCGATAAAACAGACTCGAAAATGTGCTTGTCCCACCCAAGAGACGAGGCGAAGAGGAAGGTGTGGACCACGTGCAAACAGCGGGCTGGTCAAAGTAAGTCCAACACTACCCATGCTGCGTGCGGGCAGCCTGAGCTCTCCCTCCAGAAGGCAGAACGCAGGGAAGTCAGTCCTAAACACTCGGTGAATTCCACAGCCACTACAGGACACACCTCAAACATGAAAAAGAGGAAACGGTACTGTGTAAACATGAGCGGTGCGGCAGGGGTGTCTGGGGGTGTCTGTTACGGGGAGGGCCTCACGGATGCGCAGATTGGGAGCAATATTCAAAATGAATGACTTTGTGGGGGAAAAAAGAAAAATGCCAAAAAAAAGAAAGAAAAGGAAAGGAAGGGAGACATGAAATTTCTCCCTTCCTTTAGTTGTAAAAAGAAAACAGCCAACGGGGAAATTTTAAGACAACAGAACACAAAGTCAGAGGAAACGCCATCCCATCACGGACCACACAGACACACACTGAAAACTAAATAAATAGAACAAAACATACCATGGCGCCTGGACTTTGCTTTCCTAAAAGCAGTGGGCATCAGTAAACTAGGAATTCTGTAAACCACTTCGATCCCACAAAAATGGACAGCACACTCCTGGCTGGGTAGCTCAGTTGGTTAGAGTATCATCCGCATACACCAAGGTTGGGGGTTCAATTCCCACTCAGGGCACATACAAGAAGCAACCAATGAATGTATAACTTAAGTGAAACCATGGATCAATGTTTCTCCCTTCCTCTGTCTCTTAAAATTAGCAAAAAAAAAAATTGAACAATACTATTTTAGCATGTCCTCACAGGTTATTGCAAAAAAGCACCAACATTAAACCCAACACACACCAGCTGAGGTAGACCTGCGTCTTGACATGTCATCCTGACACCACACCAAGAATTGTTACGGCCCAGAATGCTGGGCAGGGACAACTATAAGGAGCACTGGAGTAGGCACCCCAAAATCTACGGCCAGAGAAGAACGCACAGACAGCGATGTACCAGGAAGACACCAAGCGAGCGAGTTCACTGCAATTAGAAAAGAAATGGGAGAAACCACAAAACTGTCCCAGAATTTCATAATAAACTCCAAGGCATAGACTCCAATGAAAATTTAATGGGAATCCTTGAAGAAAGGCGAGACACTGTAACAAAAATAGTTTTAAAATGAGGTTAAATATCAAAGAAGCAGAAAAGAGGGCTGGGAATGAAAGACAGGTGAAGTAGAAACAACACGGATATTTGGGGGGACCCCAAGGAAGAAAAGCGGCTGAACCACAGCCCGAGAAATCTTTTCAGGAGGAAAGCAGGAAGGTGACTCCCCGCTATGTGTTGACGCCGGGTCCCGAGAACGTGAACTCAGACCGGTGAACTCTGAGGCGCGTCCTTAGTAAATTTAGGTTTTTCGAGATGAAGAAACATTTGTCAAAGCCTCAAGCAAAAGATCAAAGAACTCACAAAGATAAAAGCGCTAGTGTGTCATCTGATGGTTCAGAAAGGGACATAGAAGAAGCTGACAACGAAGTTGCTTTTTTTAAAAAAAAGGATCAAGATGACGGGAAAACAGTTCTGACAGATAAGAGGCGAGGGGATTTTGTACCCAGAAGCCCTTGCTGGAAAAATCTGGAAGGGAATGAATGTCACCTGCCACAGGGACCAGACGGGGACAGTGGGAGGAAGCAAGTTAACAGTGGTAGTTAGGGACAATAAGCCGTAGAATAAAACAAACACCTATGACTAATTTACATGAACGCCTATGTTAATGTAAATCAATGGAGGAAAGGAACCGGGTTTTGCTTATGATAGGATTCTAATCAATCCGCGTAGGAGAAGCGATGGAAAAGAAATAGCTGCACGGCAAACGCCGCACCAAAAACTGGTACCGTGCTCAGTCCTGGCCCCAGCCTCTCAGCTCCCTCCCCGCCGACTCCCATCTGCTTGTGTGACTCTGCCTATTTCCCGACTCCCTTTCCTGAAACCTTTACAAAATACGGTTATCAGAGAATTCACTCGATGATTCTGAGTCCACACTTTTATTTTCAGGAAGTTGCAAGTGGGGTTCTTTTCTTGTATACGTGCGTCTCGTATACATGCATCTTGTATACGTGCATCTTGTATATGTGTATATATTTTCTTGTATAAGTTTTCTTCAAAGCAACACGTTATCAGATACGGGCAAGTGAAAAGGAGGAAATAAAACTCACTTTTAATGCTCCACCCCGATGTAATTACTATTCACCTTTTGGGGACTTTTTCCTTCCAGTTTGGACTTGATTCCTTCGGTCTTTGGCTTTTCCAAGGAGGACTTGGGGGGCGCACAGTGGACACCTCACAACAGCAGGCACGTTGCCAGTCTCGATGTCTGCGGGTCCACCTGCACTGAACTGAGGACCCAAGCATCGGAGGCACTTAAGAAATACTTCCTGGCCCTGGCTGGTGTGGCTCAGTGGACTGAGTGCCAGCCCGTGAACCAAAGGGTCGCCAGTTCAATTCCCAGTCAGGGCACAGGCCTGGGTTGTGGGCCAGGTCTCCAGTTGGGGGTGTGTGAGAGGCAACCACACATTGCTGTTTCTCTCCCTCTCTTTCTCCCTCCCTTCCCCTCTTTGTGGAAGGAAGGAAGAAAGGAGGGGAGGGGAAGACTTCCTGAATGGCCAAATGAGAATGACTCACTTGGGGAGAACACCACACACTAACTCAGGGCTAAACGCAACCCGGAACACCCAGAACGTGGCACCTATAGACGCTCAGGTTCTATTTCTAGGTCATGTCTCGTGTACCATCCATGACCCACTGGCCGATCAGTATTGATTTGAGCGTCCTACAGAATATGCAGAAGGCCCAGGAATGTTTCCAGAATGTTAAAGAATGTACATTAATGACAAGGACCCTACATACATCATCCACAGCCTCTTTTACTGTGCACTTGGCACCGAGCTCATGTTTAGATGCATTAGCTCAGAGACAGAGTGACTTGTTCAAGGTCACTCAGGGATTAGTGAATTGTGCAGCTGGATTTGCCTATAGCTATGCCCTGAATCATGGAAGGATGTGGAGTAGCCCGGGCTGGAGACAGACCACCCACGGCCTGGCTCTTGTCCGTGACCGTGTTCCTCGGCTGTGTGCTCCCCGGCTATGGGGATGGTTGTTATTATCAGACCACCAGGTGATACTGTGGTTTTGTAAGTGGGTGAGCACTGAGTCAATGAACTTGACCCTATGCCATTCACTCCCAGCTCTATTCAAGACCTGCCCCTCTATCCTGTGTCTGAGGGGACTGCTCTGTTCTTGGGACACGGTCACTCCAGGAGAGGATGCGGCATTCCAGTGTCGCAGTGACCCTTGGTGAGGGTGAGCACGTTTGCTGGCTCTGAACCCTTGCATCCCAGTGGCCCACGTTGTGTGGGCTCGGGGAGGGGGGGCTCTCCTCTCTGCCTCAGCCACATGGCGGGTTTAAAGCTGTTCCTACAAAAATGCAGTCAACCAAGAGAATATGACTGAAAAAATGGCAATGCGGAGCTGAAGGCTCCCTGCAGGGTGGATCTGTGTACATCAGGCCAGGGGTTTGGCTACGCACTTGGAAACACCGTGCATTAGTTCAGGCCTCCCTTCACGGTAGTCTCTCATCTCCATGTGGCGTGTACAGACGAGCCCGTGATGGCTCTGGCTCTCGCTAGACAAGGCGTTCACCGTCCACACGGACGACGCCCACGATAGTACTGCTCTCTCCAGCCCCTCACGTAGCAGCGATGAAGAAAGCGTGGTACACTCATCACCGTGGTCTCCGGCACCCACGCAGCTCCCCGCCGCTCCTTCCGACCAGGGCTCACCCTTCAGCTTCAGGGAACAAGAAACAATCGATTTGGGGAAACTTTTGTGCAGAAGTGAAATGGCTCCATACCTGGTACATTTTCCCCCTCTTTTCCTAGAAGTCTATAGGAACATTCCGTGTGCTCAACATTTTAGAAGTAATGGTTTTTGATTACTTTATACCCCTTTAGCTGAAGACTTCAGCAGTTCTTCTCTACAGCCGATATGAAGATATCGTTTTCCTTCCAGGAGCCACGCGGGGCTGTGATAGATGGCCTGGACGGCATGCGGGCAGAAATAAATTAGCTTCCCACAGCAAAATGAAAGATGAACTTCGTTGCTTCCCAGAGACCATATATTATCAGCATTTTCTTGATTTACTGTATTTGTCTGGGTCTCCTGCCTACCGAATTGTAAGAATGTGCACATATAGTAACACATTATCTGCCTGGCATCGCGGAGTGAGTTACAGCGTGAGCAATAAAGCTTTTGTGGTCCTAAACACGAGAACAACCTATAATCATTTTTTTTAGGTGGAAAATGTAAGAGAGATCAAATGTGAAAATGAAAGTCATCCACAATGCTATAATTCTCACAAGTGAGGCGGCACTTTTTAACGAGCCCGGTATAAATGGTTTCAGTTTCTTCTCCTCTGTAGTGCGTGTGTATATCTGTGTCATATATACATACCTGAGCGTGTAAGCCACACAAAGACTTACTCCGAAGCGTGGTTGAGAACGTACTGTGAGATTTAACGCATCACAGCTATTTTCTGTGTTACCCAATATTTATTTAATACCTTAAACACGTTAGGGAATGCATTGAGCTGTTCTAACTTCTTTAATCAACAACATACTGTTAAATAACTAGATTGTTTTAAATTTAATTTTATTTTTTTAAAGATTTTATTTATTCATCTTTAGAGAGGAAGGGAAGGAGAGGAGGAGAGAAATATCAATGTATGGTTGCCTCTCATGAGTCCTCTGCTGAGAACTGGCCTGCAACCCAGACATGTGCCCTGACTGGGAATAGAACCGTGATCCTTTGGTTCACAGGCCCTCGCTCAATCCACTGAGCTACAGCAGCCAGGGCTGTTTTTAATTTTTAGATTGTCTTTTATTACACAGTTATAAGCATCTACTCCCAAATAGCCCCCTGGTATATTTCTACACAGGAATCTGATGATTTCTTTAGAGGGAATTCTGACACATTAAGAACGCTGTTGAGAAGAATGCACATTTGAAGTCTTTTGGTGCACATTGCCACATTTCTTTTCTGAGGATCCTACTGACACCCTCAAACGAGCAGCAGCCTTTTCCTCAAGCTCCCCCCAAAGTTCGTGTGCGTGTGATGTGTGTGGTGTGTGATGTGTGTGTGTGGATATGGATGTGGGTGTGTGCATGTGTGATGTATGTGTGGTGTGTGTAGGTGTGTCAGGGTGTGTTTAGGATACCGAATGTGTTCAGAGCTAACAGGTGACATTTCTCAGTCCAAGCCAAAGTCCAAATGGCCACATTCTGACCAGCGAGACGCTCTTGGCTGGGAATTTGCGAAAGGCTCCTTCCTCGTGGGGCAGAGTTTGAACACCTGCCTTCCACCGCCCGATGGTGGACGGGAAGCCGCCACCCCTGCCTGGGCCCCTGGGGGAGGAGACCGTGCAAATGAGAGCCACTCACAGCCCAGGATGTCAAGGACCAGAGGACGCCCACGGCAGCCCTGGGCTGGCCCCTGGCGTGTGTTTCACGAGGAACCCCAAATAGGTCCTTCCATATTTAAGCTGCGGTTACCTGAGGATGAACCATCTACGCAGCCCAGTCCTACCCGATGAGGGGTGTGGTCTATATCAGGTGAAACTCGCCTTTCGGTCCCCGAGTTTTCCTGCCTGTCGGAGGGGCTGCCGTGGCTTGTGTACGAGGAATCCACAGCCTGCTTAGGAGACTCTCAGGGTTTGTCTAGCCGCCACTTCATGGGTCACTTCATGGGTGAACTACTCGGGTTCCAGGAGGCCTGCGTGTTTCAAAGCCTCAGAAGAGTGACTTGTAAGCCCCTCCTGAGCCCCCCCAAATCATGTCGCTGAATGAAGAAAAACGAGATGAGAGTTGCTGCTTTAAGGAATTCTTTTGTTGGGTGTCTGTTCGTGCGTATTTTCATAATTGACTTTCATAATAAATTTAATTCCTAGCACAGCGAAGCTGCATTCAATTAGATTCTACTAGTTAATTGTGTGATAATTGGGATAAAGCCCGCGCCAAAGATCGCTTCACTTTTCGTGGAGGGGAAAACAAAAAGGCGTTCTCCAAACAAATCAACATGGTAAATAAGGCAATTTATCTCTGCTTAGGAAAGCAGTGGCTCTCAATCACCACAGAAAATCTATGTACCTAGAGTTCATTAATGTGTTAATTAGAAGTCATTCTTACCCAGCTCATTTTCTCTTTTACAGCATTTTGCTAGAGGTTCCCCACTCGATGTTGGCCTCCAGCCGGAAGCGCCCAAACTTCGCGACTTTGGAAGTGTTAGGGCCATCAGCCCTCCGTGCCCGGTGTGTCTGCATCAGTGAGTTTGCTCTTGGTTATTTATTCATCTTCCCAGACACAGAAGCAGGCCGATGAAATGCCATCCCTTTTCTCTTACATTATTGATTCTTCAGCGGTTTTATTTCCTACAGCGGATGACACTCCAAGGAAAATGGTCAGAAGCCAACAGTTACACTGAGAGACCACAGAAATGCCGGCTCTTTGGGAGGAATGATTTTCTTCCTCTTTTTCCCCTGCAACGGGGGTGGGGGAGCACAGGCTGCTGGGAATGGTGGGAGGCCGAGGAAGGCAGAAGTTCCTTTTCTGGCTTGGGTGTCCGTCTGGGACGAGACAAACCCCAAGGTTTCCCTGTCGTTCGTAAGCCTCTCTCTTGATTGGATGGGGCTCCAGGTAGAACCCCCTCCAGGAGAAAAAAATTTTTTTTTCAATCTACCCACAATGCACCGCACAATCGTGGGTTCGTGTTTGCTCTCTATAAAAGAACTCATACAACTCAATAGCCCTCCCAAACACAAATAACCCAATTAAAAATTGGCAAAGGACCCGAACGGACATTTTTTTCCCCCTAAAGAAGACACAAGAAGGCCAATGGGTACTTGAAAAGATGCTCCACCTCACTAATCATCAGAGAAATGCAAATTAAAACCCCAGTGAGATGTCGCCTCACGCCTGTTAAAACGTCCAACTTCAAAAAGACGAGACAGCAAGTGCTAGGGAGGACGAGAGAAGAAAACCGGACACTTGTGCGTGGTTGGTGGGACTGTAGATCGGGGCGGCCGCTGTGGAAAGCAGAGTGGGGGTTCCTCAAAAACAGACGAAGAACTAGGGCCGGACCCAGCAATCCCGCCTCTGGGTGTTTATACAAAGGAAATGAAATCAGGGCGTCGGGAGGCACCTGCACCCCCGTGGCCAGTGCTGCGCGATGGGCAGTAGCCAAGAGGTGGAAACGAGCTAAGTGTCCATGGACGGATAAATACATAAAATATCATACATATTCATACTCATTCAATAGAATATTATTCAGCCATAAAAAATTAAAAGAAATCCTGCCCTGGCCAGGCAGCTCAGCTGGTTAGAGCGTCATCCCAATGCCCCGAGGTTGCAGGTTCAATCCCCGGTCAGGGTACGTACAAGAATCAACCAATGAAGGCATCAGGGAGTGGACAAACAAATCGACATCTGTCTGTCTGTCTGCCGGAAGTCAATAAACAAAAAATGAAAAGAAAATAAATTAAAAATAAAGAAATCCTAGCGTTTGTGACACGGATGGGCCTCGAGGGCTTCGTGCTAAGTGACAGGATCCAGCGAAAGACCAGCCCCCTGTCCCTTCTGTGTGGAATCTAAACAATAACAATGACGAAATACAAAAACCCAACTCCTGAAAGAAGATGAGACCTGGCCACCCATCGAGGGGCGTGGGGGGAGCTGGAGGGAGGTGGCCACAGGTACAGAGGTCTAGTGACAAGGTGAAGAGTCCTAGGCGTGACCGGAGCTGGCGCTGCTGCTGCGCGGTGTGCGGGGATGTCCTGGAGGCGGGAGGTGCCTCCCATCACAAGGAGATATTGATTTCCGTGTCTCCTCTGTCTTTATTGGATCTGTAGGAGATGACAGATGTCGGCTGGACCTACTGCGCTCATTTTAGAATACATATAAATCATCACCCCCGACGTCTTAAACTCGTACTCGGGTGCATGTCAATTATCTTTCAATGGCATTGGGAAAAATAAGCTGACTAGGATCAGGTCCAGCTAGCGGGGAGAGCATGGGCAGGGAGGTGGAGGCTGAGCACCCATCTGACCCATCGTTTTGCAAAGCGCTCCTCGGCTCTGGCCCTCGCTCACGCCCAGGCTGCTGCAGGAGTTCCGCTCTGAACGTTCTAGAGGCCTTGCAAACCAGAGCCGGAAATGCCAGTTCCCATCCAAACCGGTGTCCCAGATCCTCTGGGGACGAAAGCCTAACACCTAGGATTTGTCTCGGTGCCTCCGTGTCTCTCCTGGCTCTTGGCCCATGTCGGTCCATCCTCGAAGGTCACAGCTGGGTCAAGCTCTTCTTACAGACACTCCTTTCGGCAACCCCTCCTTCCCCTTTGGTGGCCGGTGCCTTTTCTTTCTTGGCCGTCCGGCTTTGCCTGTCCCCTCTACTGAGGTCAGAGTCTTCCTCTCTTTCCCCCCAATTTCCAGCTCTGCATTCTACCCCCTGAGGCAAATGTAAGTAACTCTTAAAAAAAGGACTTCATTTATTTTTAGAGAAAGGAAGGGAGAGAGAAAGAGAAACATCCATGTGTGGCTGCCTCTCACGCGCCCCCTACTGGGGATCTGACCCACAACCCAGGCATGACCCCTTGGTTTGCAGGCCGGCACTCAGGCCAGTGAGCCACACCAGCCAGGGCCAGGGAGTGATTTCAGGGTGCACGTGGGTGGGATGTCTCTTTGCTTCTCGGTAACAGGGTACGACTGTCAGAGTCATTGGGTGTTGGGGCACCTGGGGCCTTACAGATGACTTCCTCCTGACTTCTTGACCTTGAAATGCATATTTGGGAGGGGGGTGTTGGCCACCAGGACCCAAGGCAGACGGTTCTGGAAGCACTCTGCCTCCCCATCTCCTGAGCTCCCTGCTCTTGACCGTCTTTGTGGTATTTGCACCCGGCCGAGAAAGCACTAAGGTCACTCACTCCTTCCGGCTGCATCGGACAGAAATCTGTAAAGCCAACGTGGGCCTTGAGTATTCAGAGACCTGGCTGCAACCCGTCTTTCAGGCCCGGTAGCTGCCTCCCTTCCTCCCGCGCCAACTTCCCCAGTCACTCCACGCTTCACGGAGCGTCCTTTCCCAGCGGCGATGGTGCGACAGGCGCAGTCCTTCCCCATCAGAAACGGTCCGAGAAGCACAGTGTCCAACTCGCTGCTGATCTTGTCTGGTCTCTTAGGTCGTAAACTCCTTAGGGGCTGAGAGCTGGGCTATGCGGGTGGGGTCAGGGTGAGGTCACTGAGCTGTACCGCAGAGGGCACCCCCCCATGCCTGGCTGCCCCCCGCCCCCCCCGAGGAGGAGGCTCCCCTGAATGTGGCTGACAGGAGTTTTCATTCCATAGAGTAGAGAAAGGAGGGCTTTTAAGGAGCTGCTGGAGAAGACCCACGGCTCATGTGCCGGATGCGGCACGCGTGGCCTGCTGGCCTTTGACAGGGGAAATAGAGGGCACAGGAGGAGTCCTTCCTCAGGCCCAGCGCACACGCCCCGGGAGGCACGGGGAAGGCTCCTGAGCGCTTCCAATTCCGGGAAGCAGGCTCGAAACGCTAAATGAATAATTGACCATTTTAAATTATTTAGATCACTGGTTCTTGACTTCTTTTGAATCCCGGGCCCCCCTGGAGCAGTTGCTGAAAGCTGTGCTCCCTCTCTTGAAATCAACGATCACACACACACACACACACACACACACTTGTGCAAATGAGTGCAGGAGGTTCCATGGCCGACCAGTGACCCTCCGCAGGCCCCAGGCCTTGCGGGCATCAGATACCAGCTCACACACCCCCTCGCCAGCACTCCCACAAGGAGATGTGGGGTGCAGCCTCTTGCACTGACGGCTGGAGCGCATGCGCACACAGTCTCTCTGACGCGAGGGCTCCTCCTGATGGGCGGTTTCTCCCGAGGACAAGTTATTCTTCTTTAGTGGAGAGGAGGGCTGGGGGGTGGGGGAGCCAGCATTTTTGATGCCTTAATGGTCCACTGACCTTCTTCTGACCCGAAGAGGGTACTGATTTCTCTCTGGGGCCATAGAGCAGGTCAAATAAAACGGATTTAAGGCACCTCGGGACACATTTGTGTGTTCACGCACGGGCAGATTTTACTTCCCCTGGAGAATGGGGCTCCTCAGGAATTGTGTGATTTCAGCCCCCAGAGGCTCTGATAACTCTTCCCACGCACGCATCTGGTTTCTAGCAAACAAAGGAATAAGAGTCTTTTTGTTTATTTTTTTTTTAACTCTGGGGGAGTGAGCAGGGCCTGGAAAAATGAAGGCACGGGAACAAGGACTGGGAGAGACACGGGGACATGTTTTGTGTCAAGAAAATGACCTTTGCTGTGGGTGGGCAAAGCATCCAGTGGGTTGGAGCATCATTCCGTGCACCAGAAGGTTGCAGGTTCGAACCCTAGTCAGGGTGTGAAAGAGAGCCAACCCATCAATTGATGTTTCTCTCCCTCTCTCCCCCTTCCTCTCTCTTTAAAATCAACAAATGTATCCTGGGTTGAGGATTTAAAGATGAATACATGAATACAAAGAAAACAATCTTCAACTCAGTGGAAGCCCTGAGGGGACAATGAGATGTCACTTCAAAGCAGGACACCTGACGCCCCAGCAAGAGCCCCCCCCAGCAGTAACCCCTCCGTATTTCCACAGGCGCCCCCGGGAGCCGTCCAGACACAAGGGGTTCTTCAGCAAAGGCGCTGTGCAGCCTCAGCAGAGCTGGGGGGCCTGGGTGTGCGCAGACATGGGTTGAAGCCCTGCCCTGCAGGGATGCGCTGCTCAGTTTCCGGAAGGCCTCGGAGGGGCACGGAGGGACGGGCCGGTCGGGCGTTCAGTAGAAAGCCACCGTGGGAGCTCAGGCACGCCAGGTGTGCGGGTGGGGGCGGGGGAGGCCCTCCCACAGCCGGGCGGGGTAAGACGAAGACACTGGGGGGAGCGTGTGAACGTCCGTCAGCAGAATCCTACTCGCAGCAAAGAAAATGAAAAAACCCCCGAGACACAAGACGGTGCTGAGGTCCCGATCCGTAGTCATCGCTACCGAGCCTCTGCCCTTCAGTCCATCCACCTGTTTATGCATTGGGTAAATATTTCTCCGTCGTGCGTTTTGTCCAAGTCACGTGGGGCTGTGCTGAGATTTTAGTCTTAAGTGAGAGAGGTTTCCCGGGTCACAGAGACCACATTCCAGCCGAGCGGAAGGGTGTTGGGGAAGCTTCTCCTGCAGACGTTCTGCATCCTGTCTGCTCACCATCAGCAGTGGAGAAAATGGAATAAAGGGTCGAAATCACAGCCTCTAGCGCTGCGGGGAATTAACCTTGGGTTTGCAGCCGCTCTGGGAGCATTGACTCGGGAAAACCTGCTGAATCTCCATCTCCTTGTAGGAGAGGGGGCTGGAAGCTTGGGGAGGCCCGGGTGCCGACCGTGTGGGGGGTAGGTGACCGGAAATGACAGGGCAGCACAGACAGGAACCGCCGATCTACAGAGGACTCCCCTCAGGTGTTCAGCGATGAGCTGGGCAGCACCTACATGCGATGAAGCTGCTGGCGGCGGGGCCTCAAACCCACACAGAGGACAGGTGGGGACTGAGCTCGGAGCTCACCCGGACCCAGGCCAGGGCCTACTCTGCCACCTGGACTGGGCAGCTCCGTCACTGGTCAGGACCTGCGTGCAGCGGCGGTCAGAGGGGTGTCCCCAGGGGTGTGGGGTGGTTGGCCCTACACTCATCGTGCTCACCAGTGTTCAAAACCAGACCTAAAAAGACCCAACTGTGGCCAATAAACTTCCTTGAAGGGTGGATGAGCGGTGATGGGCAGAGACTTGAGTGGTGCGGGGGGTGGACACAATACGGTTCACAGACGGTGTGTCGTGGGATTCCACTCCTGGGATCACCTACATGACTGTGTTCACCAATGTCACCCGAATAAAGTCCAAGAAAGGAAGGAAGGGAGAAAAAAGAAAAGAAAAGAAAAGAAAAGAAAAAAGAAAAGAAAAGAAAGAAAGAAAGAACAAACTTAATTGCATTCTGGGGGGAAGGAAAGAAGCTCAAAAATATTCATAAGAATAGAAAAATATTCAGCTTCTAACAAGCTAACATTTACCAGTCTGGCATCCTATCAAAGATTATTAGACATAAAAAGAAGCAGAAAATCACAGCCCATAATAAGGATAATAATCAATCAATTGAAATGAACTCAGAAAAGACACTTAATGTTAGAATCAGCTGACAGAGAGCTTAAAACCCTTTTTATGGCTGTGTTGTGTGTCTTTCAAAAGCTAAGTAGAGAGGCATGCAAGTTATAGAAAATACTTAAATTTCCAGAGATGAAAGCGACAGTATGAAAAATAAAAAATACGCAAAATGGGATTAATGGCAGATTAGGCGTTGCAGCAAGATTGAGAAATGGGACTCCGCGATGGAGACCACCCAGAATGAACCATGGAGAGGAGACTCAAGGGAAGAAGTCGACAAAGCATTGGTGAGCTGACAAGTTCATATCGCCTAATATTCACGAAAGCAGAGCGCCTGGAGAAAGGAGAGGGGCGAACAGAAAAGTTATGTGAAGTCGAGATAATAGAAAATGTTCGTGATGGTGAGGAGTCAGTTGGCTTAGGCAGCACGGGGCTCAGGGTCAAGTCTAGGGGGCTCTAGACTTCATCCAGGCCAGGAACTCAGTCCAGCCACGCCCTGTGTGGAGGTCCCTTCCCTGCCGTGGCCACTGGTTGGCTCATCGCTCACCGCTGGTTTATGGGAGCTCCGCTCAGACCCCACCCCCCTGCGCCCTGGGATTCACCCAGGAGGACCTCAGCGTTTCTCCCAGTTGTTTTCCTTCTGGAATACTTCATGCTGGGTCTCGGTGAGACTCCTGTCAGTCTGGTCTGCTCTTGGGCCGAGTAGGGAAGATGTAATTGATGTCAGCTGCGACGGCGTACGCAACGTATTAGATAAAAAGCGGAGAATTGAGAGGTCATTGCAAATCCATTGGAACAAAACTAACTTCCTCGGCTTGAGGATGAGACCCGACCTATTTCTAAGACAGCGAATTCAGATCCAGGAATAGGAAGTCTGAGCTCGCACAGGGAGGGAAAGAGAGAGAGACAGGAACCGAACTCGGTCACGCAGGAGCTGGGTGGCCACTGGGGAAACCACGCGACCATTCTGAGCCTCAGTTTCTCCATCCGGAAAAATAAAGGGAGGGAATAACACAGAGCCGGGGAGAAGCGTGTCCGTTGGGATGGGCAAGAACACTGCCGGGCAAAACCCCCCAGGACCCCCCTGGGGTGAAAGGGAGGTTCTGTTCTTCACTCACGCTCCCTGTCCATGGGCGGCCACGCAGGGGCCCTGCCGGTGGGGCAGCCACTGTCTCGCACACTTTCTTCTCTGGGCCGCACAGACAGAGCGTCCTGGGGGAGGATGTCATACGAGCGATGAGATGTTTCAGCCCGTACCCAAATGTCTCTGTGACGACCTCATAACTCATTGGCCAGGACCCTCCCTGCCTACCCCCGTGGGGCCACACCGCCGAGTCCTACCATACATCTAGAATTTGGGAAAATGAGACACGTTTTGACAATGTTAGCGTTCACCACAGGCTGGTTCTTCGAGGATTAGGGAGAATGACAGGTGGCCCGGGTTCAGTCCGAAGTCTGGACCGTGGTGCATCCTCGACATGTGCATTAGCCTTTACGGCGTGAGCTGGTGAAGTGTTGGGCAAATATGAAATGAGATGCTGTCTAGTAACTATTTTACCACCTTCGTTCTCCACTGTGTACCTCTTCAGTAGCATCATCGCTGTGTGAGAAACAAGGACACAGACTGCAGGCTCTTGGGTGACTTCCCTCGGTCAGGTCACCCTGGCCCAGTCCAAGCAGGTGCCCAGGTGAGCCGGCCCCCAGGTGACATTTTTACCACGCAGCCCTGCGTTTCTGACAGAGCCTCGTCAGTGCTGCGGTTTGTACGGCACGTGAGCGTTGTCCGGTTCTCTGCGAGTGTGTCCACTTTGTGTAAAAATAGGTCATCGGTGTACCCTCACTAAGTACCGGTTCTCCATGGCCACACCTGCTGATGGGTTCCGAGGGTCTGGACAGAACCCAGACTCCCACGGGGAAGATCAAGAGGTAAAATGACTTTGTCAATGCCATGCGGTCTGTACCTGATCAGACAGTGTTATCGAGTGCGCAGGGAACGCTGGGCAGGAAAAATTAGCCCAGAGCGAGGGGGCAAGCTTCCTGAGCTAGACAACGCGAGACTGAGTCTGCAAAGTCTAGCAGAGGAGGTCGGAGAGAAAGGCCAGGAGTCGGGGGCACGCCTGCCAGGAAGAGGGGCCACGTGTGCAAAGGCGTGGTCACTTGGGAAGCGTGGCCAGACCCAGGATGTGCCGGGGGCTGCCCATGGCTGAGGCATAAAGGGGAGGTATGAAGTCTTCACTGTGCTTCACTGTGCACGGCCTCTGTCTGTGAGAAACAGACACGGAAACATCTTCTCTGTGGGAAAAGTTTTAAAAGGCAAATGAATGCTTCCCACATGTGAACTTTATTTCCGTGACCTGTGGAAGTGCTGATGGGTCGTCCCACAGGCTTAAGGTGTCATTTGACGTCAGGGTGACGATTCGCTGAGACAGCGCCGCTTCAGAGCAGAATATTAGACTGAGAAATACAAGCCAGTGGAAGGGGTGTTCCTGAAGTCTTACAGATCCAAACCTCGCCTCTTCTTGATATTTTGTACCTTATTTTGTCTGAGAAAATGTTCATCGCAACTCACGGAACTGATTTCATGACCTGCTCACACACAGGGTCACACACACATCCCGTGCAAAACCTTGAACTTGGACGTTCTCCACCACTGCATCAGTAGCTAGAGGATGTCTGCTTGGTGACCAGAGAAAGTCGTTGGCCTGTTAGACCGCTGGCTGATCCAGGAACCTTCTGGAAGGGGCCGGAATGGGTCTCAGATGGCCGTTCCCGATGGTTTTTGATGGGAGAGTTTTTTAAGATCACCAGTTATGGTCCGATCCGGCGAAGCACCCATAAGGTTTCTACGGTCACTTCTCCGGTTGGAACTGGTGATGTATTTTTAATATTTTCTTGGAATGCATCCCAGAGCTCCAGCCCAGGGCCACGAGCCCCACCCCCCACCTGCCGAGCGCGTCCTGCTCACCCCCCTTCCCTCCTAACCCTGCTCTCAACCTCCCCGTGGAAGAACGGCCCCCCCTCCCCCACCTCTCTGTCAGATGTGCAGAGTCGAGCAATTGGCTGTTGTATTTGCATAAACATTCTGGTAATGCAGAGATGATCAATTTTAAATAAATCAGAGAAAACACAACGTTCAGATGATGGGGGAAAAGTTTTTTTTCTCCTCCATCCATTCTAGTTATGAATATCGAGGTCCGTAACGAGACAAGCCATGAAACTGTGTTTTATTTTTGTGCATCGGTGGCTGTTGCCTCAGAAGTCATAAACTTCCAGTAAATAGGCTCCCATTGGACAGGGCGCCCCATAAAGCGAAGTTCACTGTAGTTGGAAAACAGGAATAAAATCGCCATGAATAAGTTTTATGCCGTTGGATTTAAATAGCTTTTTAATGGTTCCGGGAAAGAATAAAGCCGTTTTGGGGATGGTCCGCCCCTCCTGCCGCACGGCTTCCACCTCCGTGACCCAAGGACAGAGAGCCTGGTGCAAAGCCCGTGAGCCCACATGGTCTGTGCGGGTGTAAGAGGAAATCGCTCAGCCCATCACGATGTTCTCCCCAGGACCGTCAGGTTGTGCCTTCTGTTCCTGAGGGAAGCCCACCTGGTTTTGTCAATCCACACTTACTGCCTGGGTTCTCTTCGCAAGGAAGTTCTGACCGTTCCTCTTGGGGACCACGGGTGGCCTGCCAATTCAGAGGCGTCTTGCCCTCTACCCGGCTCATCTATAAAAGCCACCTTGCTGGTGTGGGAAGGTCCGGTCAGGACCCTGTTCCAAGCATGCTTCCTCTGTCCCCTTGGAGGTTTGGGGACTTGGCATCACCGCCATTTCAGAAATGAACTTCCACAGTGACGGTGACCTCCAGGGTCACCTATTAGCCTTGCCTGTGGCTTTTCTGTGTCCCTTTGGGACTTCGACGGGGTGTTTGATTCCTTTTCTACGGTCAACCTTTAATGAGATGAAGACGGCAAATGCTTCTCCCCTCATTTTCACTGCATTTCTTTTCTAGAGGAAAGATTTCTGGGTTCTTCAACCATAGGACCAAAAACCCAAACTTCGAGTAGTGTTCTTGGGGTCAGAAAGTCAAGGGCTTTGTTGATCCGATCTTCTTCCTCCTTGAGGGAACACAAACAAGGGGATTAAGGAGGAAAAAGAGGGTAAGAAGCCTGACAACCACCACCTGCTGTTTGGTGCTTCCCGTCCTCGCCAGGAGCCAGAGAACCAAGCCTCTTCCTCCCCCTCCTCGTTCTCCCCACGCCCCGGGCACCAGCTTTCCTAAGCCACTGTTCATTGGTAACCAGGGCATCCACACTAAAGTGCTCGTAGGCGGAGAATCGACCCATCACCCCTCCTGGAAAACCACTTCGTTTCCCTGGGACTTTTACGCCTTACAGCCAAGGAGGGACCCTTGTCTATTTTAGTCGCCAACACGCAGCCGTGCCCCTCGTTTTCCAGTCCCGGCGTATTTGCATTCGCAAAAGGGGCTCCTGGTAGAAGCAGAGCCCTACAGAAGAGCCAGGGAATGAGGAGGGCAGGTCGGTTGGGCCCCCTCAAATGACACCTCGTGTGTTATCTGTGCGGTGGCCCGTATTTTATCGGGCAGTGACATCTGTGGGCTTCAATGGCTGCCAGCAAGCCATCCATCAAAAAGGTGATTAGTCAGTGGAGTGTATTTGTGAGAATGTCCTTACACTACTCCTGAGGTTTTCCACAGATTAACAGAAAATAGAAACAGAAAGACTACCGTGTCCCCCTCCCCTGAGGTCCTTGACCTGGAGATCCCCACCCTGCCCATGGGACACCCCACTTCCCTGGCCCTGCGCCTGTCCCCTTCTCGGACGCACCACGGGCTGCCAGCACTGTCTGTGGACGCAGTTTTTCCTATGGCCTATTATTCCTTCTTCAAGGCCCTCTCCTCCCCGCCAGTGGCTCTTCCTCCATCACATCCAGCTCGACCCGGCTGGCGAGTCTGATCGCGTCCTGTGCGTCTGACGCCTCCCCGTGCGAGTGACTCATCACAGGGGTTACCTTGTCAAAGCCTGCTTCCTCCAACAGTCACACTTCCATCCAAGGGGAAACAGCGCCATCCCCAGGCTCTGCCTTTGGGGTCCAAGCCCCTGGGTGTGTGTACAGAGCCCTGGGCACCTGCGTGTGTAGTTTGCACGCACATCAGCATTTTTTAGTGTTTGGCCAGGAAGCGCCAGGAAGTCCCAGCAGAATGACAGCTAACGCCGGCCTCTCCTTTTCCTGCGGAGACAACTCGTCCTGGGAGGCTGGACATGCCCAGGGGCATCAGGCAGCAAGCTCCGGGTGACCCCGAGGCCGGGGTAGAAGTCAGGCAGTCGTGAACGCCCAAATGTGGCACTGAGAAAAAGATGGAGCCTCGGCCCTTATTGATAACTCTGAAGACCTGCATCGATGACGACACAACAATAATCTGTGACTTCCCTTTTTCTGTTCTATGGAGTTCAAACTAGTGTGTGAAGCCAGGGAGCGAGGCTGCGGTTGCGGGCGGGCGGTGAGCGGCCACATGGGAAGAAGGGACAAGGAACCACAGGGGACTCTTTAGGGACGGGCGTGTCCACAGTTTCGATTGTGGCCATGATGGTTCCCTTCGTCCAAATCTATGCAGTGGTGCCCCTTCCACGGCATTTCATTTTACGTCATATTTCTATGCAATGCTGTTAGAACAAACGTCCTCAAACACCACCTGTGTAAAAATGTCCACAGCACCGCCAGTCGGAAGACCCCCAAACGGGAAACGACCCGCGTGCCCACTGACAGGGAAACAGGTTGTTGAATCTTTATGTAATAAAACATGTCACAGCAGATGAAAGGGACACACGATCGATTGATACAGGCACCCCGAGGGGTGAAAGGTGCACCTCGAAATCAAGGCGCACACATGATTCTGTTTATGTGGCATCTTCAGAACCAGCAACACCTCGGTGTGACGTTGGACATCAGAGAGTGGTTGACCTGGCAGGGGAGGGAGGCCCCAAAAGTTGTGGGTTCGATTCCCGCTGGGGCATGTACCAACTGATGTTTCTGTCTCACATAGACGTTTCTTTCTCTCTCCCTTCCTCTCTCTTTCAAATCAGTCAAAACACACACCACACACTCACTACACTATCACACACACTCTTGCACACACCACAATCACACACACCAAACACACGACCCTCAGGTGCGCATTGATGGTGTTTCAGGCTCCAAGTCTCAGGGACCCTTTGCCATCGCTTCAGGGGGCGAATCACATTTGTCCCCACGTACTCCTGGAGAGTGGACCTTTGTATCCCACAGGGGACAAGTAGCCTTCACCCTTTTTCATGCTCAGCTTTGTTGTAAGAAAGCAAGATTTTCTTTCCTGTTTATTCGATTTTCTTAGTGTCCTTTCCTGAGGTCACAGTCAAATCGAGGTCCCTGAGGGGTCGGGTGGGTGACATATTTCAGTTTTCCATCTGGTTCTTAGAGGGGTGTCAGGGACTGTACTGAGGAGGACTTATCAACGGGACAAAAAGTGGAACACAGACCTGCCCAGGTGATAGAATCGTTCACCCACGGCTCACGTGGGCCAGGCTTTCTGTTTTACACCTTTCAAACTACACCAAACGGCTGGTGTAACTCACAGGAGCCAGGGGGACGGGGAGATTTTATTCACGAGTGATACTTGCCAGAGATTGCGTGAAGGGTGTCCATCCACTAGCTCCTGTGTCCCCCCCGCTGGAGGGACCGAACGTTATTTCCACGAGTGGGAAGCTGTCTGTCTGGAGTGAGGTACCCCGGCCACCCGGGGGGCTGGTCAGGAGGGAGGCACAGCTCCGTCTCCCAAGTGTACCCTTTTCCAAGTCCCCGAAATGATGTCTTTCCAGAAATTTCCTATCTGCTCACCTGTGACGGAAAGGGAATTCGGATGCAGCCTGGCGGACTCCTCTTTGCTTCTGTTTCCTTTTCACAAGGCTGTCGGAAAAGAGTAAAATTGCTTCATTATTGTGCCCAGTGTTGGGGATCGGCAGGGGAGCCAGAGGACTGTGATTTCCTGCAGCCACTGGCAATGAACCCCGCAGACTCACTCCCCACTCGGAGCCTGACTTCCTTGGAGCGAAGCGAGGGGAAGAGGGGCTTCTCTTCTGCACCGCCCCCCCCCCCATGGGGGTGGGGGGCTCCCATCTCCTGCCACACCGAAGGCAAACCAAAGGACTGGACCACTTTCCAGCTGCCCCTGTTTCCTGCCTGACCTCCACTCCCCGCAGCCCCCAAGGCCAGCTCTGTGGGGGCGGGGGAGGAAGGCGTGCGGGGGTTCCGATGGCAATGCTACAGGAGCCCTGGGAGCCAGTCTGGAGCTTTACAATTTTAATACTGTCCTTGGAATGAGTGTTGTGTTTCACTGAAATATCCCAAACTCACTCGGCTCTTACGCCAGGAAGGGAAGCCAGCTTTAGAGAAATAACGTGGAGCCAATTTTCAGGGTCAAATAATTTTGCATTTATCATTGAAGTTAATTGTAACGCGCCGACTTCTAATGAGCCTTACCTCTGAACCCCATTGAAGACAATAGTTAATAGCTTCATTTTAATAAATGTTGTCAGGATAGGGACTGTCGCGATGACTGAGTGCTCAGTTACCACCGGGGCCAGGAAACGAAGATCCACAGGGCTCCGTGACACGCAGGGTCAGAAAAGGCAGTTGGCACCCGGGGGAGGGATGGGAACTCGTACGCACGGCTACGTCACGCAAAGCAATTTGTTTGAAAGAAACACAGAGGTTCAGATTTGCTGACTGTGCTGAGGGCCCACTACGCGCCAGGAGGCGGGGTGCTCACACTCATGGGTTGGGTCCTTGTTTTCTCTGATGAGGACGCTGAGACTCAGGAAGGTGGAACGGTGAGGGGCTGCTCAGTGGCCCACCCTCGGCTCAGAGCTTTTCTTCTGGTCAGCAGGCGCTGTCCGGTCACGTGGCTGCCAACTTTCTGGAGAAGGGAGGCAGAAACCCAGAAAGTCAGTGGGTCAAGAAAAAAAAACAAAACGAAAAAATAAGACTCCTGATGCCCTCAAGACCCATCCACGTTGTCACGAACGGCAGCATTGCATCCTTTCTTTTTTAAAAATTTTAAAAAATATGTTTATTAATTTTACAGAGACAGGAAGGGAGAGAGAGAGAGAGAGGAAAAGAAAAAAACATTAGTTAGTTGCCTCCCGTACATGCTCTGACTGGGGATCGAACCTGCAACCCAGGTGTGTTCCCTGACCAGGAATGGAACGCCCAACCTTTCGGTGTGTGGGACGACGCTCCAACCAACTGAGCCCCACCGGCCAGGGCTGTTCCATCCTTGCTTGTGTCTGAGAATTACAGAGGTCATAAGGTACCTGGAGAGAAAGATATCTCACATCTTCTTTCTCCAGTCACCGCTGAAGGATGCTTAGCACGTCCCCACGTCTTGGCCACCATGTCTGTACAAGGCTACAGTGAACATGGATGTTCATTGGCTAATACATGTTTTCAAATGTTCCAGCTAGATGCCCAGAAGAGAGATTGCTGAGCCATATGGGGACTCCGTTCTTAATTTTTTGAGGACGCGCCACACTGTTTCCACGGAGGCTGTGTGAGTTCACACTCCCCCCAGCAGCACACGGGGGTTCCTTTTCCCCGACACGCTCGTTATCAGTTGTCTTGTGGATGCTACAGTTATAACAGGCGTGAGGCGGTCTCTCACTGTGGTTTTGATCTGTAGTTCCGTAATAGCCGGTGAAGGTGAGCATCTTTCCATCTACGTGGTGGCCATCTGGGTGTCTTTTCGGGAGAAGAACTGTGTCGTGTCACTCATCGATGGGATGGAGAATAGAAAGTAGCAAATGAACAAACAAAGGGAGCCCTGGCTGGTGTAGCTCAGTGGATTGAGCGAGGGCCTGCGAACCACACCATTGCGGTTCGATTCCCAGTCAGGGCACATGCCTGGGTTGCAGGCTGGTTCCCAGCAGGGGACTCATGAGAGGCAACCACACATTGATGTTTCTCTCCTTCTCTCCTTCCCTTCCCCTCTGAAGATGAATGAATAAAATCTTAAAAAAAACAAAAACAAAGGGAAAACCCGAACACAGGCAGGAACAGTATGGTGGTCACCAGGAGGCTGAAGAGGGCCAAGGGGCTAAAAAATACGTTCCGTCGGCGATGGAAGGAGACTGGACATCACATGCTGAACTCCCAAGGAAACAGACAGAGGACGGGTTATAACTTGTACATCTGAAACTTACAGCATGTTATTGACCAACGTCACCCCCACAAAAACATTTGGGTTGTCACACCGGCTACCACGCTGCCCCTCAGAAATGTAGATGCCTGTGAAGGGACCAGCATTTAGGCTCAGAGGTGGCGCTCTTTCCGTGTGCTCGGGCCGAAATAAGTGTTGGCGGGTGAACGGAGCCTCACGTAAACGTCTCTCTCTCTCTCTCTCTCTCTCTCTCGGCTCCCTTTCCTTCCCTCGTGGGACTTTGAGATGTGTGATTTAGGTTGTCTTGACCCAGAAAGAAATAGCAGGAAAAGTTTTGTTTTGAAGGAGCCCTGGGAGAGTGAGAGGAAAGGGAGGTGGGAAGAGGGACAGGTAACGCATTCGCCGCCCCCCTGGCAGGTGGCGAGGAGTCGCTGCCGGGGATTTGTGGGGGGATTCGGGGAGCGAGCTGCGGAGGAAGTCCTGCGCTGGGAACGTCCATCACAAGGAGGAGGAGGGTAGGTACCTGCTCAGTCCTTGCACTGGCCCCGGTATTCCAAAGCGGGGTTTGCGCCCCATACAGCCAGGCTGTGTGACGTCATCCACGCCCGCATTCTGCAGGTGCTGTCATGCTGTGGGTCGGTGTCCTGGGTGCTGGCTGCTGGCCATGGACACAGCCCCTCCCTGCCACCCCGGGGAGCTGAGCAGGTGGGGGGAGCCCCTGGCTGCTGGTGTCTCGTCGTGCAAAGGGGGCTTGAGGTTACTCAGGAGAGGAAGCTGCAGAGGGTCCCCTGAGTGGGTAAAGCTGAGACCACGTGACATGGTCTGTCCCCTTCACAACCAAACATCTGCTCATCGTGTAGCCAAGGACCAGAGGACGAAGTGTCTGACATTGTATTTCAAACAGTCTTCCCCGTGTGGTCCGTGTATCACCCAGGGGATGGCCGAGGAGAGTCCGAGGACACGGCGTGTTCCCGAGTGACCAGGAGGGCACTGCACCCGGCCTGGATGCGGATGGCCACAGAGGGTCACAGGTCTTGCTATCACGTGGACAAACAGGTTGAACGTTCAAATTTCAGATCCAAGCGCAGTGTATCAGAAGACACAGAATACCTTGGCTAGTGTGGCTCAGTGAACCGAGCACTGGACTATGAACCAAAGGGTCGCAAGTTCAATTCCCAGACAGGGCACAGGCCTGGGTTGTGGGCCAGGTCCCCAGTAGGGGGCGTGCAAGAGGCAACTGCTCATTGATGTTTCTCTTTCTCTTTCTCCTTCACTGCCCCTCTGTCTAAACATAAATCAATACAATCTTAAATAAGAAGAAGACACAGAATAAACTAAGCTCGTGATGGGAACACAGCCCCCCTAGGTAAGCAGAGGCAAGTGGCCACTTCGTCGCAGCGGGCTCCTGTCCCAAGGCCAGAAGCGCAGCCTCGGAGGAACCTGAGGGCTCAGGGGAGGGCAGCAGGGTCCAGGGAGGGCAGCAGAGGCCTTTCTGACCCTGCATGAGAAGGAGCCACGATGCAGAGCGGGCGCCAAGACGTGGCAATTCTACCCTGTGGGGTTTTCGCTGAATAAACTCGAGGCAAGCAGCTGGGGCCAGATTGGTGTTGAGGGCAAGGGGAACTAGCCAGAACATAGCTGTAAGGAAGCAAAAGGTGTTTTACTAACTAAGGCAAAGAGGCTCCGGGACACGCCCGAAGAGCAGGGTGTGTTCCAGGATGTGGTGTGAGAGCAAAGGTTAGTCAGGCAGATAGCCATCTGGACAGTCACTAGGGAGGGAAACTTTGCCCCTGTGCACGAGCTCAACTGACCAATCAAGTAAAGGAGCACGAGCCAGTGCACGAGTTAACTCACCAATGATCAGTAACCCTATTGTGCCCCTGAGCCAACCGCTAACCGCCACATCTGCTTCTGTATCCAGCTTGCTTGCGGCGCCTCCATAAAACCCTAAGCCTGTAAGCGTTTGGCGCGACTCTCATTTGCAGCCCTTGCAGGCACCGTGTCTCCGGACACTTTGGAGAGTTCGCCCCTGCGCAGGTTAAAACTTGGCCAATAAATATACCATCAAGTTGCTCTCAGTTTCTGTGGACTCCTTTCACTCGCAATTTGCATATAACAATTGGAGCCCAGGGAAGGGCCTCTCGGCCATGAGATGCCACGGCAGGAGGCGTCAGGTGTCTGGTCCCAGTCTCAAGACTCCCTGGGGGATGGGAAGCACGACAGGTGACCGGGCCCCAACCCAGATCGACTGCTCTTGGGCTTGGAGAAGGCAGAGTCTGTCTGCCCTGGTCACCTGACGGGGCGAACAGGGGCCTTCAGGACGGAAGCACATGGTCCCCTCCAGGTGCCGCTGGTCTCTTCTGCACAATTCTCGGTGTGCGGTAACAAATAGTGACACGGGGAGAAGAAGCAGGAAAGTGTGACCCAGCAGTACCAGAAAAATTGGGCAGTGGATGCAGAGTCAGCGATGGACCAGAATTTGGAGTCAGCAGACGAAGACTTACAAAAGCTATTTTAAACATCTTAAGGAACTTAAAGAGAGAATGATCACACCAGGCCAAAAGATGGTACATTTCAGCAAGAATAAAAAGGGAGGGAGGGAGGGAGGGAGGGGGGGCGGCAAAGGAAAGATTCGCAAACGAAAGGTGAGTCAACAGAAACTAGATGAGCTATCAAATCTCGGTCTGTTGCTAGTAAGTCTTTTATCCTTTCATTGTGAGTCGCTTTCTTTCCTGCTTATTACCCTAGCCAGCAGCCGTTTCCGGATCAGCCAGAGGCCGTAGATTATACGCTGTGGAGTCTGCGTGACCTCACCTTCCTCCCAAGAGCATCGTGTCTCATTTTGGCAGGCGGTTCAGTGCCCTCCAAGTGAGTCACAGTGTCCTTTTTTAAAAAAAAAAAATTATTCTTTTAACAATTTTATTTAATTATTTTTTAGAGTGGCTGGGAGGGAGAAAGAGGGAGAGAAACGTCCATGTGTGGTTGCCTCTCACACGCCCCCTACTGGGGACCTGGCCTGCAACCCAGGCCTGTGCCCCCACTGGGAATCGAACCGGCGACTCTTTGGTTTGCAGACCTTCGCTCAATCCACTGAGCCACACCCGCCGGGGCCACGTTGTTCTCCTTAAAGCTGGATTGCAGGCTCGGGTGAGGGGTGTTGAATTCAGTTTCTCCCTTCCCCCGAGGGAGTGGCCTTTCGAAGGTCACACCCGGACAGTTCGGCGAGGCCCTGCTCTTTGTTTAGGCGCGGACTCCAGCCTCTCCCCTCGTCACGTGGCTTCTCGTTTGGGCGCGGCCCGAGAATCCCAGTAACTGTTCTTCTCCAGTCTTTCTGGCGCTCGCCCCGGTAATGCTCAGCTTGGGACTCTCCCAGGGAGACGGGCTTTGGGGCACAAGTCCCCCGTCCTCCAGCTGCCCGGCATCTGAATTAAGCTCTCTCCTTCACATCAGCACCTGCCGCTCGAGTTTCGGCGTTCACAGGGGTGGGGGTGGGCGCAGGACCTGCGTGGGGCTACGATCTGAGGAGGAGAGAGACACCGGAGTCGAGGTGATGGAGGCTGAGGCCGGAGTGAGGCACCTCCCGGCTGGGGCGTGCCAGGAGCGCTGGCAACCACCCGAACTTAGAAGGGGCAGGAAGGGTCCTCCCCTACAGGTTTTAGGGGCAGTGTGGTGGTCCCGACGAGACCGGAACTTCGACCTTCTGGCCTCCAGAGCTGTGAGTCGGTAAGCTTCTATTGTTTTAAGAACCAGGTCATGGTGCCTTGTCGAGGCAGCCTGGGGACACTGTGGTGGGCACTCGGAGGTGGCGGGTAGAAGAGAGCTTGTCGTGGTCAGAAGAGCACAGAGCTGAGCTTCCGAGGAGGTGACGGCCGCCACTCTTACTGGAGGGGTCCAGTCTGGCCCGGCAGCAGGAATGACTCCAGTGGCGATGGTTATTTAGACAAGACAAACGGGTCTGGGGCCCGAGGGCTGGACCGAGCCGGGTCGGATGATGGTATCATAACTCCCATGAGATCACAGCTGGGATTTATTTGACGAGTGTCACAGGCACAGCCCTTGGGAAGCAGGAGATACTCAGGGAAGTCCGTCTCTGTATCTATTTATCCGTGTCCCTGTGGAATCCGAACATGCCCCTGTTCAGCTGCACCTGGTACAGGCCATGGGACCTGGGGTGAGCCACAAGCAGCCGGGGTGGCGGGGGCGGGGTTTGATCCAGAGTCATCAGCACGGCTTGCAATCCATAGATAATCCAACTGAAAACTTGGGGCAGAAGAACACCAACGGCCACTCAAGGGCAGCACTGCTCCCGGAAAGAGAACCGTCGGTGGGGGGACCCGGGGCTCTGCCGAGCAGGTCCAGACGTGCAGACGCACGCATGCCCGTGCGGAAAGCGTGTGTGCCCGTGTGGGATGTAAACACGCGCACGCGCGGGGGTGCATGCAGGTCCTGTTGGCAGCCAGGTCGATCCGTTTCCAGAATCGCACCGTTCTGAGAACAGATGCGGCTTGTGGTTTTTCTCAAAGTGAAAGCATTTGGCGGGGGGGCGGGGGGGAATGCCGCAAGACTTTCCTCCCCACTTTGTTAGTTCGTTTGCTTGTTTTTCGCATTGTAGTTTAGTTCTTCCCACAGTAGCAAATTGCTGCATCCCCAGCTTTGGTTCATCAGTTCTGCTGGCCTCCACCTGCTGCCCCAGGCACCCTGTCCATCTTGATCAGCGTTCCCCTCGGAGATTTCTCTCTGTCGTGTAGACCTCCCATTCGGTACCGTTATTCACGTCCTTGGTATAAACAGTGACTCGTGCCCTCCGGCACCGAGACGCCTGCAAAGCCTGTGGGGAGATTTCTTTTTGTCCGCGAGACAGTAGGAAACGTCCGTGGAGTCGGGCATCTCGTCGCCAGCCCGGGCTGAGTGTCCTACAGAGTGAATCAAACTTTCTGAATTTTTTTTTTTTTTACTATAACACGTGAGGCCCCTGGGGGGTCGTCTGATCTTTGCCGGATTTTTGGAATCCCTGCTTCTGGGTCCTGTGGGTGCTCGCCGTTCACGGCACGACCCGGGGTTCCTGTACTTGGCTCACACGGGATGTGTCTGTCCTTCGCATGAAGTTCACTTCCACGCAGAGAAACGGTGACAGAGCCGTCCGGATGGCTCACTGCTGTGCTGGGTGCCATTTCACCGCAGACGCTTTAATTAAGGGATGGTGAAATTCAAACAGTCCTTTGCGGGTGAAGCAAAACCCCTCTTTTGTGAGATCGCACTCATTGTCGAAATGAGATTCCTAGAATTCATTGTCTTTCTTCCAAAGACGGATTAATAACTGGTGCCGAAGTCGGTTTTCGTGGAAAAGCAAAGGAAAATCCATCACCTGACCACCCCCCGGCCCCGCCTTCGTCTCTATCCGTCTCCATCCCAGTCCAAGTCAGGCTTCTCAAAAAATTGGAATCAGGGGTGAATTAGTCTTTCCCAAAGTCTTCCTGCTAATCGCTCTCCCATCTCTCAGGAAGTTTATGTTCACACAGAGCCCCACTAATACGCTGGTGTAATCGTGGTGGCGGCTAGGGGAACGTAAGTTCTGTTTCCTTACAGACACGGCATTTTTCTTTCCTCCCCCCGCCCCCCGTCAGAGTGAGGGGCGTGGCTGGGAGGGGGCACGTTTCTGTTTGGTGGCTCCTGTATCTGTCCGGGGGGCACACTGCTGTCGCCAGATGCTGATGTGGGTCCCACGCACGCGCATTGGTAACTGTGTCGGCGAGCGTATGTTCACCGGGCCATCAGTTGTAATTTGTGCTCGAAAGGGTCTTCCCACAGAAAGCACCTTCGCCGACTGGACACCCTGCCTCATTTCCACCAGGTGGGGTTAGGTGTCGTAGCTCCTGGAATGGACCACAAGGGATGTGGCCACACCTTTCTTCCGGAAGCCAAATCCAAGTTGCAATATTACCATATCCGGTTTCGCTTTAGCGTGGACAACGGGGTTGGGGAGGAGGGCACAGGGGCTGATGGGCTCGAAGACACAGCGAACTAAAAACACGTTAGGGTTTCGAAGGTGGAAAGAAAGGAGGGGCACTGAGCGCCAAGCACACCCACGTCACCGTTTTGCTGAAGGGAACACGTCATTTAGTATAAACCGTGCTGGACTGATGTTGGGACTTTGGGTCCCAGTTCAGCTTCCTAGAAGGTGGAGGCACGCGTTCGTGCAAGTCGTTCCTATGTTTCTCCCCGGTACGAGCAGGGAGCTCGGTGAAACCATGTAAACACTCTCCCAGCTCTGATNCTGATGGGCTTGAAGACACAGCGAACTAAAAACACGTTAGGGTTTCGAAGGTGGAAAGAAAGGAGGGGCACTGAGCGCCAAGCACACCCACGGCACCGTTTTGCCGAAGGGAACACGTCATTTAGTATAAACCGTGCTGGACTGATGTTGGGACTTTGGGTCCCAGTTCAGCTTCCTAGAAGGTGGAGGCACGCGTTCGTGCAAGTCGTTGGGACTTTGGGTCCCAGTTCAGCTTCCTAGAAGGTGGAGGCACGCGTTCGTGCAAGTCGTTCCTATGTTTCTCCCCGGTACGAGCAGGGAGCTCGGTGAAACCATGTAAACACTCTCCCAGCTCTGATGACTCGCCAGGACCTGCCACGTCCTTGCCCCGCTCACTTGTCAGGGCGGCGTACGGCACCGAGTCGCCACAAGGGGCCACACCGCTGCCCCAACGTGGCCAACGGTGATGGCTGCCCCCAAACCAAACAGACTTGAAAGCTGTAAACGTGTGTGATCGAGCGCCATGAAACGTAGCGTCAGAAAAGGTGGCTGAAGCCCGAGTGGGCCAGTCCTACGGAGCGGGCACCATGGCGGGGCGCACAGCCACCTTCCAGGGTGAGGCTGTCTGGTGACTGTGGACCCAGAGCAAAGCTGCTCTAGAAACCCCAGAGGTGGCTCGAGAGACGGAGGGGCAAGTGAAGGCCCCTACAGGCAGAGGGTGCGGGGTGAGACGCTCATTAAGCTGAGTGGGGGCGGGGCAGGAGAAATGGGCGGACAAGTCCCAAGAAGACAAAGGTCAAAGGCCAGGGGGCAGGGACCACAGGGACAAGTCAGCCAAGCCCCGTGTTCAGGCGGGCGGGTCCGAGCAGGAAGCCCTTCACGGTGGGGTGGGGACTAGCGGGTGTCAGGCAGTGTGGCCCGAGCTCATGTCCCGTGGGTTGACCCCTGCTTGACTCAGGGTGGCCGATCTTCTCACAGTAGGTTGGACAAGGTGACCCCTTCAGGGCCCGGACTTGAGGGAGCGTGCTGGAGTTCTGAAGACCCTCCCCCCAAACGGGAGGAATTGGTAAAGCACGCAGCAAGGGTGAACAAGCACGTAAAATAATTTCATGTTTGATGTTTCAAGAAAATGAATGTCACATCGGGCCTTCTCGGTCCCTCGGTGCTCCAGCCGCGTTTTCCGTTTGAATGAACACTGGCTGGGGACGTCCTGGCCTCCTCTTCTCGGTGTGTGGACCCTCTCCCCGCAAACTCAGACGAAGCCTTTCAGGAACGGTTGTAATGGAAACGAACTGAAATCCGTGAAGGTTGTGTCTGGGGTGGGAGCTCCGCTTCCCCAGCCAGGCTCTGTGGTGTCCAAGGATGGCGTGTGGGGCACAATCACTGAATCGCTATCAAGTACCTGGGTCCCCCGCAGGCGCAGTCGGAGCTGTGGTGGCCTGGTTGAATTGGGGCAGGAGGTCCGGCGTGTTGTCAGCCCCTCCCCGTGGGGAGGCGTTGCTGGTGGGCACTGGCTGTAGAAGCTGGGGGAGGGGAGGAAGGCGGAAAGGGGATTTCTCACGCCCCCACATCCAAGCTAACAGATGTGCTCTGCCCCCCCCTCCCCCGTCCACCTTGCTCATTTGTGGGTTCTTCCTCCCCTCTGCTTGGAAGACTTCGCAGGACAGAGCTTTTAGGTGTAATAGTAGAAACCCCAGCTCTGGGCTTGAGCCGTCCTGTGACCTTGGGGAAATCACCTGACCTCCTGACCCCTCCGTTTCCTCCTCCCTGAGTCAGGGCTTCAAGCACTTTCCGGAATATTAGTCGGGCCAAGAAAAAAATCACCAGTGTCTCGCAGACGGTCGGCGACGGACCACTTGCATGTAGGAGGCGAGGTGGAACACGGTGTCACAGGACAGCAGGGGTGTCATGTTTGTTCCCTCGCCTCAATCACAACATCCACAGTGATGGTTGGCAGAGGGACCAGTCGCCTGTGCGAGGGTCACAGCACGCATGTCAGGCGGCCACCAGGAGGGAACTCGGGTTGGAGGCGGGAGGTTGGGGCCTGGCCGGTGCACAGAACAACAGTAGGTGTCCTCCGAGGAGACCCTGGAAGTCCCCTCAGACCAGACGGAGTGACACCCATAGAGTCAGAGAAATCAGAGGTGTCTCCATGAGGACAGGGAGGGAGGTACCCCATGGTCTTGTTGCCATGGTTACATCTTTGGGGGTCAACGCTGGTTCCTGGCCCCCCAAGGTAGATGCGGAAGGAATAGACAAAAAATGAGAAAGCAACATTGGCACCGTGGAGACAGCGCCCGGGCCTGCCTGGGTGGCAGAGAGAGCCGGGGTTCCTACTTATTGTATCTTTGTTTTTTTTTAAGATTTTATTTATTTATCTTTAGAGGGAAAGGGAAGGAGAGAAGGAGAGAAATATCAATGTATGGTTGCCTCTCATGTGCCCCCTGCTGGGAACTGGCCTGCAACCCAGGCATGTGCCCTGACTGGGAATCAAACCGCGATCCTTTGGTTCGCAGGCCCGCGCTCAATCCACTGAGCTATGCCAGCCAGGGCTATTGTATATTTGGTTTTAATTGAGGTTAATTGGTACATGGCACATGTCCGTTTCTGGTGTGCGGCATGACAACTGGACATGTGCGTGGATTATGACGTCATCACCACAATGGCAGTTCACATTTGTCACCCCACATGGTCACAGTTTTCCTTGTGATGAGAAATTTTAAGATTTACTCTCAGCAGCATTCCGACACTCCCGACAGGGTTATTAACTGTGGCCACCGTGCTGCGTGCGTCACGTCCCGGGACCGACTTCTAATCAGAAGTGGGTGGCTTTCACCCACTTCACCCATTGTGCCCACCCTCCACCTCACACCAGTCTGTGCTCTGTGTCTGTGGGCTTGGTTGTTCTTGTTTCATATTCCACATAAGTGAGATCCTACGATACTGGTCTTTCTCTCGCCGACATATTTTACTAGCCCAGTGCTCTCCAGGTCCATCCACGTTGTTGCCAATGGTAAGATAGCCTTCCTTTTTCACGGCCGAGTTCTATTCTGCTGCCTGTACAGGCCACCTCTTCTTTACCCACTGGTCTACTGACGGGCACGCAGGTTGTCCCCACGTCTCAGCTGCTGTGAACACAGCTGCCGTGGACATGGGGGGTGGGGCAGGCGTCTTTTCAAGTTAGTGCTCTCGTAGCCTTTGAATAAATTCCCGGGAGCGGGATCTCTGGGGCAACAGGCAGATCCATTTCTAAGTTTTGGAGGAACTTCTTCCACACTGCTTCCCACAGCGGCCGCCCCGGCCCGCATTCCCCTCAGCAGGGCAAGAGCGTCCCCTTTCTTGCCAGCCTCGCCAGCACAGGCTGTTGGTTGACCTATTGATGGTGCCATTCTGACCGGCAGGAGGGGATATTTCACTGTGGTTTTCATTTGCCTTCTCCTGATGAGTAGAGATGTTGAGCATCTTTTCCTATGGCTACGGGCCCTCCGCTGTCTTCTCGGGAGAAATGTCCCTCAGGTTCTCGACCCCTGTTTAAACCAGATCGTTTGGCTTTTGATTTTTACTATTGAGTTGTATTAAGTTCTTTATATATACTGGATATTGACCTCTTATCAGATATATGATTTGTAGATATTTTCCCCCTGGGGGTAGATTGCCTTTCGTGTGTATTTAAATGTCTATGTAAATTAATTCACGTGAGCGGTTCCTGGCACAGAAAAAGTGCTATGGGATTTTAGCAATTATGGTAAATGTATTAATATCCTACAATTAATTATGTGCAGGGCTGACTGTAAGTGTATTATAATTAATGTTATGCTTATAACATAGTTACAATATTTCCCAAAATTTTATAGCATTTATTCTGTGAATGTTATGCTTATAACATAGTTACAATATTTCCCAAAATTTTATAGCATTTATTCTGTGCTGGGCACTGTTCAACGTGATTTATGGAACAAATGATTAATTTAATTCTCCCACCAACGATGAGTTGCCACTATTATCATGGCCCCGTTTCACTGGCCTCCTCTCATCTCAGTCTCGGTACTGACTGGACACAGCTTGGTGGGGGGGTGACCTGCCCCGGGCCCCGCAGACGAGCAGCACGACTGGGACCTGCGCCCCCTGGTCTGGCTCCGGCACGTCTGCTGGGGGCTCGTCCCCGACAGGAAGTACAAGCACACGTATGTGTCACTAAACGCACAAGTAGGCACGGCGGGGACCGACTCTCGCGTTTCTTCCGAGGGGCGAGCCGTTCACGGCGTAGCCACGGTTGCCCAGGAGCAGCGATTTTCAACCGCCGGTGAGAGCAGTTTTAAAACACGCCGCACTGGACTGCTTAGTCAGGGGCACTGACCTCTCGTCCCTTAGACTGTCAAATAAAAAAGAAATGACAGCCACCAAAGCAACCGCAGCCATCTGGCGTGAACACATCCAAATCATNCTGATGACCTCGGAGGGAACTACAGTGCCAATAGAAATATCTGGGACGCTCCTGCAGGTCGCTGAGTGGGTGGGTGAGAGGGGGCGGGATTCACGGGTCAGGGCAAGTCAAGTCTTTCTACTCCTCTCTGGGTACCAGGCGTCCCAGGGCTCAGTTTTCAAAGCTGTGGCTTCAGGTATGACCCAAAGCGTGGAACAGGCGCGTTGAAACAAGGTGCACCGAAGGCTGGCAATTCACAGGCGTATATTTACAAATCAAAAAGGTAATTCTTGGCCTCTGTTTACGTCTCCTTTCCCAGAGGCCCTTGAATTTCACGTGATCGGTTGTGATCTTCGTGCAGATGGCTTCCACCGCCAGTCTGGGCGTGATTGGGGCGGGGGGGGGGGATTCTTCCAGGAGGTGCGGGAGTTTCTCCCGTGCGCTCTCGGCTTCTTCGGGTCTGTCCGACAAGGACCTGTTACCCCGGCAAAATGTGTTTAAAGTGCGTGATTGAGAGCGTTCACTGTGGGCTTGAATTATGGCTCTGTCGCCTCTGTGTGCGCGGCGAATAAAAAAGGCACCAGCAGACCTCCGTGGGCGTTAAGGAATCAACCCGTGGAATGGGGACCATTCGCGCAGAGCCTGATGTGGAGTGAATGTTCTACCGTGAAAGGAGCCAGCTGGTGGCATTGCTGTGTTTCCGTACTGTTACTACCGATGACTAGCTCGCCCCTACTGCCTGCCATCCACGGCTGAATTTGATGGGGTTCCTCGTTGTATCCTGCAGACAATGGTGCCCTTTGAGCTCCTTGGAGATTTGACGTGCTGGGGGAGGTGGCTGGGGGGAGGAGAGAAGGTCCCTAGAAACGGCGTCCTGCCGCAGAGAAGCCGGTCTGGGAAGCGTCCTGTGTTTAGGGAAGAACTCGGGACCTCAAGGAGCCCGAGGCGCTGAGGTCGGTCAGGTGTCTCCCCGAACCCGACACTGAGGTCATTAAACGTGGTCTTTGTCAGTGAGTTGAAAGCATCTAAATCACACGACTGTGACAATCGCTGGTGTTGCTCCCAGGACTCTGGTCAAAGATGCGGAGCTGGAGGTCTGGTGTCTTGGGACCGCTCCGCCAGGTCTCCGTGACTCCCGCTGTTGTATACAAACTGTCTCAACATTTACGACCGAGGCAGACGGAAAGAAAAGCACCCATCCCCCGAATGGGAAGCCATCGGGGCCCAGTTTGGGCAGCCGTCTGAGGCTGTCCCGGCAGTGTAGAAAGAGCAAGCTGCGCTGCGGGTGTTCAAGAACCCTCGTCCGCATCCTCCTCCTCGCTCCCCTGGCCGCCTTCCTCCTCTGGCCCAGGCCACGCTTCTCTCCGCTGTTTTAAAAGTCCAAACCGCCCCGGGTGGGCTTTGGCCGAGGCATAAGGAACACAGTCTCCATTTTCTCCCCCAAGGCACTTTCTCGTGAACGTGGTCAGTCGGTGGTACTGTCTCCTTTGCTTCTGACAATGGGCTGTCACATTCTCTGTTTCCTGATGGGGGTTGAATGACAAGGTCAAGACCAGCCCATAAGTCCCGTGGAGCTGGGAACCAGCCCATCACTGGGAGTCCCGCCCCTCGGAGCTGCTCATTCAAACCCTGCCTACAGGAAAGCGCTCTGGCCAAGAATGCGTCCCAGAGAAAACCGACCCCTCGTCCTGCTTTGGGGTCCCCACCTCACCACCTGTATCTTCTGGAACCCCTCAAATGTTTCCACTGTTGGGTTATAAGCTGAGGTGTCAGAAATAGATTATTATACAAAAAAGAAGACATACATGTGTCTCTGTGCATCTCTGTGTGTTTAGTGTGTTCACATGTGTTAGTGTATCTCTCTATATGTGTATCTCTGTGTGTGCCTGTGTGTTTGTGTGTCTGTATGCATGTGTTTCTCTGTGTGTGTCTATGAATCTGCATCTGTGCATATCCTCCTGAAGTATCTTTTTAAATGTCCTTCCTGACAGGACTTTTAGACTTTTGCCTTGTATCTGAAGAAGCACCTGGCACAGTGGCAAGTACGTTTCCAATTTCAGATGCATAGCTATCGATTATCCGTTGGTGGTCAGTAGTAGTGTGTCCTCACAGAGCTGCTGGTCATTAAACATGCCAGTCTCTTAATTTAATTACATCTCTATAACATGCGATCGTACGCCTGAAACCGACTCTTCACTGCTGGGGTAAAAAGATGGGAGGGAGCCAGTTCCCTCGGTACTGAACTGACATCTTCAACCTAGAAAATAATGACATTCGTCTGTGATACACGGAAGCTTAGCTTTTGGACGTATTCCATGGTCAGACTCCGGCACTATCTGAATTCTGCAGTGTTCACGGGTTTGCTTCCGTCTCGCCAAGAACACAGCTTAATAGCCAGTGACAGTCGAACTAACACGGAGCCGGAGTGTTGTACACGGCCCTTCGCACAGCCTCTGAGTGCCGTTTCGGAAGTTGGATTTGCCGTTGTGAGAAACGCCTGCAGTTTCGGGCTTTCACTGCCACCGTGGGTGGGTGGGACGACGCACCCTGTGGCTTTTGTGACGGACCTCGGCATTTCTCAAAACTGTGCAAATGTTGCCTAGAATCACCAATAAAACATATGCCCTTCCAGACACGTGCATTTCGTTATGAAATGACTAAAAGCTTTTTATGTCTCACCCAACACGTGAATGATTGGGGGTTATTAAAATTAACATCTGTAATGAAAATCAACCCAGCAGCACAGTCAGCTCATAGCCGGCAGCCTCCAGAGCGCGGGAACCCAAACGCTCTCCTTACATTTCTCTGGCTTCAGGAAGGAAGCTCTGACCCCTGCCACGATGTCAAAGGTGGCGCGGGCGCTGTCATTGTTGCTTTTAGGATCCGAATTCCTGTTCATTTACCTTTATTATCTGTTCAGGTTTTGAGTGCCACCTGATTGATGTAAAATGAATGGAGATGGCTATGCACTAGGCATATTTCTGCCTTCGATTTTACAGGAAATTGACCTTAGGCACGTCTGTGTTATTATGCAAGTATTAATCACCACCTCCACTGTGCCAACGACAAATAACCCACTACGATATTCAGGTCTCGTGGCTCATCGTGCTCTTGCTGATTGTTCCGCATAATGTGGCCACTCGACGCGTCATCTGAGATCCCACTAAACCACAGCTGGCTGGTGAGTGAAAGGTACTTGGTAACTATTGCATTAGAAGAGAGAAGACGATGAGAATATACAGATTAAATGTCACACTCAATGCACACACAGTGGTAAGGTCGGTGTGGATTCCATTCATCGGAGACAGTCCCACTGAGGCGCTTACACGGGCTGGTGGGTGACTGACCCGCTTGGGCTGGATGTTGCTGAACTCAGGTGTGGCCCGAGTCTGGAGAGAAAGCACTGGAGAGAGGGCTTTGGGTGGAAACTCCAGGTGTGTGCAGAACGGCGAGAGGAAGAGCCCACGAGAGTGGAGCGTGGGGACTGGAGAGCCCTGTGGATCAGGTCAGCTGACCTGGGAGGGACCTTGGTGTGAAGACTGCTAGAAAGAACAATCCAGAAGGCATCGTAAGGGTGAAGACATCCCTTTAATTACCACTTTGTATCACTCCTGCTTCCCTCTGGACGCATCCTGGCCCTTCCCGGGCCTGCCTGCATGACGGAGACACTCGGGACCTGCAGGGCCACTGGTGTGTTGGGGAGGAACGTGATTCTGGAGGAAAGAATTCTGGAGGAAAGGGGGCGGGGACAGGGCAGCTAATCTGAGAATTCAGCAGGGGGGGGCACCCAGTTCCTGGGCGAGACCGAGGCTCCAGGTATCCCTTCGCCAAGGGCTTGCTCTTCTGGAGCTGAGCGCCATCCTCAGAGTCTTCACCCCGAGGAAACAGCCGACGTTTCCATTTCTCATTATAATCCGGTGCCGGAAATTACTTTCTCTGTGGACGGCGAATCCCGGTGCACATTTCGCTGTGGTATGTTTAATGCATGGAGAGGAACACATTGTTCATAAGCCTGAGAACCATTTTTGGTTATGAATTCTGAAGTTTTTACGAAATATAAAAGCGTATTGAGACACAGAAGATGGACGCTCATGTGTGACCCACAGCCCAAGAAATAGAACATCGCTAACAAAACCAACGCACAGTCTTTGGCCCTTCCACCGCCCGTCTCCTTCCAATTTAAGATTATTGTACATTTTGTGCTTATTATGTCTTTGATCTTTTTTGTGGTTTTACTAGATATGTATCTATCAAGTACACACATCGAATCCACCAATCAGCCTTGTGCGTCTTGGAGCTTTTCAATTGATTTCATGTTCAGTTCAGGGAGGATTTCTCAAGAAAAGGGAGAGGAAAGCACCGAGAAACGCAGGGAAAAGGTTTTCAGAGTGGAACGTGTTTTAAGCTGGGTTTTAAATAATCAGGAGTCTGTCGCCAAGAACATCATCATCGTGGAGAGAATCGCGCCAGTAAAGATGCAGCCGTACAAGGGTGTCGGGAGCCAGACTCTGAGGGTGAGGGGACACTCAGGCCTCAACCGTGTCGACGTACAGGGAGTGTAGAGTAAAGATTCCCGACCCCACCCCCAACTTTTAGTGGGTGCTGGGTCATGGGTAGACAGGGGCAGGCAGAGCAGAGTCAGGGGCTGGGAGACAGGGCACCTGAGCGGAGGGACAAGAAAGGATGTGAATTATGTCATCCACCCTATGCAAATTGAGGCGATGTTCGATCTCGGTCCATTGAATATGCAGGTGTTCTGATCTCTCTGAATAAGAAGAGTGTTTTACCATTCTGGGCCACTGTGTTTGAGGGAACATTGAAGGAAAGTTGTTCTAATCTGACCGGCCCCAGTTTTACATGGGTGGCTCCTGCTTGGCCTTGGGGGTCCAGCTTGAATGTCATCTCGGGGGGCTCCTCGAGCACTCCCCCTCTGCAGAGCCCACACCCACCCGTCTTCCGGCACCCACTGCGCATGCCCCGGATCTCTCTTTTAAGTTCCTGTGTCCTGCCCACTGCCTCCTTCCCCCACCCGCCTGCTCTCTCCTTGTAGGAACTCAGACTATGTTGCTGTCTCTTCTGTCTTTACCACCTTCCACGGCTTGGTATTCAGTAAATACGAGGTCTGCCTGGAAAAAGCCCACTCACTGTTAAGGTGACGAGAACGGTTTGTGCAACATGTCACCTGGCACCAAGGAGAGTGGACTGGAATGCACATGCGTGAACATGGCAACATCACTGTACTAGTCAGAGGGGGCGGTAGACACCGTTGAGTGAGCACATGTGTACCATGTGGCCGTCACATTCAAAAGGACTGAGGGAGTAGAGCAATGAATCTGCATCAAATATGGCGTTACGCTTGAACATTCCTCTGTGGAATCTATTTGGAGGATTCAGAAGGCTGCAGCTGTGGGCAACTGGTGATTGGCAGCTTCATCTCGACTGTGCACCCACTCACGCATCACATCTCCTGCAGACTTTTGGGGCCACACATCAAATCACCCAGGTGACTCAGCCCCCTCCAGCCCAGATTTGACACCCTGTGACATCTGCCTTTTCCCCAAACTAAAATCACCTTTGAAAGGGAAGAGATTTCAGATGGCCATCGATGAGATTCAGGAAAATATGACAGGGCAGCCGATGGCGATTGGGAGAACTGTGTGAGGTCCCAAGGTGCCCACTTTGAAGGGGACAGAGGTGTCATTGTCCTGTATACAATGTTTCTTGTATCTTGTATCTTCTTCAGTAAATGTCTCTATTTTTCCTAGTCCATGGCTAGACACTTGCTAGACAGACCTCACATTTATTGCATGGATGGATAAATTTTAAAATTCTGGCTGTAGGATGACTCCATGATAAGGGACCTCCATTTTTAAATAGTTATTATACCACGTTCCGGGTCAGCAGGCCCCATCTTCTGTGTCCACGTTGAACTGTGTGGCTGACCCAAACATGGACTTGAGGTTGTATAAAAGCGGTAGGCAGCGTGGTGGTTCTTGTTTTCCAGAAAACCGTGGTGCTGATATATATTATCCTGTTCTGTACTTTGTGCTTTTAGTCAAAGCTCTTCTATCTCGCAGATAAAGTAGATATATCAATAAAGAGAATTCTGTTCTCTTCCAGTTACTTGGAAAGAATTTATATACTAATGGGAACAGAGGTACATGGAGGTACACTAAGTATACTGCCCAGGAACATTAGCAAAATCATTAAGAAACCTGCTGAAATATTTATGGAGTTTCTTATTTTTAACAGCGGCCAAGGAATTCGCAAAAACCAGGACTGTTTTCCTATCTTGATGGGGATAAAGTTGTGGGCTTCTGTACTAGAATAACATAACAACCTTTAATAATTATTCGTACAACTCTTATGTTTATCCACATTTTTATAGCTCCTAGAAATTATTAATATTATGGATGTCGGTTGAGTGGTTTGTTTTTTTTGTTTTTTTAAAATATATTTTATTGATTATACCATTACAGTTGTTCTATTCCCCCCCTTCATTCCCCTCCACCCGCACACTCCCTCCCCCACCGTCCCCCCCTTAGTTTATAACCACGTGTCTCAAATTCTTTAGATTCTATATTTCCCCCACTATTCTTGCCCTCCCCCTATCTATTTTCTACCTACTGTCTATGCTATTTTCTGTGCCTTCTCATCCCTTCTCCTCCTCCCACTCCCCTGTTGCTAACCCTCCATGTGTTCTTCATTTCTATGGTTCCACTCCTGATCTAGCTGTCCTCTTGGTTTGCTTTTGTTTTAGGTGTGGTTGTTAATAACTGTGAGTTTCCTGTCCTTTCACTGTTAATATTTTTCATCTTCTTTTTCTTACATAAGTCCCTTTAGCATTTCATATAATAAGGGCTTGGTGATGATGAACTCCTTGAACTTGACCTTATCTGAGAAGCACTTTATCTGTCCTTCCATTCTAAATGAAAGCTTTGCTGGATACAGCAATCTTGGCTGTAGGTCTTTGGATTTCATGACTTGGAATACTTCTTTCCAGCTCCTTCTTGCCTGTAAGGTCTCTTTTGAGAAATCTGCTGACAGTCTGATGGGTACTCCTTTGTAGGTGACTGTCCCCTTATCTCTTGCTGCTTCTAGGATTCTCTCCTTCATTTTAATCTTGGGTCATGTAATTATGATGTGCCTTGGTGTGTTCCTTCTTGGGTCCAACTTCTTTGGCACTCTCTGAGCTTCCTGGACTTCCTAGAAGTCTATTTCCTTTGCCAGACTGGGGAAGTTCTCCTTTATTATTTGTTCAAATAAGTTTTCCACTCGTGGCTGTTTCTTTCCCCCTTCTGGTACCCCTATAATCCGGATGTCAGAACTTTTAAAGATGTCCTGGAGGTTCCTAAGCCTCTCCTCATTTTTTTTGAATTCTCATTTCATCATTCCTTTCTGGTTGGATGTTTCGTTCTTCCTTCTGGTCCATTCCATTGATTTGAGTCCCAGTTTCCTTTCCATCACTATTGGTTTCCTGTGCATCTCCCTTCATTTCAATTAGTTTAGCCTTCATATGTTCCTGTAATTTGTGACTATAATCCACCAGTTCTGTGAGCATCCTGATCACCAGTGTCTTGAACTGTGCATCTGAGAGGCTGACAATTTCTTGGTCACTGAGAGTTATCGGCTCTGGGACGTTGAGTTCTTCTTGCACCATCTTTTGGGCTGTTCGTGCCTGTTACATAGCAGGATCGGAGCCCTAGGTATTCACCAGAGCAGGGCAAGTCAGTTGCTGGGTTGTGATGTTGTATGTGGGGGCGGGGTCAAAGAGGAGCAATGGCGTCCTGTCTGCCCCCTCCCACCACTGCCGCTGCAGGAGACGCAGCTGCCACCATCACCAGGGCTCACGTGTTTTGTCCCACTGCACGCGAGTGTGCCACCGCTGTCAGCCCTCTGCCACTGGGTTCGCCCCCTGGGGCCTGCGTGGTCTGTCTCACTGTGCGCAAAGGTGCGATCGTGGTCAGTCTGCCCCGCACCCCGACTGGTTCCGGGCTGCCTGCATGCCTAGGTCGGGGGATCTGTCCTGCCCGACCCTGCTCCGATGCTGGCTCCGTCCCTCTTACCGTCCCCGTTGAACGGTTCGTTGTTGTCGGACTTCCGTATAATTCAATTTTCTGTTCTTTGGCTGTGTCTTTGTTCTCCAAACCTTTGTTGTATTCAAACTTGGTTGTGGGAGAAGGCACAGTGTTTCCACCTACGCCTCCATCTTGGCGGAAGTCCTGTTGAGTGGTTTGGTTTGGGGCGTACTGTTAGCTCTGGTTTGGACACAATTTTTGCAAAGACATGGAGTTTTCCGAACTAGTCCTAAATAGTTAATGTCCCCAAATATCCTCCCACTAGAAGAACATTGTTCTTTATACCTTTGTAGTTTCCAGCCTGGGACATGGCTCTTTATCTTCATGATAAAATAGCTCTATTTTACTGTGACAGGTCAATAGTGTTTAAGGGATGGGAAGATGAAATTCGAGAAATGGGTTGGGGCAATATTTTGAAGAATTTTAGAAGCCATACTACAGAGCTCATTTTTCATCGCGGGGGAAGTTTCCGAGCCACAGTTTTGTGGAGGCAAGAGCAGTCCTAATACAGTCGGACAAAAGTAGGTTTACAGGTGTTTGTTGGGAACATAATGTAATAACTACTAAATGAGAATACAGGAATCAACTGTGTTTCAGGGACTCACAACTACAAACCCACTGCACCCCACCCTGTACCTGTGAGGACAGCACTGGACCTGTCCCTCAGGCTGTTCCTACCTTGTGCCAACAGTGAATGAAAAGAACAGGAAGTCATCCCGCAGGAACCATTTCCTTCCGGAAGCCTCCCTTCCGGAGGTGGCACCGGGGAGGTGTCTGAACTCCCGCGCTCCGAGAATAAACCTGGATAAGTGATTGGTCTTCCAGCGTCGTCTCTCTGGGTACCTTCTTTCCGGGAGTCTGACGTGCGAGGGGCCTGCTGTCCCCTTGTCGTGAATGAGCCAAAGCCCAGGAAGCAGTTTCCCTTAATCCGATGTGCTTGTCTTTAACGCAGAGTTCTGCCAGTTCAATGCAGAAAGCGGGCCCGCGAAAGGAAGAGCAGCTGGTTTTTCCTGAGGGCCTCACGTTTCCTGAGGAAGGTGGAAAGCAATTAGCATGTTCCTTAAAACGGTGGCCCCATTTAAAGGGCAGCTTTGGCTACAGGGGACTGGAAGCGCCCTGCGGGAAGGATGCGGAACAGAGCATCTGCCCGCTGTTTGGTTGCCAAGCCACCGGCTCAGCGCGACAGTGTCCTTTGGGCCCGTTTCCGGCACGAACAGTGGGGAAGCCCTTTCATCTTAGACTTTCCTCAGGCCTAGAAATACCGTAAAGTCTAACCCAACACCAGGACACCATCTTGGCTAGGGAAGTAGGTCCATCCCGAGACGAGCGCAAACGACTGCCAAGTATTCTGCGAGCTGCTGGGCAAAAGAAAGGAAGGGAAGAAGAGAGAAAAGAACAGAAAGAAAGCATGTGAAGTGATACTTTCGAACTGCAGAATATATCCTCATTTCCTGGAGGGCGTGTTAAAATAAGGACCGCTGGGTCCTGCCCCCAGGGTTTCCGACTCAGGGTGGGATGGGGACTATATCTATCTATCTATCTCTATCTATCTATCTATCTATATATATATATCTACAGTGCACTGGTTTTAAGATAAAGTGGTATTTGCTTATGTGTGTGTGTACACACATACAGAATCTACTCAGAAAACCTGAAGGATCTACTAATTATCACTCAGAGATAACAGGTGGGTTCATCGAGGTGGAGAATGTGGGGGACAAAGACAGAAACCAGCCCATTCCTACCTAAAAATGATAAAGCATTGCTGAGGGACATTGCAGACAACCTCCACAGATTTCAAGAGGATACACTCAGGGCCTAAAGACCCTGTATTGTGAAGCGTTCATGCTACCCCACCTGATATGGAGATACAAAGCAATTGCAATGAAAACTTTCTAGCCTATTAAAAAATAGGAATAGTCAAACTAATTACACAGTGGAAATGACACCACACAGGAAGGAGAATAGTCGAAAGAATTTTGGAAAAGAGGACCAGGGTTGGAGGGCTTCTTCGATTTACTGACTTTAAGATAAAGTGGTGTTTGTACAAGGGTGGCCACGTACGTAATAGAACAGGGTCCTAAAAGGTGTTCCTCACATGTAGTTGACTCATTTTGGGCAGCAGTCCCAAAGTACTTCAGAGGGAAAAGGGTGGTCTTTTCAGCACATTCTATGATGTGGACACTGGCCCACAATGTCCGCATCATTATGGGTGAAACGAGACATTCACACGGACTCCCGAGTCCGGTGGAGGAAAAGGGCCGGCGTGGCTTTCCACTGCACGGTACATGATGGTCCTCATTTCCTGTGCACAGGTTGCTTTCGGTGCTTACCTTTTACAGAAAACGAAGGAGCCAAAGAAGAGGGATACCTGCAAATGAAAAGGCAAAAGCAGTTGAACAGGTTACACTCGTCCTTGGAAGGTTTAGCATGGATCTGAGGAAGTTATTTTGCAGTGAATGATTGCCGCTGTGGGCTGGGCCCAGGCCACACAGAAGGGTCTCCTACAGTTCTACAAAAAAAATTAACATATAGATGAAAATAAACTTCAATATTTACTCCCCACTTTTCACAAACAGCACCTTGGACTAGATTATATATCTCCACGGAAGAACTAACACATAAAAGTTCAGAAAAGAGAATACAGATGTCTTACTGCGCTTGGATCAGGCGAAGCTTTTTCAAATAGGACGAAAGACATAATCATAAAAAAAACCGTAAGTCAGACTTCATCAAAATTTAACAGCTTTGTTCATCAGAACACAATGTCAAGGAGATGAAGAGGCAAGTCGCAGGCTGGGAGATTGCACACTGTCTGACTGATACAACACACACACCCGTGCAGCTCAGGAACAAAGGAATAAACAATCTGATTTTTAAAGCAGACACAAAGAACTCGAGTAGACACTTCACTGAAAAACGATATGACTGCCAAATACAGTGCACTCAATATCTTCGTGATGAGGGAGTTTTTAAACTCCTGTGACATACTATCCTATAATCACAAAAAGCTAAAACTTAGAAGACTGTCAAGATTCAGATTAAGGTGTGGAATGGCCCGGTGGGAATGTAGAATGTTTGGAATTTCTTACACAGTCAGACACACACTTATCATGCAACCCAACAATCTCATTCTTAGGTAGTTATCCAAAAGAAACGAAAATAGGGCCCCACAAACACTCATCCTCAAAGGTTCCTAGCAGCTGTAGTCACCGTAGCCCCAGGTTCAATAAAAGCCAACCCCTGTTAACTGCTAAGTAATGAATTATAACACATTCATAAAGTAGTATGTTCCTCCTCAATAAACATGAACTTGATACATGCAGCAGCATGAATGAATTCTATTAAGAAATCATAAAGGAAAAGGTACACACACACACACACACATGAAGTTCTGTCCAGAAGGTATCCAGCCATGTGATATGAAAATAGAGACATTTCCTGAAGAAGATACAAGACACAAGAAACATCGTACACAGGACAATGACACCTTAGTCCCCTTCAAAGGAAGCACCCTGGGACCTCACAGAGTTCTCCCACTCGCCGTCAGCTGCCCTGTCGTATTTTCCTGAATCTCATCAGTGGGCTGAAATCTGTTCCCTTTCAACGGTGATTTTAGTTTTGGGAGAAACCAGAAGTCTCAGGGCACCACATCTGGGCTGTAGGGGGGCTGGGTCACCTGGGTGATTTGAGGTTTTGCCACAAAACTCCGCAGGAGACGTGATGTGTGAGTGGGCACATTGTCATGATGAAGCTGCCAATCACCAGTCACCTGTAGCCTTCTGAATCCTCGAAATAATTTCCACAGAGGGATGTTCAAGCTTAATGCAAAATCTGATGGTGATCCATTGCTCTACTTGCCCAGTCATTTTGAATGTGACGGCCACACAGTATATATAGTCACTCAATAGTGTCTTACCGCCCCCAGTGATGAGTACAGTGAAGTCGTCATTGTTCACACATATACATTCCAGTCCAATCTCCTTGGCTACCAGGTGACTTTGATGTTGCATAAACCATTCTCGTTATATTAACAGTGGTTGGACTTTTTCCGGACAGACCTCACATGCCACACGATTCTATTTATATAAAATAATGGAAAAGACAAAATTTTGATGAGGCAGCAGGTCACCAAGTACCAGACTCAGCCCTCTCGGAGTGATGGAGACGTTCCGTGCCTGAGTGCGGGTGATGGCCACATGGCCGTATCCGTGTTGTTGAAACCCACCCAGCTGCCCCTAGGATTGGTGGATTTTATACCTGTTTTAGCTCAGTCTGACTAACAATGAACTACACTGGCTTGGTTAAGCCGTCCATCAAGAAAGCTAATTGCTGAACTTGGACTTCAGACAAGGGGCCCACAATGTCTACACAGGAGACGTCTGGACGCTGCTGATGGGAGGACCTTACAGCCACGTGGTCAGTGGGAGGGTCTAAATCTGAGTTGTAAAACAGCCACCGTCACAACGAAGAAAATGTTGCATCGTGAGAGAAAGGAATGTTGCAATTTATGTTAAAATGGTTCGAGGTCAACGTTCGTTCTAATTTTCACCTAGAAGAGATTGCTGGGCATAGGCAGGGTCCTAATGAGGAGTCACCTCTCTGAGTTTGTCCCCACCCCCCCCACCAGGGACACAACTGGCTTTGGTTTACAGCGACCTCCATGGCCAGGTTGTCAGGCAGAGGCCGCTGCGATGAATAGAAGGAAGCTTTGTGCTTTTGAACTCTTCTCTCTCTCCACACAAACTGGCTTTCAGGGCTATTTTCTCACAGCAGACAAAACAAGGCAGCGTCCAGACTCCAGAACCCCAGGCTGGCTGTGGAAAGCTGAGCGCTGCGTCTGTCTTTCTGGTTGCATTCTGAGTGCAGAAATCCCAAATCTCCTGGAGGCGAGCGGGCTCCTCCGGACCAACTGGGGAAGGTACCCACCAGAGGTCACGAAAGAAAAAACATGCAAATCAGTACCGGAAGTGGTGTGTCCTGCGCCATCCCTCCTCTCCCCCACAGTTCAGCATCTTGAGTTATTTTTCTCTAATTTATTGCCACCCAACTTTGTCTTCCCCCTGACTCCGAAATTGCTGTCCCCAAATGTCACCGGGGGCTTGCTTAGTGCTAAAGCCAGCGTGCAGCATCTGTCCGAATGTGCCCAATTCCACGCAGACAGCCCTCTAATGTCAGTGGCTTCAGGCAACTGAAGGTCCTTTGTTTTCTTCCGTCCATCAGTCAGGGACCTGGACACCTTCCTTCCCAGGAGGCGGCCATCTGCCACACTCGCCCTCCGAGGGGACGCAGAGTGAGAGAGATACAGGGCAGGACAAGGACACACGTGCAGGTCTCCAGTCCTGGAGTCCAGAGCAGGAGGGGCAGGCTTTAGCTCCCCACGGTGTCCCCACGGCTTCGGTTGTCCCGTCCCTTGCTGTCAGAGACGTGTGTACAATGATGCTCACCAGCTGGTTAGCTTCTGCCTTGGCCCTGTGTTGGATGTACCATCATGAGAATCTTGGTCCTGTAGTCTGATTAGACACCTGACCACGGTGAAGAAGGTTCCAGACAAGATGGGGTGCTTGGACCACAGAAACCACTGAGGTCCCCCAAGAAACAACCCATCCTCTTTACCACCACTGCTCACCTTCAATCTTCACCTTCAAAACCCCTTGAGTAAAACCCATCTCGGGTTCCGGTTTTGAGTGCTAGCTTCCTGTTCTCCTTGCTCGGGCTCAGAGAAGACAGCAGTTTCATTTCTCCACGGAAACCTCTGGGTGGGTGGGGGGTCTGCATTTGGCTCTGCTGGTGTTGGGCGGGAGGACCCTCTTCAGTTTTCCTAATAGGTGACAGTGACATGGGGTCAGGTGTCTCAGGGCCATCCATCAGGGCCGTCCATCAGCTGGACAGTCACACGGCTCCAGTCTCAGTGCTCCAGGTGGAGAGGGGCAGTTGGCCAGTCCAGAGGTGGAGGGGATGGGCTGGCCTCTCTGAGCTGCGTGGTGGCCCAGCTTCTGTCCCTGGGCTTCTTGGTGGTCCCGACCCTGGGGGCTGTGCCTCGATCTGCCGAGGGCCTCTCTCGGCTCTGGGGACTCCCCCGCTCCCAGGTTCCCTGCCCGTCTCTGGCCCCTTTTCTCTGAGGTTCTTTTCCACGGTCCATTCTGTAAATGGCACCTCCTCTCCTTGTTCTTGCCCTGTCCCCCTTGGCCCCCAAACGCCCTGCCTGGTGTCCACGGGAGGAGTCTCAAAACCGCACCTCCTGCTCGGATCTCTTTCCAAAGCCCAGCCCCAGCTGTTCAGCTGCCTGGCGGGCACACCCCCTGCGCGACCCTGAAGGCATCTCAACTTGACACCACCCTGCCCACACCTCCCCTTCCTCACCACTCCTTCTGACCAGGCGACTAGCCCACTGGCTGCACGCCACCCCGGCACCTCCACCTCCCTGCTCTCCTCTTCTTCCTGCTTCTCATCTGGAAGTCCTGCTGGTTCCGCCATCTTCGTGCTTCCCCATATTTTCAAACGTCCTGCCCCCCGGCATCCTGCCTCCAAAAACCCGTCAATTGCGTTGACTGCAATTCCCTCACGGGACACTGGGTTTGCAGCCTGCCCCTCCTGGGGTCACTCCCCACGTGGCAGACAGAGCCAGTCACACTGCTTTGTACCTGCAATGCGCCAGCAGCCCCTGCCCTGCCCCGCCCCCACCCCCCCCACCCGGGCACCCCTCCCACATCAAACCCACAGGAAGCAGGCCTCTTGTTACCACTCTGAGTCCCTGTCTCTGCTGAGTCTCCTCGTCATCTCCACGTCGTTGGGCAGAGTCCCACACAGGCCATGCGTTCTCTTCCTTGACTGCCCTTGGCCGTGATCGGGGCTGGTGTGCCCAGGGGCCAGCCCCCTCTTCCTTCCGTATCTGTGATGGATGCTTGTTCCAATTTCGGGAAGCTGTCCATGACCCACCAGGACGTGTCCCGGAATCACACTTCCGGGTGACGGCAGGTCGAGGGTGGTGCACGGTAACTTCCGGCCAAATAAGCAAACCCATCCCGGCCAGAAAGCAAGGAGGGGGTGGGGAAGAATTCGGGGTTGGATCAGCTGGGACGAATAGGGGCATCGTACACCCCAAATACACCGAGCGCCAACGTAACACCAAGTGCAAACCTTCCTGTAAGTACATTTACAAATAAATTCTGTGTAATTAGCAGTAAGGAGCTTTGCTCAATGGTCACGGGAAGGTTCTTAGAGGATAAGTTCTGAATTCATTATTCCTGGATTGTCTCTGAATGAAGAGACCCTCAGAAACTCAGGAATAAAGCCCGGGACGAAGAGGCTCGGCAAGTCTCTATTCAATTCTTCCACCGGACGCTGTTCTCCTAACACACACGGTCGGTTTCATCAATATGGGAACGGCATCCAGTTTTTAAAAAAGCAAATGTTATATATTTTTTTTAGTCCTCAGAAACAATCTAGAAGGGAAACAAATTTGAAAGCTCATTTTCCTTGTTTCTCGAAATGAGCTCAGTGGCAGCGATGTGACTCTCTGTCGGAACTTGCTGCCTCTGACGACCGTCCGGGGCACGGACTGCATTCGAGTCACCCAGCGCGTCGGGGCCGGCAACCAGCAGCTTTGAGGCTGCCGAGGGGTTCTCGCACGGTCGAGAGGGGACCCAGATCCCTTCTGCGGGGTGACAGGAACAGTATCGCCGTTGTCGTCGCCGGTCCTCACCCTCGGGCTGGGCCACGATGACGCTGATCCAGGGGGGGGAGTGGGCAGAGCAGAGGTCACACCGTGGCCACTGTGGGTGGGAGGGACCCCAGGGGGAGGGTAGGCCTGAGGCAGACCCTGGTGTCAGGAGAGGAGACACCAAGAGACAAGGCGAGCGGGGTGAACACAGAGGCGGGAATCAGGTGGTAGTCACGGGTCACGGGATACAGGGGTGTGTGTGCATGTGTGTAAAATGCTCTTTTATTCTCTTCCTTTCCCCCCAATTAGTGGCATAATGACAGAGTAGTCCCTGAGGGTAACGATATAAGCCAGGATGCCATCATGAGACGGACAGTTAGATAGCTAAGCCAATACATAGACGGATGGTAGCTACTTAGATAGGATATGTAGGGAGATGATAGCTCTGAGGGGTAGGTGGTAGATTAGAGAGAGACCACAGATCGGAGACAGAATAGACTGGATGGGTAAATAGACACTCGGATAGACAGGATATAAGTAGATTACAGAGAGACAGATGGAAGCTATGCTAGCGAGATAAACAACGTAGATTAGAGATGACAGATAAGAGTAGATTAGAGAGGTGGATGGATGGATAAGATTTACATAGAGTACAGATAGGTGACAGCCTTGAGAAAGAAAGAAATGGCAGCTTAGAGAGAGAGACAATAGGGAGATAGAGGACAGATTAGATGGATGGACGGATGGATGGATGGTAGACAGACACACAGAGGAATGTTGGTGAACATCTGCTGGTTCTTTGGTGCTCCAGGTCCTGGATGCCGTGTGCAGTGAACTCCAAGGTCACGGGCAGACGTGTTTATTATACTTGACTAACAAGTAGGAAGGCTTCTGTGAAGCCAAGGGCACCAGGAGACTGACTCAGTAGCAGCACCAGCTTCATGGTATTAGTACAGGGCTGCCTCTGGGTCCCCAAGGGGCTGATGGATGCCCTTGCTTCTCCCTTCCGGGAGTTGTTTTCAACAAGCCTCCGCGGTGGTGGCAGCTGGTGTGTCCCGTTGTTCAGATCCCCGAGTCCTGAGGGTGTATTTCTGTCCCATTGCAGTGGCAGCCGAGAGGCCTGATTAGGCTGTCGCCCAAAACAGTTTTCATACTGTTTGTTCCTTCCGTTCCTCTGATCGACACATCGTTGTCTGTGTCATTTTTAGAGGCATGATGGCAAGAAGCACACACTTCTCCCGCAGCTACCCCGAGGGGTTCCTTATCGCAAAAGACGAAGATGATGGCCCCTTTTCACCAGAGAAGTGGTTCCAGCCCTCCCACATCCGAGTCGGTTTCTGCACACCCGGTCTCTTGGTGGAAAGGACTCAGAGTCGACGGTGATGGTGATTTATAGAACCATACACGAAGCAGGAAGGTTTGGGAGGCAGCAACGGACCTCACCTGGCAGAAGCGAGCACACGGACTATTTTCCCCGAGACCGAGACACGGTGTAACTCCCAAGGCGTGCTGGGGTTTAAGAAACAGCCGTGAGAATTAAATGATTTTGAAGTCCGTGCCAAAGTCCACCTCTCTTCACCATTATTCTTACGCGTCAAACCTTTCTCTGGGAATTTTTTTTTCCCGTTTCTGAAGCACCCCCTTCGGACACTGCCTTTGCACCCGTAGCCTGCAGATTCTAAGCCACCGGCCTCACCTCCCGCAGAGCCTCACCCAGGGTGCAGATCCACCGTGTCCGAGATGACGTCAGCCAGCAAGACTCCTCGTGACAGGTGAGGCCCGTGGATTGAAATCGGGATGGAATTCCTCACCGCGTGTAGGGCCCGCCAGGGCCGTGAATAACGCAGCCTCGGGAACTCCTTTAGCAGCTTCTGTGCCCATTCTCACCTCATCCCCATTCCGGAAAACCGCTGTGTTAGACAGTTATCGAGTGAGCGCGTTTCCCTACTTGAGTCTCTCGAGTGAATTTGAGACTTTCTTCCTTCATCCTCTCTGTCCCTTAACTTGATGTGCACTCCGGTACAGCTCCCTGGTCCATAGCCCCGTGAGCGTCAGGTCGCATGATGCCGTGGGTGAGTTCCCAGGAAAACGGAGAGGAAGAAGGAGCGAGGGAGGAGTGGGGGAGGGGGAGAAGGAGAAAGAGATCGGGGAAGTATGAGATCTCTGGTCCAGAGAGCAGACTGTTCACACTCCGGGAGCCGCTCAGCCCCGCTCCCCGCAGTGCGATGCTGTGAGACAGTTGTCTGTCACCAGCACGTTCTCCCGTCGTCCCTGGACGCATCACACCACTTGTCATTTCTTTTTGTGCCCCATCTCACTCACCTTCCTGCTGTTCTCTCTGAGTGGAACCCTCCCCGCCACCAGCCTCTCTGCCTCTGGGCAGTGCCTCCTGCAAACTCGGGTACCACGTGCCCTGGGAGCTTTCTGCAAACTTCCTGTTTGAGGCTCGGGCGTCCTGCACTTATCTCTCTCACAGAGAAGTTCGCTCATAAACAGATTCTTGTTTGTTTATCTCAGGGCACTTTAAACTCGCTCAGGGCAGGAGCTGTCTTTTCCACGGCTGCCTTCCTGATGCACCTGGGGGGAGCCCGGCCCCCAGCCATTCCCAGGGGATTCCCGCTTTCCAAATACTGCTACCCAAGGCTCTGTTTTTGTATTGCTATTTTGCAACATTGTGTCGGGATTATAATATGTCAGATGCAGAAGAATACCATGTTGCATTGTATGAACTTGTGACATTTGCAGTTTATTCTGTCTTGGCTTTAAAGACTGCTACCCCTTACGACACTCCCGGCCTCATGTCCATGCCCCCGACCAGCCCAAGTGGAAAGGCCTGGGGTCTCCTTCCCTGCGAGAAAGGAAAGGCCAGTATCTGCCAACACGAGGCTGGTAAACATAGTAGTAATCCTGCTCACCCGGAAATGGCTCAGCCCAGAGGAGGAAAATATTGTAGACATTTCTTTCCTTCTCTGTCAAATATTTCCCCCTGCCTCCAAGGGTGGAATTCCACAAGCTCCGTTTAGGCCGATGGAGCGGCCGCGTGTGCTCTGTGATTTGCGTAGTTTCATAACCCGTGCGCGCTTGCTCGTGGACGGTCCTCGGCTGGCGCTCTCCTGCTGAGCTCTCCTGCAGAGGCCACTGGCCCCTTTCATTTCCCCGTGCAGACAGAGCCGGGGAACAAAGAAGGACGCACAGGGACCGCAAACGATCATTATTATTTTATCAACAATCATATAAATGCAATGCTCCATTGGAACAACCTCTGAGTAGTGAGTGCACCTAAAAAGCAAGAGAGGCAGATGGCAGCAGTCAGATTCCCACAATGCTGCTCAGATTACTTTGCTCTGGGCCAAGGGCAGTGTAACAGGTGAACTGCAAATGTCTTTACAAGGGAGATAAGATTTTCCCTGTGACCAAGAGCTAGAGTTTAAAAGGGACATCTCTTGGGCTGATTCTGGGTTGGTCAAAAACGCTGTATGGGGTTTTTTTTTTCTGTAAAGTAAAAGACATTTTTCCACTTTCACCAATAACGTTATCGACTTGGGTATTTCGAGTACGCCAGTTCTCTCCCGCTGGGTATAACGTTGATTGTTCTCAGTTAATGTCTCAGTTTGACGGCTACCAACTTCGGCTGGTCCACCGGACCGGGGAGCACAGCCCAGTGAGAAATCTCCACCGGGAAACTTTGCAAACCACCTCTGACACATACGATCGGTCACAGCACCTTCCCCACACACGGCACACCTCTTTTTTGTGTGTTTCAGTCGCATTTGTACTTTTCTCAAAATAATGAAGCCTCGTATGCTGAAAATGCTGCTTATTTTCATCTATCTTTAATATTCAAGTGGCTGCACAAAAAAATCACCCAATATGCGGGCTTCCGTTACCCTGTAGGTTAGGTCGGGGTGTACAGTTGAGAGGAGGGGCCGACCACTCCATGCTCGAGGCCGGAAAGAGGGGTCCGTGGGAGAAAGTGGGAGAAAGACTGTGCCTTTAGTTTCTTTAACCTCTGGGAGTCGGCATTGCCTCCGTATTATGAATCTGCCCGACCGCCACCCCTGGGTTAGGTCCACCACCGTCAGAGATCACCGATATATTCATCTTGCATGAGATGGCCGTGGCACATACCTCGAAATATCCTTAACTTTCAGCGTGACCCAGAAAGTATCACCCACAACACTTTAATTTGAAAAATCACACACGACTACGGATCCCTGCAATTTCAACATACCTCGTTTCCTTTCTAGTCCCATTGATGTCTTCTCCTTTTTTTCATTGAAAAACATGCTCTTAACAGGGTATGTAGACTTAGCCCGACCGTCCAGGGTTCACATCTCGGACGAGGGCCAGCGCTCGCTCCGCTGAAAGGCCCCAGGAGAAAGGACCGGCCTCGGCCCCACTCACAAAGCGTTCTGACGTCACAGTTCCTCTCTTGGCACAAGAAAAAAGCCGACGCTCCCTCCTAAACTCACCAACGTAGGAGTTAAAAATCAACTTTGGGGGAGCGACGGCGGGGCTCAGCTTCCAGAGCCCCTTTGAGGTTTCCAGCCAAAGATCGCCCAGACCCCCGACCTCGGGGAGGCCGACGCCTGGACCAATGGGCCGGGAGCCTTGCCTTTCACACGGCAATAAATGAACCCCATTTCCTAAGGAGGCAGGATGGAGGCGTGGAAAAAGCAACAGACAGACCAGGCAGGGAAACCTCCCTTTCCCCCGTCACTTCCTGTTTGCCCACAGGGGAAGTGAAGGAAAAGAAAGCCAGTGTTCTTCCTCCTCGCAGACTTGGCTTGCCCCTCACCGTCCGCTTGGGTGGTCTCCTCTGTGCATTTCTAGGGACGCAGTTCCCCGCCGTGGTCACACTCCCTTGCTATCTGTCTGGAGAATCCTGGGGACAGGGTGGTCTCCACATTTATTTCAGCGTTTCAAGTCCACTCATCAGAGTTGTGGAGCTGATTTCCAGCTCAGCACCTGTCCCCAGACCGAAGGAAAGAGCGTGACCCCAACCCGTGCCTTCTGGGGAAGACTCCTATGTCTAAGAAGAAGAAGCGAGACCTCGAGGACCGCATAAATGACTGCGGAGTGGACTGTTCGTCTTCGTGACTGCGCCACAACACTGGGGTTTCGGCGTTGGCTTGGATGGAGGATGTCGCTGATTCTGCAGCCCTCCTTGGGATGTCAGTCTTACCCTCATGGGGCGTCCCCGAGGGGCCGTGACTCCTTCCTCTCCCCAACACCCAACTCTCGACCTCTACTCTCAAGTGTGGGGGAGGGGACGGCTGGCTCCTCTCTATGAGAACGCTGCTCGCTTGCAGCGTAGCCGTGCCTTTCTGGGGTAAATGGTAGAGTGGGGCCATGAAATGAGCAGAGGTCAAGGCTGCATTGCAACGAACTCTCACATTGTCAAGCCCAGACTTTGGTGGGCCTTCCTGACTCTGGGTTGGTTGGCAAAGACAGCTGTGAAAACCCTGAGAAAACCCCACCAGCCACCCCCCCCCACCAGGGCAAGTCAGGATACACTGTAGCAAAACGTCCACCTGGCAGGTGTTGCCAGGGGAGAGTCTGAACTAATTGCCCAGTGTCTTGTTTCAATTAACAGCCACTACTAACTGGCAGCTTGCCTTTACAAAGTATCAACATGTACTTTAGAAAAATAGCATGAACCAGAAGTAAAACCTGATTGTATGTAGGATTGCCCAAATGGCTGGTCTCCAATGCTGGATATTAGAGTCGGTGTCTGGTACCTGCAAGTTCCGTGGGGCTACGGGCTGCACTGGGGCCCCCGCCCCACCACCAACATCGATGTGTTGAAGCCCTAACCCTGAGGGGATGGAATTTGGAGATAGGGCCTTTGGGAGGTGACTGACTAGGGTTAGAGGAGATCACAAGGGTGGGGCGCCTAGTGATGAGGTTAGTGCCCTTACAGGAAGGGGCCCCTGGGCGCTTGTACTCTCTCTCTGCCAGGTGAGGACCCAGAGAGAGCTCCCGTCTGAATGCCAGGGGGAGGGTCCTGAATCTGCTGGCACCTGGATCTTGGCCCTCCGGCCTGCAGAACGGTGAGGGACACCTCCCTGCCGTTTAAGGCACCCCTGTCTGTCGTGTTCTGTGAGGGCAACGTGAGCTGACTAATAAGGAATAAAAATATGTCCTCTGAGAGTTAAGCTCTAAAATCAGCCTCGTGAGGACCTGTGCAGAGTCACTGCGGAGATGGGAGGTCCTAGGTCAGAGCGAGACTTGAGTGCCTTCAGGGTAAAGGCTAAACCGATGCAGTTTAAGAGTACACGGGCCCGGTGCTGTGCCTGGGTGCCAGGAACATTCTGGAAGGGCATACAAAAGACGCTTCAGTGCCAAGCGGGACCCGGGAGGCCAGTCTTGTCTCTGAATCTAGAGAGCTGTGCAAACGCAGAAAGAGAACCTGACGTGAAATCTCAGAGCTCTGAGAAGGTAAAATAGTTTCCTCGGTCCTTGCCCAAGGGCAGCGTTTATACACCTCAGCAAAAGCCACGGCAGGCATGCCTCTCTCCTCCCCTGAGGAGTCAGGGGACCGTGTGGCTGGTTCTGCACCACCTCTACACAGCCTGGCCCTCGGACACTCGCTCACTACCCACTCGCTGTGACCTTCCGCCGTGACCATCTGTACGCGGCGCAGTCGCAAGAGGCAGTTCTTTCCTTCACGGCAGGCCGCATGTAGTCACGAAAGGGTGGAGCCCTGGCCAGGTGGCTCGGTAGGTTGGAGCATTGTCCTGTGCACCTGAAAGTTGCAGGTTCGATCCCCGGTTGCTGCATGTTCAGGAGGCAACTGATCAATGTTTTTTTCGCACATCAGTGTCTCTCTCTCCCCCTTCCCCTCTCTCTCAAATCAGTAAACACAACTTCAGATGAAGATTGGGGGAAAAAAAGAAGAAGAAAGACTGTACTCCCCTGGGTTCTGTGGTGTTCTCTTTTTTTAAGTTTGCTTTTATATATCACCCACAACCAAGGCAGCTGCCAAGCCCGGCTTCCACAGAACCTGTCCAGTTAATAAGAAATAAAGATGCTGCCGTTATTTCACCGAAACACAGTTTAAAACCAATTTAAAACTTCTAGTCTCTTATTTAAAAGTACATTTCAATGTCCAAGGCTGTTTCAACACAAAGGTCGTTCCATGTAACCGTGTGCCCCGCAGACACCAGAGATTGTTTTAGGCAAAGCTTTCGAATCACGGTAAGATAGTTACAACGTGGCAATAACTTTGCAATGTTTTCCGACTAGCTTTAAATTGCATCATATTACTCTGAAATATTCTATATATTATAAGTCTGCTGTCTTCTTATTGACTTCCCCTAATGTTTACCACGTACCTATTGTCATGGGATCTTCCCCAAGTAAACTGCCCTCTTCCCCATCTCCAGCCCCACGTTCTCCGAGTCGACCCTCGGCTTGGCCCCTTGGTCCTCAGAGCAGTGGGAAGCTCGCACGTGCCTGCAGCCCCTCTCAGCTCTGTTACAATGTTATAGCCCTTAGGTTTTTGTGCACAATGGACCCAGAGTCTGAAAGCACTATTTGGAGTCAGGGTGATGAATACTTTGTATTTGCATGTTCTCCAAAGAACGGAAGAAAATGCTGATGCAAACTAGCAGCTTTAGAAATATGTGCTGATTAAATAATCCATAGCAATTTGGGGAAATGAGTATAGTTGTTTCTTTTATTACAAACACACACACACACACACACACACACACACGCCCAGGGAATTAAATATTTAAGCCAAACCAAAAAGGCAGATGGCTGTGGGTAGGAATACGAATTAGCATGGCCATGATGAAAAAACCGCCTAGAGCGTCCTCAGAAAATGAACACTCGAATGACCTCATGACCCAGCCACTCTGCTTCTGGGGACTTGTTGGAATAAACCCAAAATACGAATTCAAGAAGCTTTGTGTGTCCTGATGCTTAGTGCGATATTTATAATATTGCCCAGCTATGGAAGCAGCCCAGGTGCTTACCGATAGGCAGGTGGGTAAACCAGGCGGCGACCCATGTTCGCAATCGAACATTACTCGGCCATAAAAAGAGTGACGTTTTACCGGTTGTGACGATGTGGGTGGACCTGGAAGGTAGTACGCTGAGTGAAATAAATCCACCGGAGAAAGACAAGTACCACGTGAGTTCACTTATATATGGAGTCTAGAAAATGAAACGAACCAGCAAACAAGACAGAAACAAACTGGTAGACACAGAGAACAAACTGATGGTTGCCGGAGGGGAGGGCGGTGGGGGGTGGGTAAGAGAGAGGGGAAGGGATTGAGAAGCACAGATCTGCAGTCACAGAACAGTCACGGGGATGCAGAGGCCAGCAGGGGACACAGTCAGGAATGTTGCACTAAGTGTGGATGGCGTCGCAGAGGTTCCAGACTTACTGAGGGGGACACCTTGTTAGTTCCATGAGTGTCTGACCACTGGGCGGTACCCCTGAGGCCAATACACTATGGTATGTCGACGGTAAAGGGAGAAAACACAGGAAAGCAAAATGCATATGTTAAAGCATTCAAATAAAGGTACAGTCGTGTCTCATTATTTCTAAGTTATGTTGTAGAAAGTCTTCGTGAGTGCTGAACCATTTTTCCTGCGCAAAACACGAGGCCAGGTTCCCGTGAGCCTCTGGTCACAGCACCACACATGTCATCAACCATCACCACCTCTTTCGTGTGCTCCTGTTTAAAGAAATCTTATTTCCTAGACCTTCGTTGGATCGTGGACACGGAACTCACGCCAGCGCCACTAGAACTTGGCCTGAATGACGTTCGTCGGGCACGTACTGTTTCCAACGCAAGGAGCATTGTGCCTTCCTGAGGTCAGAGCGCAAGGAAGCAGCTCAGCCCTCTGCTTGGGGGCCGTTTTAAACAACAGAATCGGCGACAAAGAGCCCCAAAATGCAGAAAACAGGTCACCAAACAGACCACGGCAAGGACCCTTGTTCATGACACACGAGCTCCAACAAGAGGAGAGTGTCAGCTTGGCCTTGGCCAGGAATGACCCTCCCCACCCCGCCCTGAATAGCCCTGTCCATACACCTCAGTGTATGTCAGTGAATGACCACAAAGGTGCTGGAAGGACTGATTTCGGGGTCACTGATACATTTTAGGGAGCAGGCGACTTTGCACATTTGGGCTCTGCAACAGCGAAGGTCAAGTTTATGGCAGTCCTCCTTGGAGTGGGTACTGGGGTCTCAGGAGACGTTTCCTTTGCGCCCCTGTGTTTACAGCCCATCCTCACCCTGTGGGGGACGTCCTAGCAGGAAGCAGTGCACCCCAGTCACGCGTGTCTCCACTCCCAAAGTGGAGTCGGGCAGGGTCAGGCCACCTCGTTCTCACCGAAGTTCGTGTTACATGGGGCACATGTATGCGATGCACATGGGTTTGAGATAAACACAGGCAAATGCGCCGCGGTGAGGCGCCTCCATAAACCAGTGCGCTGACTCCGGCTAATGCTCGCACGGTGCGCATTCACTATGGACACCGAATCCCCTGCTGGGACGCCCCCCCCCCCCGTGACTACCACCGGAAAACTTGGGAACCCCGTGGGAAGAGCGGGATGCGCCCAAAGCCGAGCAGGGCGGCCTGGTCCCGGGATGATCTGTCCTTACACGTTCACCCTGAAGGGGCGGGGCCGGGGGCGGGGCCGGAACGCAACTCCAGAGAAACAAGGCAGCAGTGACGATAACCTGTTGAGGAAGAGCATCATGAAATGCCCAAGAGCAGAGACTTGCTGCTCCAAGAAATGAAAACAAAACAAAAACTAAAAAAAGGAAGACAGCAAATTTGAAGGGCCGGGTGGGCAACTCAGTCCGTGCAAAGCAGGGTTGAGCTGATGCCAGGTAACGTGCTGGGAACTGGGCAGGAGCCCCTGGGCTGTGAGAGCCGAGCTCAGGCACAGGAATCCACTCTTCGTGCTTAGATTGTTCTCCTTTGTGTCTTGACTTTCCTTCATGCGGTTGAGAGAGGGGCTGTCAAACTCGTTTTCACCACGGCTACCACCAGCCTCTTGGCTGCCTTCGAAGGGTGGAAATAATCTCAGGGCTGCGTAAATGTAACTCTGCTTAACTGTTAAGGTGTGGAATCTACATGCGGCCCTTTGAAGGCAGCCATGAGGCTGATGTGGCTGCCGGTGAGGATGAGTTTGACGCCCCTGGTTAGAACGAGGGATGTCACAGCCCAGGAAGGCGTGAATGCGGCCCAACACGGAAATCACAGATGTACTGAAAACACCCATTTACCTGGTTAGCACGCATTTATGTTCCTGGGGACAAGTCTGGGTCTCTTGGTGTGCCCCCTGTCTGGGCACTGGGGACCCACATTTTGCTCCTGCCCCGTCCCCGGTCTATACATTTTCCATCTGAGAAGGAGCACCAACGAGATCGTCAGATGCGCACCTACCATGGTACCTGACATCCCTCCTGGAGGATGGGCTTTAGATCTCATGGTCTTTCAAACTTCGAAGAAGTATCTCTCTCAGGGAGGAGTTTCAGGCCGGGGTGGGGGAGAGGTTCCTGGGCAGAGAACCGCAGCCGCCCCTCCATGTCCCCTGAGCCCCAGGGCCCGGCCCCCTTCCCACACAGGCGCCGTGTGGGCGCACACAGCAGAGTCGCCCTGCCGGGGGTCTGCTCTCAGCGAGGAGATGCACCATGCACCTGCGGCATTCCCGGGCCTGCCACGATCCCTCGCTAGCCTACGTTTTAAAGAAGAATCTCCCATCTTCGCAGGTTTCCCTTCCTCCGAAACAGTGAAGGAGCCAGGAGTGGGAATTCCAGGATGGAGGAGACAGAAGGAGAAGGAATACAGGAGGAAGAAGGGTGCTTCTCCCCTGCCTGCAGAAAAACCAGAATGAGGACAAGAAAACGGGAGGAAAATGGCCTGGATGTTTCAGCAATATTGAGTACAGACAGACACTCCATGGGGAACACATTTCTTTAAGTTGGCGCTGAGAGAAAGATTCCTTTGGGATTATTGTAGCCCTAACTCTAACTCCACCCGTGTTTAAGAAAACACATCGTATCACTAACACATCCCCCTTTACCTATTATTCCTTTTTATTATAAAATTATCTGACACAAACCATGATGGATTATATATTTGGGGCTTTTAAACATCTAATATGGCTTGTAATCTCTTACAATGTAGGGAAAAATCTATAACAACCAGGTTTTAAAAAAAGGTTGAAAATTGTTATAATTCAATGAAACGGCTCAAAAGCATTCTCATTCAATGAAAAAATTCTTACTCCCACTTTTTAAATTTGATTCATGAGTAAAAATGATCCTACATCTTCATTTGCTCCGAAAATAGGGGGAAAAAAGCAGTTAATTTTAGTTTTAAAGCCATCATAACTTTAAGAAAAATCAATAAAAAAAATAACAACTTGGCCAAGCAGCAATTTAATAAAGGAATTGGGGGGGGGGACCCAAAAGCCCATTAGTGTTTCCTGTGAGGAGAATAATGAGAATGAAGTCTGAGGGCAGAGTGAGGGACAGGAGCAAACTGTGGGATGAGAAATGAGGATATTTCCACTTAAAACATTAAAAACATTTCATTGCAGTTAACATTCAATATTAGTTTACGTGCGTTTCAGGTGTGCAGCATTGTGCTTGGGAAGATAATTGACGGAGTGGTTCCCCAATCATTCTAGAGTCCAACAGGCGGCGCACACGGTTATTACAGTTATTGACCGTGTTCCCTACGCTGTACTTTACATCCCCACCACTGTTTTCGCAGCTACAACTTGCTCTTCTAAGTCCCTTCACCCTTTTTCGCCCACCCCCCAACCCTTCTCCTACCTGGCAAGGGAAACGAAAGAAAAACAAACCAATAGGACTTCAATGACCTAAAGTTTTTGCGCGGCAAAGGAAACCATCAACAAAACAGAAAGACACCCTCCTGAGCAGAAGAAGGGTTGTGTACCATTCTGCCAATGGTACACCAAAGAAGGGGTTCATGGCCAAAATTTAGAAAGAACTTGTTCAACTCAACATCACAAAAACCAAATAACCCAATTAAAAAATGGGCAGAGGCCCTGAATAGACACTTCTCCAAAGAGGACATACAGAGGGCCCACGGACATAGGAAAAGATGCTCAACGTCACTAATCGTCAGAGAAATGCAAATTAAAACCACAATGAGATACCACCTCACACCTGTCGGGATGGCCATCACCAACAAACCAACAAATGACAGGCACTGGCTGGCGAGGATGTGGGGAAAGGGGGGCTCTCGGGCCCCGTTGGGGGGAATGCAGACTGGTGCAGCCCCTGTGGAAAGCAGTATGGAGGGTACGCCAGTTCTAGCCCCGAGTGTAACATTGACTGGGTCGCGGGGGACGGGCCGTGTTAGTCACTGTTCACTCAGCGGATCTACTGAGCATGCTCCATGCCAGGAGGTGGGAAAGAATGGGGTCCATCAGTGACAAAGAGCCACAGAAGCCCCCATCCTGGGGTGCTCACACCACAGCTCTCTTTCTCAGACTGCCCTGTGGATCCCTGACCACCTTTGAGAACCGTCGCGACAGGTACCTGGGGTCCTCACTTTGTTGCTAACTCACGTGTGTCTAATGCCATCTGGAAAGCCAGTCCCCACTACAGAAGGACAGCTGGCCGGGCTGACTGCTGCTCCCCATGCTGGCGGCCAGGAGAGGGTCCATCTGAGTGGCCAGGGCCAGCCTGGGCCACCTCAGGGGTTCACTCAGCCAGGAACTCATTCAGCAAACACGCCCTGACCTACTGTGTGCCAGGAGGCATTGCAGGCAGGGGAATGCAAAACCAAACTTCCAAAGATTAATCCTGTAACTGTTCTCAAGAAAACACACGAGTTAGTGTGCGAGAGCCCCAACTTGTGAAGGCCGCTTTGAGGAGAATGGTTCGGTGTGCCAGGTAACGGTGCGGAAGGTGAGGACGGGGTAGCAGTGGGGACAGTGAAGAAGAGCTTCCCAGGACTGTGCGTGGTCCATGCAGGGAATGGACAGGTGACCCTGCACTGGGAGAGCATGCAGTCTTCGTCCTCAGACCACAGAGGACAGAGGCCCTGGGCAAAGACCCCCAAATGCATGGCTCCCGGCACCTACGAGGAGGCTCTGCTTGTTAAGTTTGACCTGTCTGCCTCTGCATGTGCTCCTATATCCACGCCCAGCTGCACACATACACCCCACACCACGTGCACAGGCACGCATGTGTAAACACACCACAGACAACACATATGCACACACTAGCACACATCACACATGTGTACACATGGCACACAGCAAGCATACCCACACCCCAAACATGCATCACATATGCACGCTTGAGCACACACCACACACCACATACCACACACACATCCACACATACATACACATGCCACACATGTATGTGCCACACACCAGTGTACTCACTGCACACATACACACTTTACTCACCAAACGTGTGCACCCCCCCCCACACACACTATTCCCACAGGTCATGAGACCGCAGCTGGTTTTGTTTCCATCTTCGCTGTTTGTGAATTCCACATCTTCAAATTCACCTGCTTGCTCAAATCCACTTGTAATTTCAAGGCAGTACTCGCCACACTTTGCTGTCACTCACAAACACACACCAAGTGGAGCCACCGTGCACGTCTGTGGCTGAGGCCAACCAGGGGCGCCCTGCCCCCTCGTCTCAGCTCTCATGGCCGATGCAGTGCCAGTCTTTCTCATTGTTGTGCCTTGTGTTGGTGATTTTGCTGCTGATAGGGCCCCCCATCTGAGTGCTGAGGGGTGGTCCACTCTCCCTGTGCACAGGAGGTCATCACGTGGCTTACGGAGAAAATCCCTGTGTCAGGTGAGCTTCCTTCAGGAGCCAATGACGATGCTGTTGGCCATGAGTCGAAGTTAGTGAACCCACAGTGCAAATCCATCACGGTGTCTTTAAACAGACCCACACCTGGGAGGAACAGGCTATGTGCTGATTGGCTAATGAAACCATTGTGACCACAGGTGGGTGGGAACCTAACCCCACCTTTCCGCTAGAAGCAATGGTTTGACGTTTGCCAACTCAGCACTCAAGAGCCTTTGTAGCAGAGACTAAGGTGAAGGAAAAGAATCAATCTTAGAAGGCCTGTGCTTCTTGCGTGTAATTGAGGAGAGGGTATGGCACGGCTGGGGACAAAGCCAGGGAGGGGGCGTATAGGAGCGTGCTGATCTTTAGATTCCTGTCCCACTTCTTCATACTTTCCAAGCACTCGAGTTGACCTCGGCACCTGCAGGTCAGGCAGAGCCAGAGCTCTCTGTGCACGGGTTTGCTGCTGCTGCTGCTGCAGCTGGATGCCGGAGCACGGTTCTCCCCGGAAACCAAGCGCATTAAAAAACGAGATGTGAATGATGGTCTGGCCCCATGCCTCATGTAGGAACAACCCTCCCTGGGACTGGTGTGTAGGACTGGAGCAATCCCATTTAAGTGGAATGCTCCTTCATAATTAAAATGCCAAAGGTTAAAGATAAAGAGAGAATCTTAAAAGCAGGGAGAGAAAAGCAGTTAGTGACCTACAGGGGAGATCCCATAAGACTGTCAGCAGATTTTTAAAAAGAAACTTTGCAGGCTGGAAGGGACTGGCAAGAAATATGCAAAGTCATGAAGAGCAAGGTCCTACAGCCAAGATTGCTCTACCCAGAAAAGATAACACTTAGAATCGAAGGGCAGATAAAGATCCTCCCAGGCAAGAAAAAAATAAAAGGAGTTCATCACCACAAACCATTATTATATGAAATGTTAGAGAGACTTATTTAAGAAAAAGATAAAAACTATGAACAATAAAATGGCAAACATACCTATCTATCCACGATTGAATCTAAAACACAAACTAAGCAAACGGGAAGGTCAGAGAATCCTGGATACAGAGAGCGTTTTGATGGTTGGAGGGGGTGTGGGGGAGGGGTGAAGAGGAGAAGGGGTTATGAAGTACAAATAGGTAGTCACAGAATAGCCATGGGGTTATAAAGTGCAGTATAGGAAATAGAGCAGCCAAAGGACTTACGCACATGACCCATGGACATGAACAATGGTGGGGAGATGGCCCGAGAGAGTGGGGGGTTGCTGGGTGGAGGGGGGGCAAAAGGGGAAAAGCCAGGACAACTGTAACAGCATAATCAATAAAAGTGTAATTAAAAAATAAATGTGATGTTCCTTGACTTTACATTTTTCCGTGCACTTGCTTAAAAGTAGTACTTTCTCCACAGAGGGCACCTGGTCTGCCTGCAGCCGTAGCGGGGCCTCCCTGGTCCAACTGGACGGAAATAAGTAAGGACTCCTCCTGGTGGTCTCTACGACTCTGCGATGTAATCGTCATCTTACAACTCTCCACTGTAAGTTATTTCGAACACATGGAAGAGGCCGGATAATAAAAGGCATCCTATCCAATGGTTATCCAGTGTTATCATTGTCATGGTGGCTTCGGATTCTTCTAAGGAGATGACATCATGCAGATAAAGCTGAACCCCCCCTCCACCTGCTGTCCCCACCCCCTTGCCCAGGTGGGCCCCTCACCGGCCGCGCACCCCTCCATCCAAGGCTATGCCTTCACCGCCTCCTTGAACTCACAGTAGGATTTGAGGTTAAGTCTTTATATTCACGGCATCATTCTCTACATCTCCTTCCCTGCTTTTTCTTTTTGTAAACAGTGTTTCCCGTCCGCTTGCCAGTCTCCGCCTTTTCATGAGTGGACGAAGACCATTCAAGTTGAAGGTAGTTGCTGACAGGTTAGGGGTCTAGATGCCATTTTATTGTCGGCTCTGTGGGTCCTTCTCATTCCTCTGTTCCTCTGTCCTTACCTTCCTGTGGGTTAGACCGACATTTTTGTATGTTCACGTCTCGGTTGAGTCCTCATCTATTTGCATACATTATTTCTAATAGTTTCCTCAGAGGTTGTTCTAGGAGTTCCAGTATCGGCCCAGGACTTCCCACAGGCACGAGAATGGAGTCCCCTGGGAGGACCGCGTCCCTTATAAAGGTCCCTCACACGGCCCACACTCTGCCGGCATCACTGCCCGCATTTCCCCCACGGTCACTGACCCCGCATCCCACGGCGCCGGGATTTTTGCTTTAACCACCAGATGTGATTCTGGAGCGCTCGCTCCCGAGGAGAAAGGCACCTGCTGTTCCCCGGGCTGCTGTCCAGCAAGTCGCCTTCTTTTGCTCCGTCTCCTTCCTGTTTAGGAAACTTCCCGGAGCCCGTCTCTCAGGCAGATTCCCTAGGGACACGTCCCTTTGGTTTCCCACAATGGCTTCACTTCCCGGCACACCTGGAGGGCATCTCCTGAGAAAACAGAATGCTCACGTTGCGTTTCTCTTCTTTCCGCCCTCTGGCTTCTAGAGCTTCACAGGAGGAATCTCGGTGAGTCAACGTTCTCTTCCTCTCCCTATTCCCTCCATAAGAAGCCCCTTCTCATAAAAATGCTACCAGTCGTTTACCCTTCATTGTGACTAAGACAGGTGAAGGAGTTCTCCCCGGAAACCTGTGGGCCACGGGACCACCCTCACACTGCGTGGGCGGCCGCAGGCTTGGGCGCAGGTCCACGTGCTCATACACCTGCGTGACCCGGTCAGCGAATCTTTGAACTCTCACCCGTGTCCGCCTCACCTGAGACAGGCAGGGACACGTTGCATCAGGGAAAAGGGTCACCCAACGGGTACGTCTCTTACTGTTTTCTTTAGGGCTAGCCTGGGCTGCCATTTAGAAAATGCTCGCCCTTTTTTAGAACTTCATCATAATGACCTGTAGGGTCGTTAACCAAGCCAGTGTGGAAAGTCCAAACCCACCGTGGGTGCCTTAATTGAACCGCTTACACGGTCTTGGCACCTTGCTTTTTCTTCCACCCGAATAAACAGGACAGTTCAACGGTTACTCCCGGTATTCGACTCATGTGGTTGCTTTGAAAATGCAAGCAGGCTGTTCTCGGAAGAGGGAGTTTCTTGAGCGTACGGCGTTTGGTGACTTTTCAACGGTCTCCTGTACCTGGTCACGGGCAGTGTGATCGGGGATGGTGGTCTGCTGGCACCAATCCAAGTCCCGCCCCCGACACGAGAAGAGACCCAGGGCCCCGAGGACAGGCATGGGTTCCCCATTCCGTTGACGATGCTGATCTCACATGGAGGCATGCACCTCTGCCTCACGCACACCGGCCGCCCACCCGCCCCCCACCCCCGGCTTCCCTGGACCCTCCCTGGGGGGGCAGCATCACCTAACAGGGCAGCGTGAATTCCTTGGGGAGCTGGTCTTAGAAAACCCACGGCCGCTGACTCCCTCCGGAGCGCTTGCCTTTGAAACTTCGGGAACACGAGAAAACCGCTCCCGAGGCTGAGTCGGCAAATCCCAACGGAGGGTGAAATTGGTTCTGCAGAGACCAAATAGCATGCACTCCCTTCCCGCCAAGAGCCGGTGGCCGTGGAAACCATTTCTGCACAGGAACCGTGAAGTCAAGTCCAAGTTCCGCAGGCGGGCCTTCACACAGCCAACCTGCTTTTTCTCCACGGAGCCCTTTTGCCAGCAGAAGGCTGCCCTGCCCGGTGTGCGGGGGCAGCTGGGAGAATCCTGCCTGCGTAGCTCTAGTGCAGAGAAGCTGATGGCTCCGAGGTCCGCACCTCCAGGTCGTGGTGTGGACCACAGAGGACTCCGAGGGAAGTAACGTAGAAACCTATGATTACTAAGCAGCCATGTGGGCGACAGTGTGGAAGCAGTGAGCTTTCCAGTTCAAGTCCTGCGTCAGACATTAACTGCAGCTGCTGGTGGAGAAGGACTCCGTTTTACGAGTGATCGGGGGGCTGGGTCCCACATCCGGACAGGCAAGCCTCCGTCCACCCACGATCCTGTCCCTCACACATCTCACCGTGTACATCCTCACACTGTCCTTACCTGCTCTCCTTGGAATGACCATGGAGACAGCCCCCGAGTCCTCGTCAGGGCACATACGCTATCACCAGCACCCTCGCCGCCTGAAAAGGAAATCTCTGTGATTAGAAGCACGGGGCCGTCTCCAACTGGCGAGATGAAAAAGCCCCAGAACAAAGAGTTGGGGCATCTACCGTGCAATCCAGTGGCACCTAACACTACTGATGGGACCCTGGAAAATGTTTCAAATGGCGGATTTTACGTGACGTGTGTTTTGTCATGATCCATGAGGTCCTTATTATGCTAAACGGCTTGAAAACATTTCTTTTCCTCCTCGGGAGCTTGGTTGTCTCTGAAATGTCCAGTGGCTTAACCACCCACTTCATCACAGAGCATGCAAAGAAAAAAAAAAAAGCCCAGCCCAGATTTTTTTTGCTAAATTAATAACGCTTTAGAATATAATTCAAAATCAGAACGGGACTAGGAGTCCAGCCAAATGCCACCAATATCAAAGATAGGGCATCTGCGACTTTTAAAAATGAAATAATGCATTGATTTTCCCGTAAAGTGTGTATATATGTGTGTGTGTGTGATACAGAGCAGCTTTTCATGTCTCTGTGCTGAAATATTTCAGGATCGTGGCAATTATTTTAAGGGACTTCTTTAACTTTGAGGTCGTACTTGACCCAGGCAGATCCACCGACTATCAAATACCGCGTCTGATATCTGCACTCCCCAGGCAGTGGCGTGTTGGGGAGTCCGCAGGACTGCCCAGCGGTGTGTGTGCGGGCCTTGTTGAGGAACGAGGCCTGCATCTGGGTTTTTTAATTTTAATTTTTTGTATTTATTTACTGATTTCAGAGAGAGAGGGGGAGGGAAAGAGGGAGGAAGGGAGAAAGAGCAACATCAATTTGTGAGTGGGCATTGAACCTGCAACCTTGGTATAGCAGGATGGTGCTCTAATGATGCTCTAACCAACTAGGCTACCTGGCCAAGGATCCAAGGATGCACGTGGGTTTTTATTTTAAGATTTTATGTATCTATTTTTAGAGAATGGGGAAGGGAGGGAGAAAGGGAGAGAAACGCCAATGTGTGGTTGCCTCTTGCACTCCCCCTACTGGAGACCCAGCCTGCAACGCAGGCATGTGCCCTGACTGGGAATCGAACCGTGATCATGTGGTTCGCAGACCCACACTCAATCCACTGAGCTACACCAGCCAGGGCTGCATCTGGGTTTTAAAGAACAGGAATCAGAGAGGGAGCCCAGCACGTTCCCAGTGTGGGAACAGCCTGCCTGAAGAATAGAATCAGACACAGGGAAGGTGCGTGGGGCAGTCAGAAGGCCATTTGAGTTGGCATCGAGAAGGGGCCATGAAGGATGGTGGAGAGAGAAAAAGCAGCAAAGAAAAGAAGTAGCAACAGTCAGTGCCCCTCTGTTGAATTCACCCAGCCTGAACTGAATGCCTACTTAAAACAATAAAACCCGGAGAACGAACTTTGTCCTGTGAATGAGTTGCAGAATTTTAGATGCAGTAACTTGGTACATGGAAATGACTCTACACAACCAATTAAAAAGGCTCCTGCCCTGGCTGGTATGGCTCAGTGGACTGAGCACCGGCCTGGGAACCAAAGGGTCATCGGTTCGATTCCCAGTCAGGGCACATGCCTGGGTTGTGAGCAAGGTCCCCAGTAGGGGGCGCATGAGAGGCAACCACACATTGATATTTCTCTTTCTTTCTTTCTTCCCTTCCCCTCTCTCTGAAAGTAAATAAATAAAACATTTTAAAAATAAATAAAAAGACTCCCATCTATTTTCATGAATGGCACATAAATCAGACCCATATCACGGGGTTATGACTTGGGCTTCCATCTGTCAGGGAGAAAGGCCGTCGGAAGGGGTCCACGTAATCACAATGGCACCGTGTGTCTAAGGCAGGGGAACGTAACAAATCACCATTTCATGAAATGTCCTCATGTTCTACTGACCCCCCTTCAAATGTCAGAGACACTCACTGGCCTTCCAGGAGAGTGGATGAGGCCGGGGCACGCACTGGCTGAGAAAAGACACTGATTTCTTTGACAGTGTCACGCACGGCAGCTTCCCAATGCACTTGGAAAGGGCTTGTGCAGAGGTGGCCTGTGCAGACTCCGGACTCGGGCACACGCCCCGTGAGGAGCTGCGGGCCCCCGGCTCCCACGCCCCAGGGACGCCCCGCTTCCCCTGCTGGTGTTTGTAAACAGGGCTGCAAGAGAGCTGTCCGCCCCGATTATGTTGTGTCCACTGTTTGGAACGGTTCCTTCGACGACACACAGTGTTGAGAGCTGTTATAATTTCCAGCCCTTATCTGCTCCTGCCTGGACCTCTGACGGAGAGGGGGACCTGTTTCTCTCGCCTGCCTGATAAAACCTGAGCGTGCCGGGCCACGTCCCCCCTGAGACCTCTATCTAGTCCTGATCGTTACATGATTGGATACTATGACAAAACTCACCCTGGCCGGGTAGCTCAGTTGGTTGGAGCATCAACTAAATACGCCAAGGTTCTGGGTTTGATCCCCCATCGGGGCAAGAATCCACCAGTGATAAGTGGAGAAAAAACAAATCGATGCATCGCTCTCACATTGATGTTTCTCTCCTTTTCTTTCTCCCTCCCTTCCCCTCTCTCTAAAAATAAACACAATCTTTAAAAAAACACTAAATGAAGACGGTGGTTCCTCCTAATGCCTCTGTTTGGGGTTCCCCTTGCGGGCCTACTGTGCATAAGAGGCTGTGTTGGAAGACAAAGCAGGAAGCACTCCTGGGAACCAGGGGGACCGAGATGTGTGAGGCCCGTTCCTCAGGCCCAGGCCCCACGTCGGCAGGAAACACGAGGGGACTTGAGTAGGGAAAATACCACCTGATCGGGGAAAATACTGCATCGGGGAGAACAGAGAGCACGTCCTGGAAGCCCACAGTGCAAGTCTGGGCCCAGCGAAGGAGCGAGGGCGACAAGTGCAGCGCGGTGCTTGGGGGGAGGGGGTCTCAGGATGTTTGAGTAAAGGCAGGCTGTCAGGGAGGACCCCCGCTCCCAGGTGCAGGCCCTCCTCATCACCATCCCTGCCGCCCTCTGTGCAGCTGGGCCGGGATGACCCCTTCCGCACGAGTGCCTGAGGGATCCCGTGGCTGGGAGGCAGCTGGGGCCTCAGCCGGTGTGGCCGCCCGAGGCTGGGGGAGGTGGCCACCCCACGTGACACAAACCAGCCCGTGGAGTCTAGTGGAAGTACGGGCACTAGGGGCTCCGGAGAGAAAGGGCAGGATGTACCTCCCAGCAATTCTCTCCTAGGCTCAGGGCTGGGGCATTGACCTGCAAGCCCCCGGGGGCCATTATTTAAAAGGGCCACAGGGGGCAAGAATTCCACGGCGCTCCCAGCTTGCTACACGCCCAGAGGTGGAAAAAGGCCTCCGACCATCTACTTGCAGGTTTGTAGACACAAGTGAGGCTGGCAGAGCCAGAAATAGCCAGAAGGACACAGGCAGCCCCCCCCCCCCCCAGCCTGCCACTCTTTCCAGAAAGCCGAGCAACGAGTTCTAAGGAGCCCCCTGCCTGCCAACCCTGCACTCTGGCATCGGCATGGAGGGCACTGAGAACGGCCTTGGGAAGACAGCCCCGCCAGCACTCGCTCCGGCGGGAGCCGTGACCGGGTGAGCGCACCCAGGGCCCCTAGCCCCAGTGCCTGCCATTTTCCACAAGATGCAGAAACCCTGGGACAGCCTCCTCCTGAGTCCTATTGATGCCTATACCTGCCCGCCACAGATTTTTAAAAGCACCCCCTGCCTTTTCCTTTCTTTAGGACATGCCTTGAGGAGACCATTTAAAATAAAAGTGAAACCACCGGGCTGTCAATCGGGAACACCCCGCAGAACAGAGGGAGGTAAGGGAATGAAGTAGCAGGACAGTTAAGTGTCAGCCCAGAGCAGAGCCGGGGGACGCCCTGGAGGCCCCAGGCACGAGCGTGAGGACATGCGTCTCCCACGGAAGGACAGACTCCAGGGAGCTGGGGGCTTAGGACAGACTTCCAATTGGTGGGCACTGCTTGCCAAGAGCCGTCTTCTCCTACTGCACAGTTAGCCTGGGGTTACATAACCTGTTGTCTTGTAACCACGGTCCCAAGGGGCAGAGCCATCAGACTGGCGAGGCTGGCAAGGAGGACATGGTGTCCCTGCAAGTGTGGGAGGTGCAGTCGCAGCCCCCGGGGGCACAGAGACCTTCTCAGGACATCCCAGGAGGCCACAGTGGCAAACTGTAAAATATGAGTGTCCACCCACTGCGAGCAGAGACACCAGCTTGGGAGCGCCCCCTGGAAATGCGGCCAGCGTTCAAAAATAGGAACGGATGCTGACAATAAATGATCGACGGGAGGAGGAAACCCTCGGCCACCCCAGATGCGTTTCTCTCTCAGCCCTGCTTGTCTGTCCGTGGAAGACGGGGAATGATCTGTAATCGTTTCGGCCCACGTTGGCGTCACATGTTAAAAGTGTCCCCGGTTTTGGCTTTGGCCGCCCTCTGCCATAAAGGCTGGGGGTGAGTTTACCGAAGGACCTCGTTCTCTGAGAGAGTTAGAGAGACAGGGATCCTAAGACTGAGCAGAGATGCCATTGTGTCCTGCCGGCGCCTGCTCAGTGAGGTGTGAGGGGCGGACCACTGTGAGTCAGCCAGAGGCCATCGAGGGGGAAGGCTGCCTGTCAGAAACAGGGAATCGCCCTGGAATTTGATTTATCACCCCCAGGAGGCGTGGCCCCTCGGTGACCTCACCACATCCTCACCAGGGCCAGTCCCCAGAAAGCCGATCGCCCCTCTCAGACACCCCTTCTTCCCTCGGGTGCCGAGGGGCAGCACTCTGTGTCTTCACATTCCTAAATTCAGTGATGAAAACACCCAAAACAGCAGCCGCATGCGGCCAACGATGAGGCTTCGATTAACTCGGCAAAGCCGTCGTCCTGGACGTGCTCTGGGCCTGCTCTCCTGCTTCCTGGCCGGAAGGCAGCGGGATCCGCCCTCCAGGAACGGCGCTGTGGCTCTCATCCCAGGTGGCCGGTGATCGCTCCAACTCGAGGGCCACCGAGGAGATGTCGGGGACCCAGAGACGCAGCTACATGGCAGAGAGGCAAGGACACAGCCCACTGGTGTCCGGAAGGAGACAGACCTTCGGGGGGGGCGGGGGCGGGGTGGCAGGAAGGAGAGAATGAAGCCCCCTGCTCCTGTCCCTCCCACTTGCCTCCCCAACCCGACGTGGGGGACTGTGAGACGCTGCCCTTCCAGGGCTGAGAAATGGGCCAGCAGTGAGCACGCCAGGTCTGGAGCGCCAGTTTTTACCATTAAACAACTACGACCCTTTATTGTAAAGCCGGCGACGCTATGCCGGAGGGCCTAGCCTCCCTATTAATGATTCAACTGGAGTGGCCCAGGGCAGAGGATGCTTCCGAAGCAGCTGTCACCGTCCCATCGGAAGTGCCACCTTTGTCCTGAAATGCGGAGCGCTCAGTGAGTGCGTATTCTACAGAGATGCACCAAGCAGAAGACTTTTCTAATGTTACTGATAAACTCGGTTACTTAGCGAAAGGGATTTCCGAGCCGTGCGGAAGGTACCACCTGGGTTTGTTTTTTTTTTTCCTACTTATGGTAGAATATGAGAGAAGGGAACTGGATCAAGGGAAGAGTCATTAGCCAAGAAGAAAACAGGGTACCCCAAGTATATAAAAATGTGCTCAGAGATGCCTCATTTCAGCTGGAACGAGAGCCCAGAAGTTGGTACATCTGCCCCGTCAACAAAGAAAACCTGTGTTGACTGAAAACCAGCAATGCTTCTTGGACGCAGCAGGGAAGCGAGGTCCCTGGGCCCACGGCTCCCCGAAATCTGCAGACGGTGAATCAGGTCACCGCTGACTCAGAGCAGATGCCACAGGTCATCGGTGAGGTGGACAACTTGCTAGGGGCGCCAAGTGGGACCGTGTGACAGCGGACACTCCTCGGAGGGATCACACACTCGAGGACTTGACCTCCGGATGCAATACAGTTGAGCAGTAGTGTAAGCGCCCAGGAAGTGCTCCTGAGGGTTCTGGGTGGCCAGTGACAGTGGCACGGCCCTCTGGGGACTGCCCATGCGGTGTAGGCATCTTGTAGGCATCAGTCTGATCAGCAGGAAAGGGAGCTGTGTGATTCCCACCTCCGAGCTGTAAAATAAATAGGAAATGATTTGCCCGGGGGTGTCCGCTGGGGGAGAGCGAAAAGCCAAGGTTCTCACCACGCCTCCACGACCAGCCACGCCCAGTCCACTGGGCCACGCCGATGCCCCCAACGTGCTCCACATTCACGGGGCACAGTTGTCATGAGTTGCTTTTCAACTTCTTCCATGGGCCAAAGCCTCCAAAACCCAGTCACTGGTTTTACAAAACAGGATTGATTACTATTTAGACTTGGGAATATGAAGGAAACTCAACACCCGCCGGCAAACCCCCGAAGTGAAATCTGTTACGGACCCAGTGTGACCTAAAGGGCACACTGGTTCTCACAGGTGGACCCAACTCCTTCCTTCATCTTACAAATGATGAAGGCAAGGATGTGGGTCTGGGAAGCAGGAACCCAATCGTGTGGCTTGGTTTCCCATCCCGAAAATTCAATCTCAGCTCGCCGTGGTGGATACATCCAGGAAAACACTTGGATACACTTCACTCGGGCTAAACATCACAGCTGTATCCTAATGTGTCCCCAGTTCAGACTTGCAATTTCCACTCTTGCCAAGCAGTCTTCACGGCGCAGCGGCCCCTTTCCCGGTTTGTTTGTCTCAGTTCCCCAGGGTCGCTTTTCCATTTCTCTCTGGATGCTGGCTAATTAGGTCATGCTTTGACAGGCGCAAAAAGGAAAAAGAGAAGAAAAGAGAAAGCAGAAGCCCCAGGGAGGTGCGAAGAGTCATACTGCAAACCCGAGAGGGGGCGCCCTGCGCTCTCCCCCGGCGCTCGTCCCGCGGTGCGGGCCCTGCAGACTGGCCCACCCGCAGCGCCGTCCCGGGCGGGGGCCTGGCGTCCTCGGCTGTGGCTGGTGGGGACTCGGCCAAAAAGCCTGGGTACCATCCCGGCTCCTCCTCCTCCGCTCCCTGCCACCCCCGCGCAGAGCCTCGCTGCCACCTCCTGACCATCCCGGGAAGACGGGGAGAGCGCAGTCTGGGGCGGGAGCGGCCGGGAGCGCGCCCGCCCCTCGGACCTGCGTGCAATCACCGCTTGCGGGCGCGGGCGGGGGCCTGGGCCGCGCTGAGGACGGCTCAGCGGGAGCGCAGAGGGAGCGGTGCGCAAAGCCTGGTGCGACGCACAGAGGCTCTTTCCGAGGGGCGTCGAGCGCGGGTCCCCGAGCTCCCACGGGTGTTCTCACCCAGAGTCTCCCCCTCGCTTACCTCCTTGCCCCTGCCCGGGGTTCCCCCTGGGACTTGCTGGGGCTTCTGGTCCTGAGCGTCTTGGGTGGGTTCCCAGGAAGGCAGCGCCAGGCACAGCGTCCTGGGAGTGGCCGGCGGGCTTCCTGCGAGTCAGGCAACGCTTCCCCTGTGGCCGCGCTGCGGGCTCCACAGCCCCGGGCGCTGAGCCCCGCAGAGCCAGCAGCGCGAGGGCGGACTGCGGCGCCCGCACCCCTCTGAGGAGGGTGTCCTCCTCGCTACCACCGCGTGCGCAGAAGTTTTGGAGGCGGAGTACCGGGCCCCCAACTTCTCCGGACATGAATCAAACCGCGGGCGTCTCCAACAGCGTCAGGTGTCCCCCGGGCAAAGGCCCCAAGGTAAGGGACCCACGACGAAGGGGCTGGTACGGGACCTGGTGAGTAGGTGGAGGCAGCCGTTTGGGGCGAGTGGCCCCGGATGGTCTGGGGACCCCGAGGCGCCAGCTCCTCCGCGTGTGTGGGGTGCTCGCGTTCAGACCTCTGACGGAGCGCGGGGTCTGTGAGGAGAGGTGCTGGTTCGGGAAAGTCAGAGCCAACGCGGGATCTGCGGATGAGTGGCAGGGGCAGCTGTCCCCCGGGTCGCCGGGCGTTGGGGAAGGGGTCGGCGGCGGGAGCTGGGCCGGGGGAGTCAGACGTGGCCTCTGCGGGGGTCGCTGGCGGGAGAGACCCCGGAAAGCGCCCCGGGTCCGCGCACGCACTCCACTCACTTCAACGGGGCGCTGCTAACCTGGAGAGAGTGAATTCCAGGACAGGACCGACGATCGAAGGAGAGCGGGCAGCAGCCTGAGGACCCGAGGCACAAGTCTCTGGTAGCCCGCAGTGTGTAGGGCCAGGACGGGGGGAGGTGGGGCACGCGCCCTGCACCAGCTGTCCACCGGGGTCCTGGTCGGGGGCGCGCCGCCTGGCTTGGCCGCTGGCCTGTGGTGCTCACCTTGGTTCTCCGTTAGTTTTCGGGGAAAACCCTTACCTGGGTTACCTGGGGGAGCCCTGCAGCGGGACAGGGGTCTGTGTGCTTGTTAAGTATTTAAAACCATTTCTATTTTTTTTTTTCAAATGGAAAGAAGACAGGTGATTTGGATCTTGGATTTGCTGGGTAGCCTGAACCTCTGGTGTGTCTTTCAGCTGGTGTTTGCTACCCCTGGTTTTATCTTACATGCTTTACACGCAGACAGGCATTCATTTTATTAGCGTGTTATTAGAAGATTGTTCCCAATAATGTCTGCTTGCTGGGGGGGGGGGCGGGTTGGACGTCTGTGTAGTTGCAGTTTGTAGTGATATTGGGTTCATTTGGTGAGTAAAGGAACTCTTGGTCTGCTGGGTGGTGTGGTATGAGAATTTGGGACGGCAGACCTTAATTTCAACGGAGTAATATCCGGAATTTTCTACTCCCATCAGGGGCCGGGTGAAATAATTTAATAAGCAAGTCGTCTCTCTGATCTCCTTCCTCGTTAACTATGATTGGAGTGGTTACGCTTTTCACATTTACTTTATTTAATATCCAGAGCAAATGTCTTTTTAATATGTGGGAGCTGATAGCAGAAGTCTTTAAATTAAAAATAATAAAGTTTCACACACCCGTGAATGTGTGGTGGGGACACCTGCGGAGTTCAGAAGCTTCAGTCAATTTCTTTTCCCAAACGCCTGTGGTTCCCGGTGTTAACGTGATATGTTGTATCTCAGGGTGTCAACACCAACAAACCTTTCTGGGACGTGTTCCAACAGACAGCAACAATTTAGAAGGTACCAGGGCACCTGTTAGTCACGAGCTTGGTCCATGGAGTCGTATTAATTCGGTAAACACGCCTCCTCCACCATGCAGGTAGCAAACAGTCAACTCCCCTTACGTTCGAAGGACCTCACACCCCATATATGAATTTCCGTCTAGAGCACAGCACTGTTCATGCCCTGCGCTTGGACTTTGAAACCTTTGCCAGTCCCCACCGCCAGAAGTGAGATTATTGCCCCCGTCTGCTGGAAGTGACACGTACTCCAATCCCCCTCCTCAAAGAAGAAGGCCTTAAGCCATACTTGGCCTTCAAAATGTGTGGATTTAGAGGGTGTCATTTGTCTTGAAGGTCGCTGCGATGTGTGGGTGCTGGGGGTGGAATGGATGTGGGGCTGGGGAGCGTGTTCCGGGGTGCATGAGGGGCGCCTCCCTCGCAGGGGGTAACAGGCCTGGTTGGAAGGTGCCAGCCCGCCCATGTGACACAGAGGACACAACAGTGTTTAATAAAACTCGATGGGTATTGGTGAGAAGTCTAAAATCAAGTGTATTACATTCTACATGCTGTTCCAAGAGTTTGTGTCGCAGCCACTGTGCGGGGAAAGGCCGTTGGGACTCACTTGGGGACAGTCTTTTGTTGACCTGTCACCGCCATGGCAGCTTCTGTCGGGGAGGTCACAATGACGTGTCCTGGGGCAGACATGGCTCGGGGAGCGTTTACTGTCTTTCTCTTTCAGGGCGGCCCTTCAGTGGTGACCTTAGACAGCTTCCGATGAGTCCTGGGCAGCAGGGTCATCGCAGCCTCATGCTCCTGACTGGGGGGTGGGGGGAGCAGTGACTGACCATCAGCCGAACGCTAGTACGGACCCACCACAGGCTGAGTAACTGCTCTGTCATTCCCAGTAGGGGCAGGAGCCCCCGCCCCGAGAAATGACAGCTCTCGGAGGGACTGGCACATGGCATTCGGGAATGAAACTTCCCCGTGGGATCCTGCGGTCAGCGCTATACCCTGTGTTGGTCTGGCCCTGTTCTGCCCCTGTTCTGTGGGCAGTCGAGGCCTGACCCGCGAGTGGATGCTGCCCGTGGGCCCATCGAGGGCCCTCCTGGGACGTTTCCAGGGTGGCGGGCTCTGTGCCACAGGCGCTGGCTGACTTCACCAGGTCTGGTGTGATGGCCGCCCTCTGGAAACACACTGAGTGTCCGTCTTCTCTTTTTCTTGAAGTTACAAAGTGATGGACACTTTATGATACTCATTAGATCACGTGTATGAGATGAGAAAAGACAGGAAACCAAACTGTTACCTGTGATTCACTCAGAATTACAAAATAAGAACTTTTTTCACTACAGTTTCCACTTCGGTTTTCCATAGTCCAAATGCATTGTGTATGTGGGATTTTTTTTAGTGCCCAATGAGCATATTTTGTGATAATGTTACTAAACAACATGCACACTTAAAATTTTGGTTTTGAAACCCTATGTGCCATTGTCTACGCTATTTTCCAAAATCCAGTATAATCTCTATTTTTTTAAAAGAGCTGCTGTTTTACGATTTGCACAAAACGTTGGCGTGTCCTTCTTCACATTGTGAGAGTCAGTCAGGTCCTCCCGGGCAAAGGTGCTGCTCACCGCCTCGGCACCGCAGAACGGCGGCATAATCTGAACCTCAGCGCGCGGTGGGAGCTCCGCAGGATCCCAGACTGATTCTGTGATTCAGTGTCTCCCTTCACGCTGCTCCGGAGCTCCGCGGCTTCCCTCCCACCCCACCCCCCCCCCGCCCGCC